>NC_087202.1:44828185-44838185 GCF_015104395.2 Macrobrachium nipponense | reverse complement strand
CCCCCGAAAGCCTTGCAGCGATACTCCATTGTTTCTCTTCGTGGCTTTTGTCTTTATTTATATATGTACTTATATATGTGTGTTTGTGTGTGTACGTACAACCTGGACGATAATTAAGGTCTATGTAATACTGCTGCATGAACAGGTTGGTTGTTTATACAGCTCTGTGAGCAGGAAAATCGCTCTATATTTTCCTGTTCCTCGTAATTGAATTTCAGATACTGAGAATAACGAACATTATTTTTAATAAGATTTGTAGGGAACTTTGTGATAAGTAATATTGATGACTTAAAACGATATGTAACAGTGACACCTTGTATGGAACTACCACTCACCGCATGTCTTCCATTGCTTGCTGTAGACGGTATACTCGAGTTTCTTTACAACTCATTGATTTCTGCTGTGTACCTTTTTTTTTCGTTTCTTCAGGTGTCTTCTTCATTGGATGTCAAACAACCATTCATCTTTACCAAGCTGCAACTTTCTCTTCTTCGGGCGAGTAGTTCAGTGAATGAAAATTTGATGTGCTAGTCTCACTTATAATAATATAATAATAATAATAATAATAATAATAATAATAATAATAATAAATAATAAATATGATTGAAAGAGTTTCTTATTAGCTTGTGAGACGAAAAATTAACGAACACCTGTGATTAATCAAGAATATCTGAAAACCATCAGATGTTGACAAATCTCATCATTGGAGAGAGAGAGAGAGAGAGAGAGAGAGAGAGAGAGAGAGAGAGAGAGAGAGAGAGAATAATAAGGGCTAGCCTTTGGTCAGCGACATCGCAAGAGAATGAAAGGCTTTCCGAACTGGGACAAAATGCTCAGTGAAGGAAAGATGGTCGGACGAAGGAGGAATTTTCGTTGTGGCCAATACTTGGAGGGGTGATCGCCATGCGGGTTCATTTCATCTGTTCCAGGAGGAGGCTCTGGGGGATGTCTTTATTCCCTAAAGGAAAGCTTTTTCTTTTCTGCAGACTGAGGAATCCAGGGTCGAGGGAACTCGGTCCGAAAATGGGTCCTGCTTTCAACGTCATGTTTACCTTTTGGGGTTTTTGTTTACCTGAATCTTCCTCGGAAAGATTGCGCTTTCACAGTTTTCCGTGTAAAGCAAATTGTAATTTTAATATGAAGATGAAATCGTTGTCGTAACTGTTTTTTATTTATGAATTTCTACATTTGTATTGCCTTCCTCAGTGCGCCAAAATGTCGCATAAATGTAAATGCTTCCTCCATTGGACGCCATGAGATTATAAACATTTCATATCCCAAATTGCTATGTAAGCATTTTCAATTCAGATGACTCACAAGTACAATTCTAAATTTAGATTTTTAAAATAAATCCTACTGGGCGCAGCTTTACTGAATCAGCCTTCCAGAGATGGGGGGAAATGATGCAGCAAGATGGCTCGTTTCTCGCTAAGTACAACGAGCATTGATGAAGACTCTCCCTCAGGAAGACGGTGCCGTCAGTTCACCTCACGCGGTGCACTGTAAGAAATAATTGAGGTTCTTTGCAGTGTCCTTTCTTCTCTAGTTGCAATCCCTTTAATGTCTTTTACTTTACCTCCATTCATATTCTCTTTCCTCCACCTGACTTTTCGCCCTTTCCTGACAATTGTTCCATAGTGGAACCTCGAGGTTTTCGTCCTGTTACACCCTCAAATTCTCTTTACTCTCAGCTTCCCTTTCAGCGTTGAATGACCTCGAAGGTCCGAGCGCTTAGCGTTGGCCTAAATTTTATATTCCATTCCATTTATGAAGACTCGCCGAACATTAAAATCAGTTTAAGAGAATTGTTAATCGTGAGTGTTCCCTATATACCTGTAAACTTATTCTTGGTCATTTTACAAACTTGACCGCGGTTTTTGCACTTTAACTAACAACTTTCAAAAGATTTATATATCTTCAATGTTATCTGTACTTGGAAACGTGTTGGTTGTCATTGAACAAAACGACGGTTTCTGAAGTGGTTTCAAATGCGGGGCATTAAATCTAATTATCTCAAAATCTGTTTTGCTTGCTTTCAATCACGAAAGTGTCATCTCCTTTCCACTTTAGTTGACCGGTTCGTCGGTCCGTGACGTACAGTCAGGGCATGTGACGATGATTGATTATGGATGATGGGAGGGAGATACCCGGGGGGGGGGTTGCTCATGGCTGGGGACTCTGGAGGTCGCTTAGTTTGCGACGAAGAAAGATTTGAAAAGTTTTTAAGAATTTCTTTTTACACAGTATACTGGTCTGACTGTTAATATACTTGCAAATATTGTTGGATTTATTGTAATACATTTAATATTCTTAAACGTAAAACTGTTTTTAATTCAGTGTGTGTCTTACTTTTTTATTACGGTTATTGTTGATGTGGTCAGGTTTTATTTTGATATCTTTGACAACGATTTCGAATTTCTTCATTGATGTCTAAATATCAAGTGATTATGTCTTGAAATTGGCCTTTTGCCGAATATTATGCTGTAGTCTATTTAGTTGCTTTCGTGTTAAATTCTCATAATAAACAAGAATCATCAAATCCCAGTCCTAGTATTTACCTAAGAAATAACTTGTTATATTTGGAAAGTGAAAATCCAGAAGGTTTCCTAAAAAGCAAATAAAAAAGACCACAATATGATACCTTCCAATCTCATGTCAGTAGGTAGGTAAAAAAAAAATGACAAAAGATAAGTGTCAGAAAAACAGTTATAGTATTTTTGCAGGAAGTGCATCGTCTCCACAAGATTTGTCTCCTGTTTTCTGGTCATTTATCAACATTTCTGCCTGTTTGATGACTTGTGACCGTAGGAGGAGCGCGAACCTGGTATTTGTTTTCTCTCTCTCTCTCGCTCTCTCTCAACTAGAATTGAAGAGATACAACACATCCCATTGTGGGAAATTCTTCACATACAAGATACGTAACACGCGGAATAAACTGCCACCAGAAGTTGTAAACAGCAAGTGTGGACGAGTTTAAAAGAAAGGTAGACAAAATCATTAGGACACCGTGAATGCACAGTAAAACCTGCTCCTACAGATAAGTGAGGGTGCGATGTCTTCTCGGATAAACTAACAAGTCTTTCAGACATCCTAATCCTTGTAACTCTCTCTCTCTCTCTCTCTCTCTCTCTCTCTCTCTCTCTCTCTCTCTCTCTACCTCCTAAAGATTCTCCAAAGTCTAGCCCTGGCCTTTTGATCTGATTCTTGCAGATTGCCATCATTATTTCTTTTAAATCAGTCCTGGTATTCAAACACCAAAGCTGTGTCCGACGTAAGGTGCTGAATCCCTAAGAACGGGAGTCTGTATCTAGAAAGAGAATTCGACCTTCTGTGCAGACACAAAAGAGATTTTCCCTTCTATTAGATAAAGGTGCAGAAAAATATATTGCATACGAAGAAATTCAGACCTGGTATTGTTAGTGGGAAAGGAACATGAGAAAGTGAACGAAGACTTGCATTTTCATTTGGAATGAGTTTACGGGATGGAGTCTGTCATTAGACGAAGTCCAAGATCGGAAAGGAACCCAGATATTTTCTAGTTTACTCCCTTTCACCTAGTTTCTTCTTAGTCTGTTATGTGGCTATTTATCAAGCTGTCTTTTCATTTGTAATCAAAGTCTAATTGTGGTCAATTTTCGGCGCTTATGAAGTCTGCTGATAGATGCTAATGAATCTCCAATGTTTGATCATAACTTTTAATCATTTCACCGCAAAACTGTTACACTCAATAGACTCCACATTTCCAAACCAGTGTACATTAATGAATTTTCCTTTCCTTGCCGTACAAATCATCTCTGAATATTAACGTCTCTTGTTTTGTGCATAAGTCACTCTCAATAATGGGGATATGTTTATCGCAATAAAAACACTCCTCTAATTTAAATATGACGTAAAACAGTTATAGTATTTTAAACGTTTTAACAATTGTAAAAACTAAAGCAAGTAAAAAATGCATATCAGCAGCGGTCTATGAAACTTCAACAACGACCTGGTAGTGGTCTGGCCCATATCGTTTCCAGAAGCACGATTATATCTAAATTTAACCTTAAATAAAATCAAAACTACTGAGGCTAAAGGGCTGCAATTTCGAATGTTTGATGGTTCTAGGATGGATGGTTATCATACCAGTTTGCAGCCCTCTAGCCTTCTCAGTAGTTTTCAAGATCCAAAGGCGGACAGAAAACGTACAGACGGACAGACAAAGCCGGCACAATAGTTGTCTTTTCAGAAGACTAAAAATTGGGTCAGCAGTTCAATAAGAACAACGGCGTACATCTTCCTTAGCTTAGAAAGCAAGTAGACATTTATGTAGTTATGCTCGTTATAAAGAAGTCCTCTAAAAAATTACTTTCTTGACACAATATTTTGAATCCCTCATAAAACTATATTCCTTCAAAGGTAGCTGCTCTGTTGACTCATGAGCATGACCTTGCAAACATCCTCACTTATCCCACCCCCCGTACTAAACCATTTCCCTCATCCACTTACCTGTTCCATTTACTACTCCCACACCACTCTCTCTCTCTCTCTCTCTCTCTCTCTCTCTCTCTCTCTCTCTCTCTCTCTCTCTCTCCGCCTTAGGCCAGTCAACCAAGGCCGACCTTTTTCTGCTGTGATCTGTCTTCATTATCCAAAAGGGTTATATTTTGAGGTGGTATTGTCGTTTATCTCATCCGTCTGTTAACACAGACAACTGATTCGACTTGAGCGTGGAACCGGATCTGAATGAAGAGTCCCAAACAGCTGTAATGTAAAACCTGGTATTAATAATAGAGTCAAATTGTTGTGTCAGAAGTCGGTGGTCCAATAGACTTCTGTATCCTTGAGAAACTGGCCACTAATCGGATCGCTTGGCTTCTAAAGGCGCTGTCACACTAGCGAAATTTCCGTCGATTTTTTCTAAGTTTGTCGTCGACTTTCCAAAGAAGTCGACGTCATTCCGTACTCTGGTTGTCACACGCTCTTCTTCATACCTTGGTTGGTTGTCGTCGGCATAACATAAACAAACCATCTCAGCTGTGACTTCCCGGACAGATAAAACAACTATGCTTTATAACACAGCAACAAGTGGGTCGTGCTTGTATGTGCTTAATGATGCTGCATAGAATTAAAAAAAAAAAAGTCTTTGGGTTCGGTCCTGGTTAAAAAGACGTGAAAAGTTTTATTTAAAAAAAGCTAGGGCTAGCCTAGATAGGCTATTCGTAACCTTGTTTAGACAACCACAGTCAGACTGTGTTATAAATTAAGCTAGAGAAACTCTGCAAAATTTTTAAAGACTTTCGTTTGTATTATTTGCTAAAGCAAACAAAAAGAATAAAAACAATGAGGACAGACCTAGGCTATATAACAATCTGATATTCACGATATAGGTAGCATGCTTATCTGCATGAATATCAGCAAGTTCAGGAATGTTTTCCCCAAGTCGCATGGTGATTTCTTGGTAATTTTTCAATTTAAAACCCTTTTTCATAAAACTATTATGCTTATGGTTCCATAAGCATCGTCTCTCCCTCATATCTTTGACCAAAAACTGTTCTGGCAATCTTGTCCACTGTACAACAACTCCATCTTGCATATGATGACTTGAAATACACGCTCTCCAAATTATAAACAAACAATAAAGTCGAAGGTAGCGATGGGATGAATTCGATCGGTACCGTTTTCAAACTTTGTGATGACGACACCAGAAAGTCGTCATCAAAACATGAAAAGTCGACGTCAAATTCAAAAGTCGACGGAAATTTCGTTAGTGTGACAGCGCCTTAAGACTATACTGTACTCACCGAAGATGCGTGCGCGATATCAAATTCACCACACGCCATTTATTGGTCGAGATAATAATTAAGCTTCATATTTTTAGCATAATACTCCCGAACCATTTTTACCCTCTTTCCATATTTACCCCCGATCAATTTTTACACCCTTCCATTTTACCTCTTGTCCATTTTCACCTCCTATCCATTTTTACTCCCGATCCATTTTTACCCCCTATCAATTTATACCCCCTATCAATTTTACCCTATCTATTTTTACCCCTATCAATTTTTATCCCCTATCCATTTTTACCCCCAATCAATTTTTACTCCAGATCCAATTTTACACTTTATTCATTTTTACCCTCTATCCATTTTTACCCCTATCCATTTTTACTCCCGATCCATTTTAACCCATTATCCATTTTATTCCTGATCCATTTTTACCCAAATCCATTGTTACCCTTGATCCATTTTTAACCTCGATCTATTTTTACCCATATCCCTTTTTACCCTTGATCCATTTTTACCCCCAATTCATTTTTACCCATATCCATTTTTATCCCGATCCATTTTTTCCCCTTTCCATTTTTACCCCTGATCTATTTTATCCCTTATCCATTTTTAAAACCAATCCATTTTTACCCCAATCCATTTTTATCACCGATCCATTTTACCATTATCCATTTTTACCCTGATCCATTTTTACCCCCAATCCAATTTCCCCTTATCCCTATTTACCCATGACCTATTTTTGCCCATATCCATTTTTACCCTTGATCCATAAGTATCTGTAGCCATTTTTTATTCCCGAACCATTTTTACCCATAATCCAGTTTTAGCCACATCCATTTTTATCCCTGATCCATATTTACCCCTATCCATTTTTGCTCTGATCCATTTTTACCCTGACCCATTTTTGCTCTGATCCATTTTTAACCTGATCAAATTTTTACTGATCCATATTTGCCCTTGATCCATTTACCCACTATCTATTTTTACCCCCGATCCAAATCCATTTTATCCTGATCCACTTTTACCCCGATCCATTTTTTACCACTAATCCATTTCTGGCCCTGATCTATTTTTACCCCCGATCGTTTTTACTTGAGATCCATTTTTACCCCTGATCCATTTTTACCCCTGATCCATTTTTACCCCTGATCCATTTTTACCCCTGATCCATTTTTACCGATCCATTTTTACCCCTGATCCATTTTTACCCCTGATCCATTTTTACCCCTGATCCATTTTTACCCCGATCCATTTTTACCCCTGATCCATTTTTACCCTGATCCATTTTTTACCCTGATTCGTTTTTTACCCCTGATCCATTTTTACCCCTGAGCATTTTTTACCCCCTGATTCATTTTTACCCTGATCCATTTTACCCCTGATCCATTTTTACCCCTGATCCATTTTTACCCCTTGATTCCATTTTTACCCCTGATCCATTTTTACCCCGATCCATTTTTACCCTGATCCATTTTTACCCCTGATCCATTTTTACCCTGATCCATTTTTACCCTGATCCATTTTTACCCCTGATCCATTTTTACCCCTGATCCTTTTTACCCCTGATTCATTTTTTACCCCCTGATCCATTTTTTACCCCTGATCCATTTTTACCCCTGATTCCATTTTTACCCCCGATCCATTTTTTACCCCCCGATCCATTTTTACCCCCGATCCATTTTTACCCCCTGATCCATTTTTTACCCCCGATCCATTTTACCCCTGATCCATTTTTACCCCCGATCCATTTTTACCCCTGATCCATTTTACCCCTGATCCATTTTTACCCCTGATCCTTTTTTTACCCCGATCCATTTTACCCCTGATTCCATTTTTACCCCTGATCCATTTTTACCCCGATCCATTTTTACCCTGATCCATTTTTACCCATGATCCATTTTTACCCTGATCCATTTTTTTTACCCCCCGATCCATTTTTACCCCTGATCCGTTTTACCCATAGCATCCATTTTTACCCCTGATCCATTTTACCCCTTATCCATTCCTTTTTTACCCCGATCCATTTTTATTTTTTACCCTGATCCATTTTTACACCTGATCATTTTTAACCCCTGATCCATTTTTACCCCCGATCCATTTTTACCCACGATCCATTTTTTTTTACCCCCTGATCCATTTTACCCCGATCCATTTTTACCCCTGATCCATTTTTACCCCTGATCCATTTTTACCCCCGATCCATTTTTACCCCTGATCCATTTTTACCCCCGATCCATTTTTACCCCCGATCCATTTTTACCCCTGATCCATTTTTACCCCTGATCCATTTTTACCCTGATCCATTTTTACCCTGATCCATTTTTACCCCCGATCCATTTTTACCCCCGATCCATTTTTACCCCCGATCCATTTTTACCCCTGATCCATTTTTTACCCCGATCCATTTTTACCACTGATGCATTTTTACACCGATCCATTTTTAACCCCTGATGCCATTTTTTTCCCCCTGATCATTTTTAAACCCCTGATCCGTTTTTTACCCCTGATCCATTTTACCCCTGTCCATGTTTACCCCTGATCCATTTTTGTCCCCCGATCCATTGTTTACCCTTGATCCGTTTTTACCCCCTGATCCATTTTTACCCCTATCCCATTGTTTACCGCCGATCCATTTTTACCCTGATCCATTTTTACCCCTGATCCATTTTAACCCCATGATCCATTTTTAACCCCTATCCATTTTACCCCGATCCATTTTTACCCCTGATCCATTTTTACCCCTGATCCATTTTTTACCCCTGATCCATTTTTACCCCCGATCCATTTTTACCCCCGATCCATTTTTACCCCTGATCCATTTTTACCCCCGATCCATTTTTACCCCTGATCCATTTTTACCCCTGTTCCCATTTTTCCCCCCGAATCCATTTTTTACCCCTGATCCCGTTTTTATTTTTACCCCATCCAGTTTTACCTCCCGACCATTTTTTACTCCCCTTGATGCGCGTTTTACCCCCTATCCATTTTTACACCCCTGATCCGTTTTTACCCTGATCTTTTTTAACCTCCCCCTGATCCCATTTTTTTACCCCTGATCCCTTTTTAACCAAACCCCCGATCATTTTTACCCCTTTTGATCCCCGGTTTTAACCCCGATCCATTTTACCCCTTTTTGATCCCCTTTTTACTCCTGAATCATTTTTACCCCTTTTTGATCCATTTTTACCCTGATCCGTTTTTACCTTGTTCTCCGTTTTTACCCCTTTGATCCTTTTTACCCCTGATCCATTTTTACCCCCTGATCCATTTTTAACCCCCTTGATCCATTTTTACCCCCGCTCACCATTTTTACCCCCGAATCCATTTTTAACCTTGATCCATTTTTCCCCTTGATCCATTTTTTACCCGATGCCTTTTTTTACCCCTGTTCCATTTTTACCCCTGAATTCCGTTTTTACCCCTGATCCATTTTTACCCTTTTTGATCCCCATGTTTCCCCTTATCCATTTAACTCCCTTTTGATCCATTTTTTACCGCCTTGATCCATATTTTACCTAATCCATTTTTAACACCTGATTTCCATTTTTACCCCTGATCCATTTTTACCCCTTGATCCATTTTTACCCTTGATCCATTTTTACCCCCGATCCATTTTTACCCTTGATCCATTTTTACCCTTGATCCATTTTTACCCTTTATCCATTTTTACCCCCGATCCATTTTTACCCCCTGATCCATTTTTTTTTTTTTTTTTTTTTAAACCCCCGGATCCATTTTTACCCCCGTCCATTTTTACCATTTCCATTTTACCCTTTGATCCCCTTTTTACCCCCCGATCCATTTTTAACCTTATCCATTTTTACCCCCGGATTTTTCCCCCATTTTTACCCTTGCTCCATTTAACCTTTTGATTCCCCTTTTTACCCCCGATCCATTTTTAACCCTGATCCATTTTTCCCCTTTTTTGATCCTTTTTAGCCCCTGATTCCATTTTACCCATCCCCCGATTCCATTTTTTACCCCTGATCCATTTTACCCCTTGATTTCCATTTTTTACCCTTATCCATTATTACACCCTGATCCAATTTTTCACCCCTGATCCTTTTTTATACCCCTATCCATTAGTACCCCTTTTTGATCCATTTTTACCCAATCCATTTTTACCCCTGATCCATTTTTACCCCTGCTCCCCATTTGTACCCCTGCTCCATTTTTAACCCCTGATGCCATTTTTTGAACCCCCTGACTCCAGTTTTGTTTTTACCTATGAT
>NC_087202.1:44649924-44827685 GCF_015104395.2 Macrobrachium nipponense | reverse complement strand
GTTTTTACTTATGATCCATTTTTACTTCGATCCATTTTTACCCAGATCTGTTTTTACCCCTGATCCATTCTTATCCCCTGGATCAGGGATAAAAATTGATCGGGGGAAAAATTGATGAGTGTAAAAATGGATCTGGGGAAAAAATGGATCATATTTTTCTGTCATATAATACATACGCATTATTTTACGTTTTTATACATTAAGGATGATGAGAAAATATGATGTGAAATTGACACAAAGGTAAACATTTAGTGATGTGTTTTTTATTTTCTCGCTGCCTCTTGCTGAGAAGTACAGTCGCGATAAAGAACATGGTAATATATTTTATAGTTGATGAGGATTATGTAAGAGAGTTCAAGACTAGATTTTGTTTCTTTATACATTATAATTTACTTGTAATATTGTGCCCAAAATTTAAAAAATTATAACTGAGTCGAAATGATCATTCCAGACCGGTATTGAGAGTCGGCAGAGATTATTAACCGCAAAATGATGAGAGAGAGAGAGAGAGAGAGAGAGAGAGAGAGAAGAGAGAAGAGAGAGAGAGAGAGAGAGAGGTTTCTGCTAATGAAATCCTGCCGAGTCCTAATGAAATTGACTTGATTCCTTTTCCACATCTGGAATCTGTAGGAGCTTTTCGGAATCCAAGATGAGAACGTAATTGGTTCCTGGGAATCTGTCATAGTCATGGGTCTCGCCTTTCGCTCGGTTGATTATGGCACTGTGGCCTCCCATATCGTCGACAACATCATTAACTCACCTTTTGTTTCGAACGGCAATTATTCGGTAAGATGGAGATTAACCGAAGTTCTCAAGAGTCATGAACGAAATGCACCGAGGGTATGGAGGTCTCTCTCTCTCTCTCTCTCTCTCTCTCTCTCTCTCTCTCTTCTTCTCTCTCTCATTTGAATAGCAATATGTACCATACTTCCACTATCCTCTTACAAGCATTGCTTGTTTATCCTACGCCAGTCATTTGTGTACTACAAGCGCATCCAAACCTTCAGTAAATACGGAGAAATAAGAGAGGATCACGATGGCAATTCTAGACGAAAGAACCTTGACGTCCTTTAGGGAACCTCCAGCGAAGTCGCCTTCATTCTGAACGCTGATAATAGGGTCAGTGATTTGAGAGGCTGTCTCCGGGCTGGACAACGGAAAGTCTAATAGTGAAATATAATTATTTGGGTATTTACTGCGTTTATGCATAATTAATTGTGCATATTGTGAACCATTAGAAAAAGATAAGGTTTAGAGGCGAATTATTTAGAAATATTGCATGAAATTGGCAACTGGTGTGGAATGCCGGAAATGGAATACAACAAACGAATTTTGTACCGTCAAGAATTTTTTACGGCCAAACATATCACGGTGGAGATAAAAACTACAGTTCTGTAGATAAAACATCGCGACCACTTTGACCTGTATTGGAAAATCCTTCACAAATGCTGAAGCAACGATTCTCTTGCAGCCAGCATGCCAATAGAGCGAGGACGTTTGTGTCCTTCCTTTCCACTCTGAAAACTGCAGGCAAGTAGATTCAGGAAAACGCCATATTGACAAGTTCCCTTCTCTCTCTCTCTCTCTCTCTCTCTCTCTTTTGCAATGTTAATTTTCCAAGATAGCAAAGCTCCTGGTCGGGTCAATCAATGCGAATCGTTAGTAAACTAGCTTTGGATATAAACAGATTTGTCTTTTGATATCTCAATGTTAAGTAAATAAATGCTCCTTGATGCACCCTTTCCTTAAGAAAATTGTAATATAAAAATGAATGTGTTGATGCACCATCTGATGATATGGCATTAAGATAAATAATGATGTTTGAAACTGGTTTCTGTTAAAACTCTCTCTCTCTCTCTCTCTCTCTCTCTCTCTCTCTCTCTCTCTCTCTCTCTCTCATGGTCAACTTCCATTAGTGTAACAAACATCATTCCGGGCATGATGTTGAAGAAAAATTTCTTATTCACTACCAAGCAAGGAGAGAAGGGACCATATCTGAATCCTGATAATCACCTGAGTTACGTAACGATAAGATCTTTTCGTTTAACTTCGTAATCACCGGAACAAAGTATTATGGGGCTGGTGGGACGAAATGTCCGTCCCCGCTGCTCGGGCGAGTTTTTCATTGCCATTAATGATATGGAATGCAGAGAGAGAGAGAGAGAGAGAGAGAGAGAGAGAGAGAGGGAGATTCAAAAGTATGCACGGGTCACATAGCGTTCGTTAATGACGCAGTTTCGCATGAAGGGTTTTTCTTCTTCTTCATCTTCTTATTGGAGAGAGAGAGAGATAGTTTGGCATAATGTCCGACATTGCGCTTTACGTATTTCAGCTTTATTGGCGCTTCTTTTAAGTCCACATTTTACCGTAGCGTAAGATATTTCTTTTGAAGCATTTTCGTGCTAGTGGTTCTTCTTTGCTGAGTTTCTACAAAAGTTTATAAGTTGATTTTGACATATCTTCTAATTAACTGTTCGTTTTCGAGTACCATCCTTAATTTTACCAACGGAATAACATGATATTTAGAGACAACGAGTTTCCCAGATGACAACAGAAGACCAGCTTTTTATTCCCAGCGGTATGTCATCTGAGCCATTCCAGTAGACCCGGATATGGCTTTGGAACAGTCGTGTTTACAGCGGCCATTTTCGCTAAACCTCCCGCCGACTTTATTCTGGTATTACGCTCAAAGATGATAGCAGCCTTTGTCAAAAGACGCACAGTTCAGGAAAAATCATTAGATTTTGCGTCTTATGACAAACCAGCATTAAGGAACTTTTTGATCAGATTGTGAAAGTGAATGACTGTTGGTGCATTGGTGCAGTGTTTGTGAAAAGCATTCCCTGCATTTACTTACAAAATGTAATTCATACGTACGTATGAATTACGTGTCTTAGTAACTTGGTTTACTTTATACTGCATATCTAGCCATAGTTGTACCTGTGAACCTATTACCTAACATTTAGAATGGTAAAAGTGTTTATTGTTAAATCCAAAGGATTTTTTATTTAATTATTCGCTAACAGCAACGAATGTGTCTTAGAATGAGACTGATGAAATGAAAGATAATTATGTTTACTAGTATGGATATGACGTTCTAAAACTGTAATGTCAGTGCATTAACTCCCAGGTCTAGCGTTTACTGATAATGTAGTTCAAAAAGCAACAGTAGTCTGATCCCAGTGTAGATTTGAAGACTGAAAGGGCGTAAACGAGCAGCAGACGCAACGGACAGGTCATTGCACATATTGCAAGGTACTAGAAACCGAACTTGAGCACATTCGAGCGGTGGTCAGGCTCCTTCTCCAGTCACGTTAGGAACTGGGAGAATCGGACAGATGGTTGTCGATGACTCAGCAGGTAATCGAGAAGGTTTTCCCAGTTGAAAAGTCTGTCAAGCCTTGAGCTGGTCTCGCACTCGGAACCACCGCATTTGGAAGTCTAGTGGTTCCGCTTAGCTACCGTGACCACGAGCTAGGTTTAAGGCGTTACTGCCTAGCTAAGCCCAGTTACACTTCTGAATAACTGGAAGGCATTGACAGAATGCTCTGAAACCCCCCTTTTGTTGCTGTCCATTATTTCAGTATATACGCAAATGATCTCGATTGATAAGAAGGCCCTTTATCCGTCAGTAGTTGAAGTCATATTCTCTTTGATGGCACAGGGTATGCCATAAAACATATGGGTTCATATATACCGTATGAATACAACAGTGCAATACGAGTCAATACGTTTATGTGAATGGTTGAAGTTGCTGCTGAACCTCTTGATATAGTATATGGGCGCTTCATGATCACGAATTTCTATCAGTTTTGTATATGCTAACACAGAGAACTAAGTTTTAATCTCTCAGAAGATAGATATCGGCTATGCCTCATCAACGTTAAACCGACACCACAGCGTAACTTAATTGATATATCAAGCGAATGGAATTAAAAAAATATTCGCAGAAATGTAAAACCGAATGCTGCTCACTTTCCTTCAACACGTCGTCTGTAACGTCATCCAAAACTCGCATTCTTCTCAACCTCCTTTGCCTCGGATTCCTGCAGGGATATTTCGGGAAGGATGAAGAGGAGGATAAATGTCAGGGAAATGTTCGTTCAGTGGTTTCCATTTTCATGTTCCGTTTGTCTCCGGCCGTAATGAGCGTGTCGTCCGTCGCTTTTGCTCTCCGGAGAGTTGCATTTGCTAGTAATGAAAGAGGCTCGGTCGTGGCCCGAATATATATATGTATATATATATATATATATATATATAATATATATATATATATATGTGTGTGTGTGTGTGTGTGTGTGTGTGTGTGTGTATGTGTATATACACATAAACATGTGTCTATGTATGTATGTAGAGAGCGAATACACATTTCAAAAATAATTGCTTTTATGTAGCATAGTTTTCTTCTCAGTAAATATTAATGTTCTCTTCATTATGCTTCAAGAATGATCGAAAAAATGCAAGGATCTCTCTCTCTCTCTCTCTCTCTCTCTCTCTCTCTCTCTCTCTCACACACACACACACAAACACTCACACACACACACACACACACACACAATTCATCTCACAGAAAATGAAGTCCGAAGGATCTCTCGTGTGGCGGTGTTTAATAACACTCGTCCGGGTCAACACCTCTTGAGAGACTGAAGATCGGTCGCTCATTTGCAATTTGGGTTCAAACAGGTCATGTTGGGTCAACTTGACGTTGAGGGGGCCTGCGGTTGAGTGGATAGAGTCCTTCTCCTCCTCCTCCTCATCATCATTATCATCCACATCCTCCTCCTCCTCATCATTATCATCCACATCCTCCTCCTCCTCCTCCTCCTCCTCCTCCTCCTCCTCCTCCTCCTCCTCCTCCTCCGAACGCCCAGTTGGTAAGCCCTTGACGTGGAATTGTTAATAAGATGTTTTCAATGTTGTAAATATTCTCAAAGGTATTAATAACATTGAAAGTGAATTTGATTAGTAATGGAATCAAAACTGTTGAATAAAATTGTCAACGAAGTTATCAGTATTCATGTTGTCCTTGGCATGGAGCAAATTCCTCCTCTCACTGATTCTTGGAAGAGGGGCGGCTTCATTAGTATGTCGCAACTCTTGTCCTCGATCATTTTGATTACAAGAGAATTTACTGTGGCTATATCTGTTAGGATTTTCCACATCCTTTGAATTCGTATTTATATGAATTATATTAAATTCATATTTATATGATTTATACGTTTTAATATACTATATATCTTTAGAATCCCAACCACTAGGATACTAGCTGTTCAGAGGAATACTTTTCACTTTTACTGTTAAGGTTTGGGCTCTCAGCGCCTTAAAAAAAAAAAACATTCATTCTTTTGGTAATTTTTCTGTTAGGGAACACGACCACGAACTCGGATTATATCAGAACACAGTTGTCGGTGGTGTGTGTATATATATATATATATATTATATATATATATATATATATATATATATATATATAATATATATATATATATACACTTCAACAGTAGGGAACGAAACCTCCAAAGTATGATTGTGACGAGTAATGAATGGCAGCTTTTGCTTTGGGCTAGGAACAGTTGTCGACATGCATAGAATTCCATCATTATCACAAAATTAAGATTAGGCTATGCGTTTTGCTTTTTGCACATGTAAAACAATTTGAAAACTTTTTTGTATTGAGGTACATTTATTTTAATTTGAAATTGATTCATTTTAATTTGAAGTCCATCTTTTTTAATTTGATTTTCACCTTTTTCATTTAAATTTTGATCTTTTATAATTTGATTTTTATCGTTTTAATTTGAAAATTACCTATTCAAATTTGAAATGACCTTTTTTAATTTAAGGGTAAAAAGCTGTAGTTATTCGCCTGGGGTATTATTATTAATAAATTGTCATTATTTTATTATTATTATTATTATTATTTTTTATTATTATTATTATTATATTATTGATATTATTATTAATTTTAATTATTATTATTATTATTATTATTATATGGACTGCCACCCCCATGAACCCTAGGTAGCTGGTTAATTTTACAACAAGCAGAAAGAAGACCGAGAATATTGCTTAGATCCGCGGAATCCTTCAGGAGCAACCATGAGTTGATTGGTCCCCTAACCGCCACCCGCCCCTCCCCACCCCTCACAGGACGACACTTCTTTGCTGGATCCACAGCCTTTTACTCTCCGCTCCTTGATTTTATGTCCTGAGCCATTGCAACATCATATATCAACAGTTTGACTGTACAGTACTGCTTCTACCACCAGTCTACCAATTTATTGAAATCCAAATACTGTTCTTATTTATATATACATATATATTTGTATATATATAATATGAATAATGTGCGTGTGTATTGTGTGTACATATGAGTGTGAAAGTGTGGCGCACGCATGTGTGTTGGTGCAAAAATAGAATATGGAACTCAACAGATTTTCATATCTGGTATTAGACTAAACCTTTTTGCTTACCTTCATTTTTTTCTGGATTCCCGCCCTTGTTTCAGCGGTCGTATTGAACCCTTTTGAGGATTATACCCCAACCTTTTCCCACTCCTTTTCCCTCTCCCCATCTAGCTTGGGATAAACAGTCAGGATATTGTGCCAACCTCCCGTCCAAGTGTACCTCTGAAACAGAGGGCGAAAAGGAAAAGTATCAGCATTAAGTCTTGTGTATTATGATTACAAGCGCACCATCTATCATTTCTAACTGACATTTCAGTCATCCAAACCTTATGTAAATTTCCCACAACACCTGATCTCTGACCTTTTCGAAATCCCGCAGTTCGCACAATTTTTCGAAAAATATCAGATTTCTCCAAATTTCCGAATCTCCGTCCTATTCGTGATTTGATTTCCGATAACAGTAAAGCACTTTTATTTTCAGCGATGAATCTATATGCGGACTTTATTTCAGACCGTGAACGGTCCGTCGAAACATTATATGAAATAACTTGGCATCGATATAAACCTAAATTGAAGTATTAATGAAACGACAGAAGGCGAATCATTCTTTTCGAATGGAAATTTGGGAGGATTGTCTAATGGAATTAGGATCAGAGCACCGGAAGGGTCTCTGATGCAGGGTTCCTTCCTAATGCATCGACACGTTTAGCTTCATGTTACGTTGAAACGAGGTTTGCAGAAGACCCTTCGGGTTTATCTTCAGTTTCAATGGAGTTAGGAAGCGAACCTCATTTGGAGTTGGGTCGTTCTTACGATTTGATAATTAGGCAGGCACAGTTACATTTGGTGACGGGAAAATGTCTTGAGGTAGTAAGAACATATTTTTTATTCATTCATTAATGATGAAGGGTAAATTTGGCCTACCACAATCTTGTTATTTCACTTACAAATACTATATTCTTCGAGAGTGACTAATCAGTTCGATTTTATCATGACCTTAAAATAGTTGAAGAGACAACAGGCTTCCGTTGTATTCACAGATATGCAAAGTACCATTTTCTCGGTGTCCTTCCTTGCCAAGGATCATCATAATTCTAATAAGACACCTGAAATATTTCGAACATTGCTTCACTGAGGCTCATAATAGAGTTGTAGATTTTGTTGAGCAACAAATTTCGATACCCAGCATCATTGACGATACTTCCTCGACGAAAAGATAGTTCACAGTCAGTTCTGGGACTCCTTGTCATAAAAGATTAATATTATCCACACTGAAGAGAATAGTGGGTATATATTGTCCATCAGACAGTGGTTGGACTGCATTCAGTACTGTTCGATATTGAGCCTTTGATGTCAATTTCGTTAACGTGGTCGGCCCCTCCCAGGCTAGAGAAGTAAGAAAGATTGCTTTCATTCTTTTATGGAAGTTGATTATTTATTCTCGTTTCAGGACAGTTTTCCCTGCATTACACACTAATTGTTGCTAAATTCGTCGGTTTTCTTAATGTTTTAGAAAAAAAATCCCTGAAAACATTTTAATCCGAAATAGATTCACTGTTTAATACGTGTTTCGGATTATCAGTTCTCAGTAGGAAACGTATGCCGGAACGATATGAAGACGGGTTGTATTTAACCTTTTCTTGGTGAATTTAACTAATAAATTTCTCTCTCTCTCTCTCTCTCTCCTCGTCTCTCTCTCTCTCTCTCGTCACACCCGGCACAATATGAAATATATATATATATATATATTTTATATATATAATATATATATATCATATACTACATACATCTATTCTTCATATATATATATATAGATATATATATATATATATATATATTACAGGGTGGTCTCAAAAAATGTACTCACTCGTGATATTCCTAATGACATGTTTTGCGACGTTGCGAATCCCTTGGTGCGCGTTATCAGCGTTGTCTGGACAATAATGGTCATCAATTTGAACATTCGCAAACATGATTCTTCAAACACATTTGTCTCATGTATTCGATGCTATTTCATTTCGCTCTATGTCCATAAATAAAGGTTTTCTCATAATTCTAAGAGTGAGTACATTTTTTTGAGACACCCTGTATATATATATATATATATATATATATATATATATATATATATATATATATATGTATATATATATATATTATATATATATATATATATATATATCTGTGTGTGTGTGTGTGTACGTACAAGTGTTCCCCTTCCTTCTCTCCGTATTCCATGTCTCCTGCGCTTTTCGTGGCAACAATAATTCTGCGTCTATATCTTCATCTGCACTCGAGGCTTCCTTACTCCTTCGTAATTAGTTTCCCAATTACGTGTATCATCTGCTGCCTACTTGGCCATTATAATTGTATTAGCTGTTAATATATCACACATGTAGCTATCATGTTCTCTCTCTCTCTCTCTCTCTCTCTCTCTCTCTCTCTCTCTCTCTCTCTCTCTCAAGTTTGTAATGTCTTTATGTCAACCGCGCAATTTTGTCAGAAAAAAACTGTTAAAAACGTTTATTTAGCGTTTTTAAAAAATAACACAATACGTATACGTAAACAATGGCTTGAGAATTCATATCGTGCATGATGGCAACATTATTAATGAATTTATCAAACAGCTGATTGCTGTGATGAGTCCCACACGAGAGTTGGAGGATGACGTCAATGGAAGGCAATCAGGGGCCTCTCACTTGACGTCTGAAGGACGAGTCTTGTGTGGTTCTCCGTAATGAGCCTGACTCGAGGATGACCTTTTGGAACTGTTCGTTCAAGGTGTTCGAGAAAGCCAAGTTGGGTCAAGTTTCGAAGACTTTAGTTGTGGGAGGAGTTAAGGTAAATGGACGGTGGTTGAAGGGTTGAAATGTCACCCATCTTTAGGAAAGGGGAAATCACTTGGCGATTTTTTATGCCGTTCAGATGATAAGTTCTTGAAGAAGGACATATTCTAACGATGGTCGAACGAAATGTACTATGACAACTACAAAATGAATTAAAGAAAATAGTTCTTTTTTTTAACCAGTTCATGTGACGCGTTCTTTAGTCTTTTTTTCTTATTCTCCTTCTTTATTGTTTCTACTTTTTAAAAAGTGCGACCAGTCCAATTGACTGAACACTGTGTATATAATCCTTCGATCTAGAATTGCAAGTCATTTTAATTCAAGTTGCCAGCATAAGTTGTATAATATAAAGAAAACTATCGTTCTACACCTCGAAACGCTTCTCTCTCTCTCTCTCTCTCTCTCTCTCTCTCTCTCTCTCTCTCTCTCTCTCTCTCTCTCCCTCCGTATCTCAATAACTAGCAGCGTTTGGAATACTGTCCATTTTATTATTGTAGCAAAACCACTGTATGTATTTTTCACGACCGTGGGTGTATTACCGAATACACTTCATTCCTAAATTGAACCATTGTCGAGTGAAGGTTTTTGAGGTGAACAAGAACACTGATTTAAAACAACTTATTTGCTCTTTAAGTAAATGTGAAATTGGGGAAAGCTCAAAATAAAATATACATAAAATTCGCGATAAAGTAGATCACGGGTGAAATAATCACTCCGAGAGAGAGAGAGAGAGAGAGAGAGAGAGAGAGAGAGAGAGAGAAGAGAGATAGAAGATCCCACATCCCTCATCCTTAACAGTTTTTTGTTTTAATTTCATCCTTGCCATTTCTCTTTCGGTTTTCTTGAAGGTTCTCGAGCCTAAGAAATTTTGGCAATCGCCGTAAACTCGTTAGAGGCGTGTAATTTTCTAAGGCACGCAATAATGGTCTGGACGATGGAAAGCTGCTTCTGCCATCATGAAATTACTTCAGGCTCTGAGAGCAACTGTGGCTGCTCGATATATATATATATATATATATATATATATATATATATATATATATATATATATATATATATGTATATATATATATATATATATATATATATATATTATATATATATTTCATGTTAGCACCAGTGATACCTTTCCGAAGACGTTTAGAATTGGTGTTGTTGATATGGCCAATTTCTGTTTTCCAGCCATTATTATTATTATGCTCTATCACAGTCCTCCAATTAGTGTGGGGTTCCGGGTTGCATCCTGCCTCCTTAGGAGTCCATCACTTTTCTTACTATGTGCGCCGTTTCTAGGATCACACTTCTTGCATGAGTCCTGGAGCTACTTCAGCCTCTAGTTTTTCTAGATTCCTTTTCAGGGATCTTGGGATCGTGCCTAGTGCTCCTATGATTATGGGTATAATTTCCACTGGCATATCCCATATCCTTCTTATTTCTATTTTCAGATCTTGATACTTATCCATTTTTTCCCTCTCTTTCTCTTCAACTCTGGTGTCCCATGGTATTGCGACATCAATGAGTGATACTTTCTTCTTGACTTTGTCAATCAACGTCACGTCTGGTCTATTTCCACGTATCACCCTATCTGTCTGATACCATAGTCCCAGAGGATCTTTGCCTGATCGTTTTCTATCACTCCCTCAGGTTGGTGCTCGTACCAATTATTACTGCAAGGTAGCTTTGCACAGGCTCCAGTGGAGGGCTTTTGCCACTGAATCATGCCTCTTTTTGTACTGGTTCTGTGCAAGTGCCGGGCATTCGCTTGCTATGTGGTTTATGGTTTCATTTTTCGTAATGCACTTCCTACGTATGGGAGAGATGTTATTTCCGTCTATCGTTCTTTGAACTTATCTGGTTCTGAAGGCCTGATCTTGTGCCGCTGTTATTATTCCTTCAGTTTCCTTCTTTAGCTCTCCCCTCTGTGAAGGCCCATTGCCATGTGTCATCGCTGGCTAGTTCTTTGTCTGTCTCATGTATTGTCCGTGCATTGGTTTGTTGTGCCAGTCCTCTGTTCTGTTTGTCATTCTCCTGTCTCTGTGTATTTCTGGGTCTTCGTCTACTTTTATTAGTCCTTCTTCCCATGCACTCTTTAGCCACTCGTCTTCACTGGTTTTCAGATATTGCCATAGTGCTCTGTTCTCGATGTTGACGTAATCCTCTATACTTAGTAGTCCTCTCCCTCCTTCCTTTCGTGTTTATGTATAGTCCTGTACCCGTATTTGCTCTTGGGTGTAGTGCTTTGTGTATTGTCATATGTTTCCTGGTTTTCTGATCTATGCTGCGGAGTTCTGCCTTCGTCCATTCCACTATTCCTGCGCTGTATCTGATTACTGGCACTGCACCCTAGGTGTTTATAGGCTTTTATCATATTTCAGGTGCGTTGAGTTTGACTTGAGTATCGCCTTGAGTCGTCTGCATATATTCTTTCCTGATCGTGTCCTTCATCTCTTGGTGTTTTATATCCCCTCCTTCCATTATTCCCAGGTATTTGTATCCAGTCTCATCTATGTGTTTGATGTTGCTCCCATCTGGTAGCTTTATCCCTTCAGTTCTCGTTACTTTTGCCTTTTTTTGTTATGTTGGCCAAGGCGCATTTTTCTATTCCAAACTCCATCCTGATGTCCCCAGATACAATCCTTATTATTATTATTATTATTATTATTATATATATATTATTATTATTATTATTATTATTAAAACAGTGCGAACATTCGTATGGAGCAAGCGAAGTCAGTATTTGTCATTATTTGCAAAGCAAACTTCTACAGGAAAGAATTAACAAGTCTGGAGAGAGAGAGAGAGAGAGAGAGAGAGAGAGAGAGAGAGAGAGAGAGAGGCTGGTTAAAGCATAAGGCATAGAAAATGGAAAAACAGACAAATTCCAAGTATAGGGAGGTGAATCCCCAACGAGAGAGAGAGAGAGAGAGAGAGAGAGAGAGAGAGAGAGAGAGGCTGGTTAAAGCATAAAGCATAGAAAACGGAATAACGGACAAATTCCAAGTAAGGGAGGTGAATCCCCACTAGAGAGAGAGGAAGAGAGAGAGAGAGAGAGAGAGAGAGGAGAGAGAGGCTGGTTAAAGCATAAAGCATAGAAAACGGAATAACAGACAAATTCCAAGTACAGGGAGGTGAATCCTTAACTCTTCAGGGAAGAGCATTACTCAGCATAACATTAGAGGGAGCGGAAGACCTCTGCTGTATAATTATAACGGCCATTTCGAGGGATTCGTCGTCTTAATCACTCTAGTTAAATGCTATAAGTTCGTGACATTGCAACAACCATAAAGTGAATGAAACTTCAGTTCGATAACCAAAATTGAAAGCGGATAATATATATTTTTGAATTCGTTAGCCTTTCAGGGGCGCGGCGTCGGCCGATTTTCGAGAAATCGATTCTTAGTTATTAGTGGATTTTGAACTTTTTAATGTCTAAATAAACATGTCATGAAGTAGTATTGCAAAAAAATAAAAAAATTTAGGTGGTTTATTTTACATATTTGTTCACCGCATCTACCGACGTGTGAGCGGCATTGAGCGAATAATTGTCGCAAAATGTCTATACGACTTTTTTTTTTAGGTAGAAGTGAGAAATATACTTTTCTCTCCTATTAGAATACACATTATCAACGATATTTTGAACTCGTCATCGTCGTATCACATGTGTACGACCCCAACAAGGGTAGATCTAGGGTACTTATCCGCGGCGGCCTAGACTATGGGAGTTGCGGTTTTTCTATGCAGTTTTACCTACTGAACAAGAATTTTAAGTAATATTTATTCGGTCGACTGTAATTAACCCCCAGGGGCCAATACTAAACACGGCGAAATACATTGGACGCCCCAATCCCTAGTGGATGTCGTATCCGCGGTTACGTTCCTTGCAGTCCGTGCGGACAGCTTCTGTAGAAATACCTAAGTGTAGGTAACAATACATAGCAACGTCATCTTTACCCATAAACGTTCGCGAAATCGCGATTGTGAGTGCTTGTTTTGGTCAGGCCAAGCTCTTGTGGTGTGTGACGCGTTTGCGGCATTTCCTTGTCCGATTTTCATCGCTTCTAGAGCATTATTACGTACTATTTACAAAATGCCAAAAATCAAGAGAAGTGTCAATCGTCTGAGGGAGAAGTGTGAACGACTGTGTGGCGGAAGAGAAGGACCTTACCATTTTCAGCTCTTTATATGTCACTGAATTGGGTCATGCTTACGTAATAAAATTCCTATGTATATATATATTTACTATATATATTATATATGAATTTATATATATATATTAATTATGTATGCATATGTATGTACATCATATATATATATATATATATTATATATAATTATAATAATAAATATATATATTTATTTTATGTATATTATATTATAAAATACCATAAATATATAAGATTTTTATATAACATTTATAATCAGATATATATAATATATATATAAATATATATATTATATATGTAATGTATACTGTATGTACATGCATATATATATATATATACAAGTGTGTATCCCCTCGTGTGTATAATATATACTATATATATATATATATATATATAGTATATGTATATATTTTATATATATATATATATATATATATATTTACTATATATATATTATTTATGTTATATATATATATATATATATATATATATATATATATATAAATAAAACCATAAATATATAAGATTTTTATATAACATTTATAATTGTGAACTCATTTTCTGTTTCTTCTGTCTTCAGCCTTTACCGATGTCTTTTGATGTCGCTGTTCTGTTTAAGCCTTCTCCATCTTCTATCTTGTGAGCGTATTTCGAATTCTACAATTTATTTTACTATAAAAGCTATTGCATCATAATATACCTTTTATCATTATTGACAATATTCATTGCAAATTTTACATGAAAAAATATGTGAATTTCGGGTAAAATTTATAAATCTAGAAATCACATTCTTATTCTCTTGATTATATTGTAAATTTCAGGGCATATTTATCATATGACAAAATAGTTTTAGTACAAACATCAGCCTTCTTACTATCGAAGTTTCTCATTCATTTGCAAATGATATATAAAAATATAAATGCGAATTCGAGGTAAAATATATTAATCAATAAATCACATTTTTATTCACTTGATTACATTGTAAATTTCAGGGACTATTTCTTATGACAAAATAGTTTTAGTACAAAAGTCAGGCTTCTAACTGTCATAATTTAAACTTGATTTGCAAATGTTACATAAAAGTATAAATGCAAATTTTAGGTAAAATAGTAATCAAGAAATTACATTTCTATTCACCTGATTACATTGCAAATTTCAGGGCTTATTTCCTATGTGACAAATTATTGTTAGTGCAAATATCAGCCTTCTAGCTGGTATACTTTTGTAGTTATTACAAAATAAAATAAGCATAACTTTTTCTTTTGACATTTTCTCAAAACAGTTTTTCCAAAAAGAAGTTCTTATAACTCCAAGAAGACTAAACTAGATTCGATAAAACTTTCACAGAGTGCTGTATAACTATATATCTTGATTTTCAAACAGCTAAATTGATTTTTAAGAGAAGCTTTTTTTGTATATTATTTTCTAAAGGTGGCGTCATTATTTTTTTCACATGCAAAACAAATTAACTTAGAACTCGAATTTCTAAAAAATTGTCTTTGAAAATTCTTGTTATGAATTGAAGAATACGCGGTAAAAATTGAATCAAATCTCTTCAATCATAAGGAAGTTATAGGTACTTACTTTATAATGGGGTCTTATGGCGTCAGCACCCCCCTTCAGGAGATCATCGCTCGTAAAGAAGAAGTAATTTTCTTCTCTCTTTCCACCTTGTTAATTCTCCCTTTGGTTCTTTTGGCGCGGCTGTCCGTCCTAGGAAAGATAGAAATGACGATTTCCCCTTTTCCTACAAACAAATGAGACAGCTCTTTCCATAGGAGTAAACAGCCCATATGAGGGAGAGATCAAAGCTCCCAGATCCAGAATGAAAAGGAGACTGGGAAACTAAGGGTCGTGAACATGTGCTCTGTGAAAGATATCTAAAGGGGGTGTTTATGGTTTGTTTACCTTTCAGTAGTCTTTTTCCGGAGGTAACTGAAGGTGTGAAGATTTTGTATGAAAAACTAAGTTTATGCACATTTTCTTGTATCGGTTCTCTCCTTCTAGCAGAATTTCCCTCAGCCTGTTTTTGGAGATAATAATAGGATTGGTGTTTATCTGTAGACGAAAAAGAAATGTATAAAAAGAGTGCCCTGAGAGGCAAAGCGTTCTAATTACAAGTGAGACATGTTTGTGTATGTGTCTGTCTGTCTGTCTGTCTGTCTGTGTTTGTATGCCTTTGTTTATCTTAGCAAAGGTATCAATAAACGAAAGAAGGAAAAGTGTTCCTTTATCCAAATCAAAGATATTAAACTCAAGAGGAGGGGAAAAAAATTCCTCAGACGGGTGATGCGTCAGCCAACCCATTTGAATAATTCGCCGAATGTAATCATTGGAGAGGGAGACTTGGTGCCGTTTTCTGCAGCGGAAGGCGCCGTGCCACAATCAGCTGCAGGAGACCGACTGCCATATGTGAATACTCATTGGCCGTGATAAATTCATTACGTTCTCATCTTGGATTCGAGAAAATTAAAACGGATTCCAGATGGGGAAAAGGTCTCTCTCTCTCTCTCTCTCTCTCTCTCTCTCTCTCTCTCTCTCTCTCTCTCTCTCTCTTTACGTGCACAACTGCAACTAGACCAAAATACTGTAAAAATAGGGAGCTAACATAATTTCGAGTTTCAATATTCATATCAGTGGGGCTGTTGACATAGCACCGTTTAGCAAAACAGCTGAATTCAATTATACCCGGTCGCGTAATCCGTTTGTCACCTGACAAATGTGGACATCGATAGATAAACCTTTCATGATTTCATTAACGACATTAAGCCACCCGATTGAACTACCGCAAGTGGTTTTTCATTTGCGTGAGATTTTACTATATAGATTAAATGTCGACTCCTTTAGCCATTTTCCGACTCATTTAATGAACCTATAAACAATTTTCCGGCTTGTTTAATTAATGAACTTGTGAGCAATTTTCTGACTTAAAGGGAATTTTTCGACTCGTTTCAACTACTTGTAAGCAATTTTACGACTCATTTAATTAAGCTATAAGTAATTTCCAGACTCGTTTAATTAACTTATAAGCAATGTTCCGACTAGATTAATTAATGTATAAAAAATTTTCCGACACATTTAATTAATTTATTAGCAATTTTCCGATTCGGTTAACTAACTTACAGCCAACTTTATCGACTCATTTGATTAACAAATAAGCAATTTTTGTTATTCATTTCATTAACTTATATAAAACTTTCCCGACTTTTTTCATGAACATATAAGCAATTTTTCGACCAGTTTAATTAACAGGAAGTGGGCAATGCGCCGGAATTCGAACGCAATTGCTTCCTTGATTTATCATCTGTTGTTGTTCAATCGTCTCATGGTGTTATAATTGATCCTAATAATTTGCATACTATAATATCAAAGTTCTAAATTCACTTTCATGAGGGAAGCATATAGAATACACATTCCTGCAACCATTGGCAACTGGGAGGCGTCAGATGGTTCAACGTATAACCCTTTTATTTTTTCTTTCTTCAAAACAAAAATCTCAATACTTTTCCCCTCACCAAGCGTCAGCCGATTCTGGGACACTGATTTAACCTTCCTCTGTCCTTACTCGCATTCCTCCTCTTTCAGTCATGGAATAAAATCAGAGAAAAAAACATACAATGTTCTGGATTCTGTTGTAAGGAGATTTTCTGTTGGCGGCCACGCTTCTTAAATTATGTTTGCATGACTCCAATTTCCGGTCTGTGAATTTGTTAAATCGTTATGTATTTGATTAAAATAAGACTAAAAATGTGACTATGGGAACATTATTATTGTAGTTGTTTTGGGTTTTGATGTTGTATGCATGCTGTTTCAGGGAATGCAGTTATAATAATCTTGATATTGATGACATTATTATTGACAGTAGTATTATTGTCATTTATTGTACGTTGATACTGCAAATCCTTTAAATGAGAGAGAGAGAGAGACGAGAGAGAGAGAAGGAGACAGAGAGAGAGAGAGAGAGAGCGAGAGAGGCGGGGGGGGGGGGGGTGTGACATACAGTCCAATCCGTAAGAACTTATACTCAATCTCCAGTTCCCTTTGCATAATGGACCTTTTCGTCTTTAGCCACATTCGGCCATAAAAGTTCTTCTGGAATTTACTTCATTTTTCTCTCTCTCTCAATAATCCCCATTGGCCCGCCGACCTGCGTAATCATTTTGCCACATCCCTAACCCTAACGAAACTGATTTGACCCTAACTTTGTTATGAACTTTGGGCTGCAGGCCCGGAGGTTAATGCGGTTTGCCAGATCATCTCGAGGTTGCCAAGGGCTTATCCAATTTCTGGGCAAGTTTCCTCAATATTCGTTTTCCCTAGAGCGCCTACGCACACTCTACGTCTACGCCGTCATCTTGGTTGACTTCATCTCTCTCTTCGATGCCCTTGAAAATGGAGTGAGATTATCAGACCAAAGGATATACCGTACATTAATCAGTCAGTCAATTTCTAATACCCCAGGGCATGCATAGGGCCTCCAGAGTATATATTAATCTAATATAATATAGATAATAGTAATCATATATATTATATATAGATTATATATATATAGAATATATATATATATATATCTATATATATATATATATATATATATATATAAAGACCATTTCCACAAACGAATTAGTAACGACGGAGTTTCTACAAGGCCTTTCGACTTCTTGTCCTTTATTTTTATATTCATCACGTACCATTTTTTCGTGATTCAGTTATACATACATACATATATACATACATACATGCTTAAAAAATCACAGTAGATGCACGTGACTTCAATAAATAAGGGAATATTATTCGCTTACATACGTACATACATGTATATATATATATATATATATATATATATATATATATATATATATATATATATACTATATATATATATATATATATATATATATATATATGTGTGTGTGTGTGTGTGTGTGTTGTGTGCAATATTTGTTCTAAATGTATTTAAGAATGTATATGAATATGTATAATGTGTTTTGAGTATTTCAAACCATTGCTCGCATACAGCCCCGTAGAAAGATGGAAAGGACTATGTTAACAAGATACTTACGACCTAAGAACCATTTCTTTTCTTTATTTTTTTACATTTTTATAAGATTTTATCAGTTAATTATTCATGAGTATTTATCATATTTTAAAAGGTCAATTTTGCTGTAGTTTTATTAACAAGTTTCTCTCATACATTATTGTAAAATTTTAGTTAAACATTCATGAATATTTTTCATCTAAAAAGCAGGTTTTCCTATTGTTTTTTTTAACAATACAGTTTTATTCTTGTAAAATTTACGTTGATTATTCATTAATATTTATCGTCTTCTAACAGGCCAGTTTCTCTGTTGTTTCATTAACAAAGTAATTTTTACATTCTTTTAAAGTTTCAGTTGAATATTTTTGGAAATTTATCCACTTCTAAAATGTCACTTTTGCAATTTTTTAAGTAATTTTTTTACATATTTTTAAAGTTTTAGTTGAATATTCATGAAAATTTTTCACTTTCTTAAAGGCCAGTTTTACTGTTGTTTTATTAAAGCAATTTTTTTACATTCTTGTAAAATTGATTGTCTTCTAAAATGCCAGTTTTGCTATTATGATTTTATTAATATTTGTACATTTTTCTTCTAGACTTTTAGTTGATGATAAGTAATCCAGTATATAAAGGAATGCAGCTTTTCTTTTTTCTAAGATGTTGTGGGCGACAATTTGCGTTACCAAGATATCTTATTTGGTCATAGTTGATTACGCAAGAATGATATCCCGCATCAAACTTAACGCTTCAGTAAAGCTCCAAAGAAAATGTTGACTTTGCAGCTCTCTCTCTCTCTCTCTCTCTCTCTCTCTCTCTCTCTCTCTCTCTCTCTCTCTCTCTCTTGAGTTTCATTATCTGATTATATTAGGTTTTTATCTAGAATATTAGGCTGAATATTCTCTCTCTCTCTCTCTCTCTCTCTCTCTCTCTCTCTCTCTCTATATCTCTCTCTCTCTCTCTCTCTCTCTCCTCTGAAAGTTTCATTATCAGATTATATTTAGTGTTTACTTAGAATAATATGCTTAATATTCATTTTTATAGTACTCTCTCTCTCTCTCTCTCTCTCTCTCTCTCTCTCTCTCTCTCTCTCTCTCTCCAGAGTTTCATTACCTGATTACAGTAAGTATTTATTATGATGTTTGTCCCAGTATTCATTTCTGTGGTAATCGGTTTCTTCGTATGTATCTGTCTATTCAGGTATTATAAAACTATCTTTTTTCCAGTTTCAATCAGCAATTGATTAAGTAAAAATCTATGAAAGGTGAAAGGTCTTCGGGAATTTAGGGGTAGAACGCTATGTAAACTTTTATCTTTCTTCTAAATATGTTTTACCTTTTCCCATTTTTCTTATCGTAATGTCAACATTGTCGCTTACCCGGGGAGCAAGCCTACACACTACTTTGTTGTTGCTGTTGTTGATCTTGTTTGGGGGGTAGGAAAGGTCTATGGAAAAGCCTAAAAGCCTGAAAAAGGTGTTTTGCGTTGAGTTAAAGATACAGGAATTTGAGGATGGGATATTTATGATTTATTACAGTGAATATTTAATGAATAAATAATGTGCATGTTAAGCAGCACAGAACAGTTATTTCTAATCAATCATAATGCATTTTCTATTTAAATTTTCGTTGGTGAAACAACGCTCTAATTGACCGTAGAGTTTAGCACGCCCTCTGAGTAAGCTTGAGGTCGGATTATACATTGTTTTACCTCTTTGCTATTACTTGTGGCTTTCGATTTATGATTTAGATAGCACAACGAAATATATCATTGATTAATATCTGGTCTGAAAAGGGAACTGATATCATCAGTTCCCTTTTCAGACAAGATATTAATTAATGATATATTTCGTTGTGCTATCTAAATCATACAACAAAAGCCACAAATAATAGCAAAAGGGTAAAACAAGGAGTAATCCGATATCCAGCTTACTCGGGGCGTGTGCTAAAATCTATGATCAAATAGAGCGTTGTTTATCCAACGAAAATCAAAATGAATACGTTATATTTTATCAGAAGTAATTGTTCCGTGCAGTTTAACATGCAACTTATTTATTTTTTACATTTTCATTGCAATAAATCATAAATATCCTATCCTCAAATTCCTGTATATATCTTGAAGTCAGATATATATATATATATATATATATATATATATATATATATATATATATATATATATATATATATAATAGTATATATATATATATGTAGTATATCTGACTTCAAGATAACATTATTTATTCACTTACTATTGAATGCTTTGATTATTTCCCACAATGAATCCAATATATTGAAAAAAAAAAAAATACTTCTTCTTAACGAAATGAAGTTGACTTTAAGAGAGAAGGCTTCCAACTGAATTAAGTAAATTAACGAATCCCACTCAAAAATGGAAATCATCCTACGGTAAGTGACGATATGCAACAACTGAACTCAGAGACGGAGGGCTTTATTTAGATCCATAAGAGGCATTTTCCGAAGTTATTTGTAGTCGCCATCTGAGGCGAGAGAAACAAATAGCAGCTCTACGCGATATTTATGGATGTATTATCGCATGGCGGAAGAATATACAAGGCGTTTAATATCCCCAATCGATCAAACTCGGTAGGGCACGAGACGTTGGGAAGAATTATCGTGGGAAACTTGACCACTGGAGAGAGGGAGTTTGGGAGGAGAGGAAACATCATCCGACGATATGCTAAGTAATCTTGTAAGATCGTAGTCTCATACAGGCAGATAGATAAATTGATGGATAGACTATAATTATATATATATATATATATATATATATATATATATATATATATATATATATATATATATATTATATTATATATATATAGACGGATAGATAGATATATGTCTAAAGGTTATGAATCTGTGCTATGAGATGAATTTTAACGAAGAATGGGCTATGATTAGTATCTCATAAAAGTGGAAATAAATGTGCAGAAGTATTTATGTCCGAAAGTTGAACGTTCACTCAGTGTATTTAGGAAACTTGAAAAATATTTCCCTATTTTTTAATGAATTTTAAGCAAAGAGCTTAAATATTTAGGCTTATTATCAGTATATTATTGATAATATGATGGAAGATTAAGTATAAGCCATGTAATTAAATTTTAGTGCAATTCATACTGGTATGTTCATGTTGGTTGGTCGAAATTGGTATCCAAAGTCCCCAACGCGCCTCCACGTTTAAGTGAAATATGGGTACTAATAACCGCAGACTTTTATGCCATCATTCTGCCATCATTCCTGTACTTCATATCTAGATCATTTTGAACTGAGTGGCATTTGTTCTACTTTTTCTCGGGTTATATTGCACCTCAGTCCTAATGAAACTTCAATTAGTATCGCTGGTAGTATTAAGGCGCGGGAAACGACGGAAAAATTCAACTAACAGCTGTTCAGGAGGTTGACCTTTTGTTACCCTGATCGCGAAGCTCTCTGTATATCTTCCTAATTGATTTCTTAATTTGCCTCGGCTTTTGTATATCACCTGTATTGGGATATATATATATATAATATATATATATATATATATATATATATATATATATATATATATATATATATATACTGGAAATACCTACTATGCTTCAAGTGGAAAAGGTGTCAAATTTGAGAATTCTATTGTTAGCTAGATAAGACTCACAAAGGAATGTTATTGCTATTTGTGAGGTGTCAACATAGAGATTTAGTAGTAGGATGAAAATTATGATTTTTAAAAATCCTTCACAGAATTCAGACTTCGTCCTCGTATTTACAAGGAACTCAATAGAAATTAATAGGCAAGGGCTCGGGACCTTAGACCCTTTACCGCAAGGTAGGTCGTTTTTTTATACGAGAAGTTAAGGACGCAAGTTCAGTTCATTTATTTAAAAGTCAAGCCCTGTCTGCCCATTTCCTTTTTCCCCACTCCTTTTTTTTTCTTTCTTTTTTGCCTTAAGAGAATATAGACGTAGCGAAGTAATTATTTACTACAGTTGATCTATATTTGTATAGTATTGTTCCTCTGGTTTCTTTGTTAGTTAGCAGATTCTCATTCAGCTGCTTTGTTCCAGCTCAAGGATTTGCCTTAAGAGAAGATTGGAGGCCTCATGGGACTCTGGACTTTGCCTCACCGACAAATAACTATGTCTTAAAAGCTTTACATATTATTTGGCTATAGTATTATTTACGAGCACATTCCATTCTCGTTCTTTCTTCAGCAAAGTAACCCGGCGCATAACTTATTATAAACGCCATGTGTATATACGTAGTCATCTTCCTTTTGGGGAATGGCTTGTAGATTAAATTCTCTCTCTCTCTCTCTCTCTCTCTCTCTCTCTCTCTCTCTCTCTCTCTCTCTCTCTCTCTCTCTCTCTCTCTCTCTCTCTCTCTCTCAGCTTGAGTGTGGAGCTAAACCCATGAATAAATTTCTTTAAGATATAGAGGTTCGATTTCCAAAAACCAACAGTTATTGATTTTACTCGACCTTCAGAGAGGATTGTGCTTCTGCGTTTGCTTAGAGAACGATAGAGAATTGGAAAGGTAGAGGAAAATAGGGACTAACCTGGGTCATGTCTGAGATTCCTTTGTTTGGGAACTGGTTTAAAAGTTGCTGTTATGGACTAGATTTTAATTCATCGTAAGTTTGACATTAAGTTTCACACCTTCACAGGTTTCACATTCCCACATACATATTGTTATATAAACTATTACAGTGATTAAAGAAAATGTATATGGAAACCATGAAAACCCATTAAAACTCAAGTACTTTAATAACAATTACTAAGCACCTATTCAAACCACAAAACAGAACGTAAACACAAATTACGGACGAGTTACACAAAAGCAACGACCAGCCGGACAGCATTTCCTCACAAACTACCCATCACCAATTATACTGCGGCTTACATCACAATACCCAAATCACCAATCTTTACACCAACTCAACTTTAGATCACATAAACCTTAACATCAAAAGCCAGTGGCAACCACAGTTACATCGCACAAGAAAACGTCTTAATTGCAAAACAATTGATTACCAAATTTTCTTCTTTAGAAACTTGAAACACTTTCACTTGTTTGCTGCGACCCCACGAAAATCATCGTGCTGCCTTGGTCTTTATATACCAGAGACCCGCTAGACTTACTTGGACCCAATAATACCTATCATTACACAATCCTTGGCGACTGCCTCCTACGTCAAGCGCTACTGCCATCTGTTGTTTAATGTTACATTTCCTTGGTAGAATATTCATTTTCTCAACCTTTTGTTATTTTTTAATGTAATAAAAACACATTCCTTTACAATATATACATACATACATATATATATATATATATATATATATATATATATATATATATATATATATATTCGTTAAAAGCAATTGCTTTAGTGGCATCAATAAGTTTCTTGCAGGTATCTTCATACCGACGAAGTTTTCTCCGATTCTCGTTCGTCAATTTCTGGTGAAAAATACGCAGACTTCCTTCTTCCATTTATTGAATTTTGTCGCGACAGCTGTTTCGCCTTATGGCATCATCAAGCGACTACTGACTTATAATCTGGCCTTTCGGCCTATTTATTTCATCGTGTGGGAATTATGACCTTGAGGTATGGGTACTGGTTAGTCTAGGGATTAATAGCTTAAGGGCGTTGTTTTGGATATAAAGAACATAAGGACATATGTACTGTGACAATAAAAGTTAAAGTTTAAACAGTGGTTAAATAAATATTCAGAATACAATACCATGTGCTAGTGTTTCCTTAAATGTATGTTTAAAATTTAATGTTACATGTTGGTTTTAGATAAAAATTACATACAGGAATGAAAATGAATATAGAAATCTAAATACAGGAGTAAAAATATATATATATATATATTATAGCATTCATAAAGGTACAAGTCAGATAATTTCTGTTCATACATAAATGTGTATAATTTAAATTTGAGTGAGCGTGTGTGTGTGTGTGTGTGTGTGTCCAAATGGTCTACGTTGGTTAACGGCTGCAGATTCGTGTTGGGCGGGGTCTCAGCGACCTGAGCAAGGATGTTACTTGTCTTTCGCTGGCGCTGGGTCCTCTCATGTCTTCTGAGGGGCGCGATGTTCCCGGTGGGTTGGGGCGGGTTGTCTGGTCCCTGTTGGCATGCGTATTCCTTCTCCTGCTGGAGGGGAGTATATGGTCCGATTCTTGTTGGACGTTCAAGGTCGGCTTCTGAATAGCGATGCTCGCCGCTTCCGTTATTAAGAGGCGACCGTAGTTGTCTTCTCTGTGCACGACCTGGGTGCCTTCTATGAGCTCTTGTAGAGATGGCTTCCTGTCGTGTACATCTATGTAATGTTGATGGATGGCCCCTTGATTTCTATGAGCCAGCAGACGTCTCCGAAGGGTCGTTGTAGTGTGCCCGATGTAGTTTTGGCTGTGAGATTTACACATCTCCTCTGGACAAGTAAATTTGTAAACTACATTTGTGCACATCTCCTTTGGTCCCCCCGGAGCGGTGCTGTTCTTCATTATTGAGAATGGGGGAAATACCTGCTGGAAGTTAGGTGAACCATTGTGAAGGTCTTGTGAGGTTAGGGTGATTAATGGAGTTCTTCCTGCATTTTACCGGTATTTTCTACTTGGCTTTTTATTTAGTCCTTGGTTTTTTAAATACCTATATGGGGTCTGATGTAGCACTGTTAAATAGCTGAATCTGTTGCTGGTGAATGGGCCCGAGTTTGGTTAGTAGTTATACTAGGTTTAAGTTGAAATTGCCACTTAAACGTAGTAAAACTACTCATCAAACTTGGGCCCATTCACCAGCAACAAATTAACAGCCCTACATCAGACTATTCTAGCCATAGTGATCAGGTGAAAGCATCCACATTTTCATCAATGTTTCTCCGCACTCACAGATATTTAGTCCAGAATTTTTAGAGCCTGAAATTGACAAGATCTGTAACATTGCTTTTGATTTAAAATACACAAATCCTGTCATCAACGAAGCTTTCAAGAGGACTAGGAAAATCTTTTTCTCATAGAGTTGTGTACCTACCTTCCTTATAACAAACTTATGAAGCTTACCTAAAGATGCAGTAAATGACGTAAGTCGAAAGATCTTGCAGAAACTCTGTTGTTTATTTTTCCTTCGTGGCTTCTACCTTTATTTATGGATTTATCACGTTCCAAACTTTCGTGATTCAGTTATATATATAATATATATATCTATATATATTTATATATATATAAATAAATATATATATATATATATATATATAATATATATATGTATATATATATATAATGTATATATATATAAGTATATATATATATATATATATATATATATATATTACGTGGGGAAAACCGCCATGTATTTCATACGGTAAGCGTGGACACGAAACGGAAGGCAGACCCCCACACACAGGCTCTCTCTCTCTCTCCCGGCAATCACCCCACATCTCTCTCTCTCTCTCTCTCTCTCCACCTCTTTCTCTCCATTCTAACAGGTAATGAAAATGAGAGAGTTGCATCATAACATAACGTTTATTTACAATAATAACTAAGTTGATTAACTAAGTAATCCAGTCTTACAGACTAACTTAAAACAACTCATTGTCAAGTCACCCAAAAGGTCACACCTTTCCCTGGGAACTCTGTCCCACCGAAATCCAGAACCATCTGCCAAAGATACAGAACACATTCTGGTAAGTACACACACAAGTTTAAAGACAAAGTTAATAAAATGGAACATCTTACAAGATATCAAACAAGCCACCCCTTTGGCTAAAGTAAAGGTAACACTTACCCATTCCCAACCGGGCACTAACACTTTGTCACAAAAAAACTCCCCGGCGAATGCCACGGCATCTTTGCCTATGACTCGAAGCCCTCTGTCAAAATCCCTCCCATAGGTTTGGGTATGAACGCTTTTAACAGAAAGAGGCGCACACGCACATACGAACACACAGTTCGCTAGCGCCTCGCGGTTCTAGCTGCATCTAGTTTCACAAAGGCACTTTGGGAAGAGTTCATAAACTGTCGTACATTGACTCGACGAACTAAGCACTTTTATCTCACGCCATCCCCTAGAAACTCATTGATCAGCTACTCTCAGGTCGTTACTCTGCACTGTCCTCCACATTCCACAGGTTACAGAGAATGCACGAACAATATATTATTAATCAAAACCCTATGTCTTACAGATTGCTCGGCCTCGCACCTATATGCTAGCTCCCGCCTAGCAAAATTGCTTATACAATATAAAACATTGGCCGGCTTAAATAAAATAAGAAAACTGCACGTCTCTGGCATTATAAAATAAAGTCTTATCACGCTTTATCTCCCAATAACACAAAACGCATTTTCTCTCATATTTTCGGCATTAGGATTCTTGAATATCCCTCTTCGCTTGTCTGCAAGTAGCTGAACAGACAGTAGACTGTAGCAACTGTAGGAAGACGGAATGCCTCCCTCATCGTAGAAGACTCTCACGGCTTCTTGTAGATCCCCAAAAAAACACGCTGTAGAATTCTCTCGAACACCCACGTGGAAATACTTGTAATCACCATGGACAACATGGCAGCAACCTCTCTTCTACGGCTGGTGGACGTCTTGCTGGAGTCGGGGAACTTTTGGGCGTTAGTATGTCACGTCAGGTCTTTGGTCAATCTAAGAAAATTAACCCAAACATACTACCTCTATCAAACAACGATCTCAAAAAGGTCAGAAATACTAACGAACGTCTCCCAATTAACTCCCTCAAATATGACTACTAAAATGATAAGGTCACCATCACAACTCTCTAAGAAAAAGAAACATCAAGTTCTCCAATTCAATTCTCCAAACTCGCACATCAGCACACACACAACTCAGAAATCACAGCAACTCCACGGAATTCTGCACTCACATTTCGAACTTGAATGTGCTCACAAAAAAAAAAAAAAAAAAAAAACAAAAAAAAAAAAAAAAAAAAAAAAAAATTCGTAACAAGCCCAAGAAAGAAAAAAATCACGTAACACCCAGACCCAAAAAATATTCTCGCAAGCTGATATTTAAACAACCCACAAAATCAGTAAAAACCTCCAACTTTTAACAGCAAAAACCCCTTTACTGCTCAATAATTAATCACAATGAGACTTAATGTTAAACTCCCATTTCGTAAATAGCAACCCTCGAAAATTACACCTCCCGGTAAAATCAAATCTCCCGTCCAAAAAAGAAATGTTATTTAAACTCAATCCCCTAAATCATATCTCTCATAGGAAACGGAAGAAAATAAATAAAAAAAAAAGAATAATCACAAGTAGATTTCCCCAATCACAAAAATACATAATACATGTATAATATGCATAACTCCCGCGTTTTCCCCAAATGCTCCATGTAAAGTTATGGAATTTGCCAGAAAGCAAACTCTCATACATGCGCTTTCGTGAAATGCTATAGCCACATTTCCCAGATATTGCAAAAATTCTGATCTGTCACCATCAGAAGAAAAGAATCAGCACACGGCTCATCACATCGCTTGTCAGCAGAAAAATCACCTGCGGACGCATGCTCAAACAACAGCACAAAAATTGTCTAGTCAGACACATAAGTTTGGAAACTCATGATTCTCAAGAAAAAAGGTCTAACTGACACATTTCACAGAATTAACTCCAGGATATGACTAATGTGTTCAAAAATTTGTCTCGAAGACTTATTCTCTCAACATGACTTTCCCAAAATTATATTTCTCCAAGAATAACACTTGTGAACATAAAAAATGCACACATCTCCAAATGACTCGTAATGCAGTAATGCCATTCGCCTCTAAATAGACACGAAATCAAAAAAGAGAACCACAGAAATCTTCTCTTGACTCAAAAAAACTCCCATAACCACAAAAAAAAAAGAGTCACCCGCCCAAGATTAATTCCAACTCCATTATGAGACATCATATCAATAATAACACCACTCCGGTTATAGAAATATTTCCTCCATTTGGTTAATAACCAACCCCCTTATATTATTCTCTTATTTCTCCAATAGCCACATGTCAGTAAAAACAAAAACACCACTCCAGGAATAGAGAATAATCACCTCTATTTCGGCAAATACAAAATATTTACCTCTATTTCCACAATAACTCCATGTGGAACAAAACAAGGCTCCAAATAATATATCTCCAAAAAATGTGCGCTCAAGGCATCTAACTCACACACTCCCAAATATTGCCCCATAATCTCCAAATATGTGTCTCCATTTGCAACAAAGATGGCTGCAAAATAATTGAACTAAACATAGCTCATACCACTATTGGCAAATATCAAAAATGGCCAAAATATAATCTCCATATATTATATCTCAAATATAACTCCAAAATAATATATACCTCCAATTATCTCCCCAAAATAATATATCTCAATTATATCTCAATTATAACTCCAATTCTCCAGAGAATAACTCAATGTTATAGTCAAAAACTATAAAAACTCTCTCCGTTTAGCATAACTGCTAAAAAAGGGCAAAAACTCGGCATATAAAACTGTCTAGAAAGTTCTAGAAAAAATCACCAATGTGCCACAAGTCATTATAACAGAACTCCAAATTCACAGTGTCTAAGCAAAGACTTCCCCATATGCACTACGACATAGGCATTAGAAAACTTAACCAAGTTTCCTATCTCTCACAAAGTTGTCACAAATACAACAAGGGTATTGTGCAAGAAAACTCACAATTTCTGGAACACAAATATCCAGAGAAAAAATGTAGTGCCATTACGTATGCATTCAAAACATGCAAGAAATTCTCCCCTATATTACTCTATAGCATCAAATAGCTAAAACACGAACACGTTCTCTTAAATGACTCTAAGTCATGAACTGAGATAATATTCACACTAACTGGAGAGAAAAAAACAAATTCAAATTCACCCATGGTAAAAAAAAACTTGTGTCAGCGATGGCTAACTTCCAAAAAAGGAGAAAAGAAAAATCAACGGCACCATTAACTATCTCCCGTAACTCACTAGATGTCAAGCAATTATCTGCTGAACTCATAAAAAAAGAAAAAAAAACTAAAATAATGTGTTGTTAGTTCTTCCCATAATCACAAAAGATTTCACCTCCCTTGACAGCATTAAAACACCCACGTATTAGTATAAAAATCAGTAGTATCAGAAATATCATTATCACAAAATCACCAAAAAAAAATTGCTATCATCAAAATCATCACTATCAGTACAAAAAATTATCACCAATGTAATGCTTGTCCATTCTCCAAAAATTCAGCAAAATTCAGCAAAATTCAGCAAAATTCCACACAATTCACCAAGATTCAGCCAGATTCATCAAGATTCAGCAAAACTCATCCCCGTGAATCACTGAAATATTCTCCAAAGTTACAAAAACTGAACAAATAATTAACACAAGACTTCTCCCATTAATTCATTGTAATAATTCTCCTTGAATAATTATCTGTAATAATTATTGAATAATCTCCCATGAAATATCTCAAATCTCTCGTAAAACAATTCTCCCGTAATGATAATTATACTTAGGCAAACCTCCCGTGACACATCTCAAGTATAATAATTAATAATAATAATAATAATAACTCTCCACAGCAATAATTCTCTTGCAAAGGGTGAAATTCAAAATAGCATACAACAGTAATGCTGAATCTTATGACATACAATTTCTCCAGCATGCAACACCATGACATAACACCATTGCCACACAACACAGATACAACACCAATCATCGGCATTTCAAAGTAATTTCTCCGACACAATAAAAAAATAATCTGTGTATCCCCCTTATATTTGTGTCTTTCAAGGCACAAAGAAACACATAACACATCCCGTGCATGTTAACTACTTTTCCCCTCATTTTCGGAAAGAAAAATCTCTTTATTTCCTTTTCTCTTCATCCAAGGGAGAGAAAAAAAAAATCTCTTTTCTTAAAAAAAGACTCTACGGGCATTTCACTTCATCAACTTATCAATCAGCTGATGTCTTAGCATTCAATGTCAAAGCCAAATCCATCTCCAACACTAAGAAAAAAAAGGAAAAGGGGGAATTCACCCACACTGAGACAAAAAAATTTCTCCCCCCCTGAGAACAACCCCTCAGTCAAGCGGCAGAACACTCCCCCGAGGCATGCCAGTAGTATCCCCATCCCTGCACTATTTCTCGAGTGAGGCTAGTGGTACCCATGCAACTACCCTCCCAAGGGATGCCCGTACACCCTCGCAATGCAAGGCGCCTCTCTGCAGAAATATGCTGAGCCCTTAAAATTGTGGCCGCTCTGTGTCTCTAAGCCAAATCTGCTTATATAAGCACAGTTTCCATGCATAGAAAAATACACTCCTATGTTTTAAACAAAGACGAATGCATACGTCTATTATAAACACGTGCAAATAAAGAAAACACTTCACTATGGGGAAAGAAAAAATTGTTTTGACCTCTTGAACCAATCCCATAACCCTGAAATATTTAAACAAAAACCCACTCCTTTTTGATAAACAATAGTTTAACACTCACCACTCCATAATGGGAAAAAAGAACTCGAAATTCTTCGTAAAAACGCGGTAGTGATATAACAACGACCGCCGCACAGGTATCTCGGAACACTCGTCATTGCACAAGCAAAAGTCACACTGGGTGCGCTCACTGCTTCAGGCTGACTCCCTGGGAAAAATGCTGAGTCCCATAAAAATCCTTCCCTCCCTTTAGCACAGTTAATCAGACAGACATTTTCTCATTTTTTCCACTAAGTAACTGAAAACTAACAGTTTAACGATTTTCCACAATCCCACAAAGCTTTGTCGTTCGAAAACTATCGCTAAGTCACGGCCCCTTTTTATTTTTCTAACTGGCCACTCATATCTCTTCATTGGCGTTCCTAGGCATAGAAAAGCAAGAAAACTTTCTATATCCCCTTTTTAACCGCTGACACCACTATTACATGGGGGAATTATCCCACCGCTGCCACCACTATTACGTGGGGAAAACCGCCATGTATTTCATACGGTAAGCGTGGACACGAAACGGAAGGCAGACCCCCACACACAGGCTCTCTCTCTCTCTCCCGGCAATCACCCCACATCTCTCTCTCTCTCTCTCTCTCCACCTCTTTCTCTCCATTCTAACAGGTTAATGGAAAAATGAGAGAGTTGCATCATAACATAACGTTTATTTACAATAATAACTAAGTTGATTAACTAAGTAATCCAGTCTTACAGACTAACTTAAAACAACTCATTGTCAAGTCACCCAAAAGGTCACACCTTTCCCTGGGAACTCTGTCCCACCGAAATCCAGAACCATCTGCCAAAGATACAGAACACATTCTGGTAAGTACACACACAAGTTTAAAGACAAAGTTAATAAAATGGAACATCTTACAAGATATCAAACAAGCCACCCCTTTGGCTAAAGTAAAGGTAACACTTACCCATTCCCAACCGGGCACTAAACACTTTGTCACAAAAAACTCCCCCGGCGAATGCCACGGCATCTTTGCCTATGACTCGAAGCCCTCTGTCAAAATCCCTCCCATAGGTTTGGGTATGAACGCTTTTAACAGAAACAGGAGGCGCACCACGCACATACGAACACACAGTTCGCTAGCGCCTCGCGGTTCTAGCTGCATCTAGTTTCACAAAGGCACTTTGGGAAGAGTTCATAAACTGTCGTACATTGACTCGACGAACTAAGCACTTTTATCTCACGCCATCCCCTAGAAACTCATTGATCAGCTACTCTCAGGTCGTTACTCTGCACTGTCCTCCACATTCCACAGGTTACAGAGAATGCACGAACAATATATTATTAATCAAAACCCTATGTCTACATATATATCTATATATATATATATTATATATATATATATATATATATATTAAGTTCCATAGATCAAAGAACACATTTAGAATTTACAGTAGTACCCCAAACTTGCACGAATTCACAATAGCGGGAACATTTGCGAATCCTCCAGAAACACTGTAAAACCCTGCAAGGGTATTTATGTTTAATGTATTATGTAAATTTTTAAGGTTTAAAGCTTTTCTGTATAAAACTTTTTTTTAAATGTATTATTCTTATTTTTGTAAATGCATAAACATGATACAAAGGTAATTACAGCACCTACAGTTAGTCCATATACATACTTTTACAAGATGCAATACCCATGATTCAGGTAATCCAATCAGACTGATGTATCCATCAAACGGTATGAAAACAAATCAGGAAGATGTGGGTTACTGTCATGGTAGATCTGTTGGCAAGTTCCCCAGCAACAAAGTAACAGTGAATAGATCTGAGCTTTTGACACCAGAAAGAGAAAACAAATGCTCTGGTGGAAAACTAGCCAGAACAGTTTTGGTGCGTACATTTTTCTTGTGTTCTCACTTCTCAGACCTCTATACAACAAGCCTGGGCATCCAGAGTACTTATATTAAGTTTATTTGGGCTGTCTTGACAACTTCGGGAAGTTGGGCCTTATAGCAAATATACTTTAGGAAGTCCCATTACAATTGTCAGGTCGTTAATCTGCTTGAAGATTATTGTGTCATTTATCATGAAAAGAGGGTTTTTGCAAGCTATAATGATGAAACACAAGAACACAATGTCAGTCAAAAGTGCACTGTAAGCACCTCAGTGGTGTCGTCGGTATGGTGTTGGCATGCCACCTTGTTGGCCGTGAGTTCAGTTCTCAGACATTCCATTGAGATGTGAGAGATGTGTATTTCTGGTGATGGAAGTGCACTCCCAACGTGGTTTGGAAGTCACATAAAGCCATTGGTCCTGTTGCTGAAAAACCACTGGTTCCATGCAGCATTAAAACACCATACAAACAAACAAAAGTGCACTGTCATCAAACAAAGTGGCGTACTTCCTACTGCCAATGCAGAGATGAAGACTTCTTTTATTCCAGTTATTGCAATTTTTCCTGTTTGAGAAAGGAAAAATAGCTTATAGTATCCCCATTAAAGGATATATTTTGGCATTCCCCAGAGTGGTAAGAACCAAGGTTTTTTCACTTCATACCATTTGGGAACATCAAATCTGTTGGGATTTCCAGATGAAAATCTAGAGCTCAGCATTTTGACAATAAATATGTTATCTTGCCTTGATATTGAGCTACTGTATGATACAAACATTATTAGCTTCAAGACCAAGTTGCCTTCCAGGACCTTGCTCTTAAGACATTCATACTTCTTACTTTAATCTGCAAGGTTACTGAGCTACACAGACTTTTAATTGAATCAGTATGTATTAAGGATGGCATCCAGTAGGGCCAGTCATCCATGCTACACTCCATAATCAATCAGATCGCTAGCAAGTTTGGGAGTGCCACAGCACCAGTCACCTTCTCAGTAGTAGTGCATGTCCTTTCTAGAGGCAACCTTGATTATTGTTCAACAGACTAATGAGTCAGCTTTCTTATTTTTCATAGGGCTGTTCCGTTTTGTTCTTGACAAATATATTTGGCAAGGTCAAATGGCCTTAATGTTTTTGTACTATAAGGATATCCCCTCTAGGGGGCTAGTGTCACCAGTGCAGCTCACTGTGCACTGTAGCCAATGCTAAAGAATCTTTTCAGTGTCCCTTTGTCCCCTAGCTTCAACTCCTTCATTCCTTGTACTGTACCTCAGTTCATATTCTCTTTCTTTCATCTTGCTTTCCACCCTCTCCTAACAATAGCTCCATAGTGTTTATTTGTTTGTATGGCGTTTTTCCATTGCATGGAACCAATGGTTATTCAGCAACGGGACTGACGGCTTTACGTGACTTCCGAACCATGTACTTCTGTCACCAGAAATACACATCTCTAACACCTCAGTGGAATGCCTGAGAATCAAACTCATGGCCACCGAGGTGGCAGACCAAAACCATACCAATCGTGCCACTGAAGCATTTCTGCGAGGTATTCCTTGTTACACCTTTAACATTTTTTTGCTCTAAGTTTCCTTTTCAGTGCTGAATGACCTCATAGGTCCCAGCACCTGGCCTTTGGTCTTAATTTTATACTCTATTCCATTCGATAAAGATACCTCACTTTGTTTCCAAGAAACATTCTCAGTATGCCCTGTGAAGTTTCAAGCTCCACTGCCAAAGCCAAGTTTGGCAGCTTATCACAGAGCACTCCCAAGGTCACATGCTTATACATCACTTGCGTTACCTGTCACTAGGTTCCCAACTGCATGCCCAGTCAACTACCAACAATCACATTTCAGCAATAAAGCTGGTAGTCTCAACTCCTATGTATCTCTCCTTACACTTCCACATCTCATTGACTAACATATTTAATACATATGTATACTTCCTAAATTATGTTTCTGCAAAATTTAAGATGGTTATGTTGTATGTAGTTTTTTTTTTTATTATTAATTCAAACTTGTCCTGAGAACCATCCTTTCAGCTAACCATTTTGATCAGTTATATCACTTATATAGATAGATAGATAGATATAGATATAGATATAGATTAGATATAGATATAGATATAGATATATATATATAATATACGTATATATATATATATATATATATATATATATATATATATATATATATATATATATATACTATATATATATATATATAGTATATATATATATATATATATATATATATATATATATATATATATATATATATATATATATATATATACATATATATATATATATATATATATATATATATATATATATGTATATATATATATATATATATATATATATATATATATATATATATATATATATATATATATATTATATGGCTTTCCAACAAGCAATGTGTGCAAGTAAAACTTAGGTCCTTTTTTTGAAACATCAGTTACTTGAAGTTTTATCCATGTAATGTATGTGTTAGCTATCCATAACTGAGATGTGCTGTTTTCAGTACTATTATCAATATGAAATTTGTAGCTTTTAAATTTCTAACATTTTAATTCTTAAACCTCCAGCTTATTCAAAATTTGAGGGTTTTAGAAGGATAAAAATATACAAGTGCTTATTTTTCTGCATTTGTTACATCTTTTACATAAAAGCATTTATAATAACACTTTTACATTAAACAAGAACATACAAAATATTTTCAAAACAAAGAGAGCATAAACAAGTTGAGCACTTGTCATAAAAACTTTTCCACTTAATATTAGCAATAGTCATTACAGAAATAAACAAACCCAGAATATGTATTACATAAATATTAAAAAAATTAAATCGGGTTTGGGTGTATTTCTTGAGGGTGTGAAAATACCTCCTAAATAACTCCTTTTATAATACAATATGATCTAAATATCACCAAAATCTGAATGCTTTAGTCTACGAAGAAGCAGCCTGCTGCTTGGGTATATGCTTAACAACAATGATTCAGGTACAAATGTCAAACTTACTCTAACAATACTTTGGCAGAAACAACTAGTTTAGGAGTTCAAAAAATAAAAACTACATCCCGATCTGAAACAGAAATTTTCAAAGATGTTATATGCATTTACATGATAATGTATATCACATACCTCTTTTGCATTAAGTACACTACATCTGACTTTCATAATAATCACAACACAAATACTGTACATAAATTGTCACTGCGACATGTCTGACCTAAGTGGGACCATATCATTAAACCATCTTGAATTATGAATGAAAATGAAGATTTAGAGAAAGTTTATTTCTACCAACAGACACTGGGGCTGTATTTCCGATGTTGTGACAAAGTTTTACATAAATTTTTCTTACCTTATACAGCAGCCTCATAAGCCATATTTGTAGAACTGTCCTGAAAGCTACGTAGTACTATTTTCTTTTGTAAAGGCAACTTAATATCTGTAATTGTTAACTCAAAAACCCTTTTGCTACATTGAAACTTGGTTGCAAATCAGCTATTTATCTAAAAGCCTGCAACTACTTGCTTTTGGGTGTCATGAAATTGCTAAAAATAACATAATTCTACCCTTGAACAAATAAAAGAGACTAGTAGTAGCTACATACCTAGGATACTTAATCAATTATTCAGAACAAAATTCAAAGGACAACATAGAAATAAGCATCGTAAAATCAAGTTCAAAACTCAAGATATTGTATCTCAAATAAAAGGATGCACACTGTCAATGTGTAAATAGAAATTCAGAGTGCAACCAAGCCAATTCTAGGGTGTCATAATAAAATAATCCCAAATTACTGAAAATCTTTGCATCTATGATAATGTACTTTACAAAAAAATGACCATAATTGAAGAGGGGATTTAAAAAAAAAAAAACTGAAAAAACATAAGTTTAACCCATGGATTTACAAAAACTGCAATGTTGTATACAAACCCTACAGTAATAAGTGAAAATACATAACAACAAAATAAATGAAATCATAAAATGGAGAAAATTAAGTTCATAAACCACTGAGATCTTTAAAAGTTCATTTTGGGCGTATTTCTTGCATTCTTGTTTTTATGATTTTATCAGATAAATATAGAGAGAAACCTTTGAGTATCTTTAAGGAAGGTTTTGGGATTGAGAAATTAAACAATGTTATATAAATATTGTTCATGTAAGCTAAAGGACAAAAGTTTAGTATACTTATCATACCAAACTTATTCACTTTTGCTTTAAAGTCTTACAGACTGCATACTGCTGTAGCCCTCTGAGTATCATTACCAATAGAAAGACCAGACTTATCCCAAGACTTCAGCATATATCTAAAGTTCTTTGCTTGGAAAAGTACCAGCTACTCTATTGATGAAGTTATTTGACTCAGCTTCTCTAATTATATATCTATAAAAAATATTTTAGCCTATGCATCGTTCTGATCCTCAGAAATGAAACTGTCAAAACCAAAGGATAACAATAACTTTAACAAACTGCAGCTAGAACCTTGTAATTAAACTTCAATTATGCTAACAAATTGTAATCTGAACATTTCAAGATCTACAAAATGTAATAAAGCATTACACAATCTAATGAAGCATTACACAATCTAATCTATATTGATTTTTAAGTTAGAGTATAGTGTTAGGACTTTTATAAATAAAAATGGCAGTCACTCACACATCTCTGGACAGAAATCACGATTCTTCTTTCACTTGCTAAGTCAAGATTAAGGCTTTTGTCACTTTTCTGCTCAAAGGAGAGCCAATCTTATACTTTACTTTATCTCAACTGGAATGCCCAGTAGAGCAAACATCTTGAATTAAAGACAAGAATGCAAGCCAATGATATGAAGAAATCTGAAAAAGTGGTTAAAACAAAAACAAAAATCTACCACACACTAATTGTACATCAAAGTTTTCAAAAAATTTCACAAACGAGACGTGAAATAAGGGATATATATAACTAAACACACTTTTGCACTCCATGAGACTACAGCAGCTACATTCATTTGATCTAATCTAAAGAGCCTCAGTCTCTGAACATTCTAAAAATACAGATTGTTGTTATTATAATTGTATGATAGTTTAACTAAACCACCAAGTCATATTTCATTCACACTGGGCTAACCGTAAAGAATTGTTCTTAAAAAACTGGAACACAGAAACAAAAACTTTTAATGCAGTATGATGACTTACAACCAGTTACAACACACACAATCTAGGTAATCTTTGTCCAAAACACAATGGCTTAGTGTTATATAATCTGCATTTATAAATTTGTCATGTATTTACAATAGAAAAACTATAAATATTTGCAAATGATAGTTCCTAGTGTGTATTGAAAAAATCGGTGACAGCCATAACGCGAACATTTTCTCAGCACGTCTTTGGATATATATCATGTAGACATTTTACCTCAACATTTCAGTTATATTTGTTTTAAGTGATAAAAGGGCATTTGGTACGCAAGGAATAAGGCACATATAAGCACGCATTGCAAATTTGGACTTTATATGCAAGTACAATTACACTTCCACACTACAAATATCTACACACTGTATTTACTAAGGAATATTCTGCATCAAAGGTGGCAATGCAAAAGCTACTTATTCTGTCATAAACATACAAGTGTATTTAAACTACACAATCACAATCATCTATTTGAAAAAATACTAAACTTCCAATGAAAGTAATTTTTTTCACAAACCAGCAGACCCAGGATATAGCTTCAGTAGACAATACTTGTAAATGATACACTTAATGAAGTTAAGAGTTATACTAATTACAGATACTATGAAAGTCCACACACAACACAATGACAAAGAACACAACTGGCATATCAAAACAAGTGAGAAAATGACTGTACAAGAGTATGAGATTTTATTGTCACTTTTAAGCCTGTAAATCAGCAATGGCATTTAATTAAAAACTAATAAAAAAAGAACATCTAGAATACAGTAACTTGGACTGTAAGCAAGAAATAAAATTGCATGACTAAAACATTCACTTGTGCATGGAACTTGAAACAATCTTGTGTATTAAAGAATATAATAAACAAAAATAATCATCTTTCATATCAAGTTTCTTTTTAAACTTATGTACACTAGTCTTTTATTAGGATTATCTATGGTAACATCAACAGGCGTCATAGTCAAACCAATTTCAGCTTTCAGTTTTCATAATACCTGCTTAGAAAGCTGGCTCTTACCAATGTGATTGTAAATACCAATAAATATTTTTTCCATGTCTGTCTGAAAGTACAAAAATTTAACTGTATCACAGTAAACAAACCACATTCTTTTCTGCCAGCAAAGTTAGAGTGAGGTTCAGTTTCTCCTATATCAGTGTGTGGGTGTCTTATGTACATTACCAGATATCCACACAAAATGGGAGAGCAGATCTTAATGAAACATAACAGATAAGTATATCATTAACATAACTTCGCTGAGAAATTATTTCAAAGTTTAGTTTGTAGCCATAAAAGAACATTTCACACATCACAAGAGATAGGGATTTTTAGATTTTCTCTATTGACTAAATTTCCAAAGTTTGATATCTGATGGTCAAATGTCAGTGTTTTATTATTTATATCAACCATATAGTATAGCAAAAGGGTTGTATCACCCATATATAACAAAAGAATGAAATATAGCAGATACATATATCATTTACATAACTTCGCTGAGAAATTACTTCAAAGTTTAGTTTGTAGCCATAAAAAAAAAAAAACATTTCACCCATCACAAGCGATAGGGATTTTTAGATTTTCTCTGTTGACTAAATTTCCAAAGTTTGATATCTGATGGTCAAATGTCAGTGTTTTATTATTTATATCAACCATATAGTATAGAAAAAGGGTTGTATCACCCATATATAACTAAAAGGTTGGAACTGGTATACCTACATTTACTTAAAAATATTTCAGAGTACAAAAGGTGACTGGAGATCTTTGCACATCAAACTTCATTTGGCCTAAGTGTATGGGGAAGCGCATCACATGGCTTGAAGGAAGTATCATATATGCTGGCTCTTTGTAACTGTTGGTAGTGAGACTAGGAGCAGTAATTTTAATTTAATAATTAACTAGTTACCTATGTACCTAGAGTATAAACTTCTTACAGTGAGTACTTGCAAAAAAGCATGCACACTGGAAGAAATAACATTTGATAAAGCTAAGAAAGGGACACAACTTCCCAGAGTGAAACTGAGTAGTATAGAAACTAAAGAATCCACTCCATTGATTTTCATAGGAAAATTATAGATCTAAAATAGGAAATACTGAAATGACAGAAGGGACATCGTCCTAGGTTCTAAGCCGGCAGCTAATTGAAAACCTTGAACAACAACACAATAATTGAAAACCTTGAACAACAACATAATAACTGATACAAATATAGGGAAGGTTGAAGAATACTAATCATGGTTGCCTGTTGTGTCCACAGCACACTTTGTAACAGTTTTTTTGAGAAGCCATGTTAACTTTATTCATATATCATCAGAAAAGGGCAAAATAAGTTATCATACATTTGGAACTAAATTTCAGAATGCAATCTTCAAGTGCTGCAAAGAAAAAAGAAATATGAGATATTCACAGCATTTCTTGATTCCATCACATACTATACATGGGAAAAAGATTTTCAAACACTCATAGAATCCCATCAATCAAGTTCTACAAGTCTTTCTTATGAAACATGATTTCCTCTTTAATTACTCAAATAGATTATGCCTTTTGAAACAAAAGCATATTTTTAGGAATATAAAAGAAAGTAAGAGAATATAAGAATACTGAATAATAAAATCAGAATCTTGCTGATGTGTGATGAGAAAGAGAGCAAAGTCTTTTGATTTACTACTAATACAATTAATTGCACAGAAGCTAAGGCAAATTACAAAAGTAGCAAGGCATGGGAGCATAAGCAAAACTGGGTTCAAGCTTTTATAGATACAGTCAACCCCCGCTATATGACGGTTCAGTTAATCATGGATTTTTCTTTGGGAATTATTATTATTATTTGTTTAAGCAGCCATTTCCGACTAAGTCCAATCGGTATTTCCAAGTATATCACAGAAAATTTACTCATTCACTGACTTTTTGTAGAGCATTATGTATTCATTAGTTACTGTATTTTCATTTTATTTCCATGGCTACACAGATTTTTTATGATAAAAGAATTATTTATAGTATGTACTGTATTCACTAATTACTGTACTATTTTAATTTTATTTTTGTGACTAAATATATAATTGTATGATGAAAATTATTTACAGTACTAATTTTCAAATATTAATACTATATTAAGATTACATAAATCATATGGGTACTCAGTGATGAATGTTGATTGAAGATGATGATGAATTAGCAGTTTAGTCCAATGAATGACAATGAAGATATGACTGCACAGCAAAGCAGAGGAGTTACATCTCCTCTGTGGGTGCCTCCTCCCCTTCTTCAGGCACTTTGTCCAACAACTGCACTTCTTCAGGGGGCTTTGGAGGGTCCTTCATGGTGATAGACAGCTGCTGTTGCTGCTTCTTTATGCTGACGAGGTTATAACTGGGTACCATGCACATATCAAGTCCATATGTGAATTTATGGAGCATTCCATAGAATCATCTGTAGTTCCCTGGCTATCCTTATAATTCGGGACAAAATTCCAAAGACAGACCCTCATCCTCATCCTCTGAACTTGATGCATCTTCTTCCTTGCTGGCAGACTTTGTCAGCTCTTCCAAATCCTGGTCCTTCAGAGGGTCAGAGTGGACATCAATGCTGACTTTATCTCCACCAAGGATCCTTACAAGTAGCATTTTTCCCTCATCCTCTTCCTTCTCAATGTACCGGACAGTACTGTCATTCACTCCATAATGGGCAGCTACTGTAGCGTAAATTTTCCCTTCCCTCGACAATTACAGAAATACTACCTTCTGCTGCAGCATCATGACCTTACTCCGGTTCTTAGGCTCTTTGCTAGAGGCCTTAGAAGGAGCAGGGCATTTAGAAGGCATCTTAGGGCATGATTCAAAAAGATAAGTGGAGTACAGTCTGCCTCCAGTATTTGCGGGGGATAGGAACCACAACCACCCACAAAAAGCTAAAATCCATGAATACTTGAAATAGGCAGTTCTGAGTGTTTTTAGAGGAGTTTTAAGTATTTGTGGATTTTAGCTATTTGCCTCAGGGGGTCTGGTACCCATCCCCACAAATACGGGTGTCTACTGTACTGTACATCATATTGATATTTTGCTAATTTGTAAAATGATTTTTATATTATATTAAAGTATTTTAGAATGATAGTAGAGCATGTCTATAATACATGGGTAGTTTGCAAAGCGACAGGACTAACTGAATGTTTGTTGACCTCTAACTGAGGGTTTGTTGACCTCTGCGGGACCTATCCCGTCGTTCTACATAATTTTCAATTTACTGTATTTTCATGACTAAATACAATTTTCGTAATACAAAAATGATTTACTAATTTTCAAATATTAATATTAAATATTAAGTAAACAAAGCAAACTATCAATAAGATTTTTTTCATAAACAGAATTTTGCCCAAAAACCATACCCTGACATTCCAAACACTAAGTTTGCAAAAGAAAAAATGCATATTGGGAAGCTGAAATACTTAGGTGCAATGCTACTTGACATGCTATTGACTGACGTTTGCAAAGCAGCCAATCCAGGAGTGCCATTCATTTTCCTTGATGCTGATTGGCTGTGTACCCAAAAGACTTTATCTTGTGATGTACTTACATATGTAATGTGGTGCCCCATCTCTGCCACTTCAAAGCTTATCCTTCCACTGTTCAAATGTTTTGCTGTGTACATGGTACTTTTCATGTCTTTGTTCGCAATGTTAATCTGTGTGTATCTTTTTGAATCGTGCCCCAAGATGCTTCCTAAATGCCCTGCTCCTACTAAGCCTTCTGGCAAAGAGCCTAAGCATCAGAGGAAGGTCATGATGCTCCAGAAGGTAGGACTTCTGGTTATGTAGAAGGAAGGGACAAGTTACATCACAGTAGCCTGGTATTATGGTGTGAATGAGAGTAATGGCCGGTACACCAAGAAGATAAAGGCGAAGATAAGGAAGGCTGCGAGTGTTAGCTTCTAAGGTAGTGCCAAGGTTTCTGCTGTGTGTGATAAGAGCATTGTGAAGATGAAGTTGGCCTTGGCATTTTGGATCACAGACTGCTGTAAGACCTTCTCCCTTGACATCAACATCATTTGCAAGAATGCAAGACAACTCTACGAGCAGTTTTCGACTGTTACGGAAGGCAGCTACTTACAGGAAGCAGACTTCTTAGGATTCAACAAACCCACCAAAGAAGAAGAAGAGGTGGATATGGGAGAAATTCTTGAGTGTGGGACGAATTACAGGCAGTCCCTGGTTATCGGTGGACTGTTAATGGCGATCCAGTTTTGTGGCGCTTCTTTAGCGCCATAAAATCAGTGATTTATGGCGCCATAGTGGGCCGAGTTTCGGTTATCAGCACCATAACACACCTAACAGAAGCACCATTAACCGAAACTAAGCACGAGTTCCGGTTAATGGCAGTTTTTGCTTGTCAGCACCCCGCCGAGAAAGGGACCCCTGCTGATAACGAAGGACTGCCTATAATTGAACTGCCATTATTCCTTATGGGAATATTCAGATCGATATACAAACATTTCCATACTCAATCGGAATTTGGAATGAATTAAATTTGTATACTGAGGAGCCACTGTACATATAAAGCACAATGTGTGTGTGTGTATAATACATGGGTGAAGACTATGATGATGGATGGCACTAAAATTATAATCTATAGATGGAGGGAATGACTATTTTCATCTCAAGGATTAAAACTAAGAACTGTACAAGACAATAGCAGTACAGGCAGTGCCAGCTAATGGGTTGGGGGGTTTCCATTCCTGGTCAAGCACCACAAACTGAAAATTGCCAATAACCAAAAATCGCCAATAATTATGGTAATAAATGGCATTTACAATGTTGTAAGTGCTAATAAACCACTTAACGACACCTAACAACAGCACCGTTAACCACTTATCGGTCCCAATAAACCACTTAGCGGAACCTTTAACCACTTATCAGTGCCAATAAACCTCTCGCTGACACAGAAAATTGCTTACCGTCATTGAAAATCTGGTTAACAATGTCATTAGCCTAGCGCTGTTAACCAGTGCCGCCAATAAGCAAGTACTGCTTGTATACACACTTTTGAAACTTGGACCATTATTTGAGAGATGTAATGCCCATTACAATATTTCCTATATGTATCAATTTTCATGTACTATACAAAAATCAGAAACCTACTACAACAGTATGTGCTTGTTTCTCTCTCACTGTAAAAGTAAATCCTTCTAAGATCAGCCTCTCAAGCAATCTGTAAATTGTAGTATTTGCTTGCACTTAGTTATAATTCTCTTTGAGTTTATTAAATGTAATTCAGTCATTTGCAATGAGTGACCCTTAAATTGGTTAGTGTGGCTTCTAATAATCGTTCACCTTCAGTCCTGAATTCTAAACACGAAAAATAAAGACGTTTTAATGACCATTGTTTCATCACACCATTTCCTACGTGAAAATTCACCACTAACTTGAACTTAACTGACTCAGGAAGTCTAAAACAATGCTGGAATGTCTCAGAATAAACAAAAATTTTACAATACAGGCAGTCCCCGGTTATCAGCAGAGGTTCTGTTCTGACGGCTTGATGATAACCAATAACCAAGTCCGCCGATAACCAGGGACTGCCTGTACTGTACAGAACCAAAACTACTGCTCACACAAATTTATGGTCCAACATTACATCCTCAAAAATACATTTAACAAATTATCAAAACAGACTCACTTTTCATACCCACATAAAAGGAAAATAATTACAGCACATTCAAACTGACTGTGCGACTATAAAAGAACAATTAATAGCTTCTTTGTAATGTACTATTAGGTTCCAGACAAAATGAATGATTTTTTATTGTAGATGGTAAAATGGTACGTATTTTTACCCATTAAAATAACCACTCTTGTCATGTTCAATAAATATTACCATACAGCAGTGCATGTGTGTCTTATTATAAAAACCAAAATTCTATGGTACCAACTGACAATTAAAACTAAATCCCCTATACTTTTTAAATATACCAGATAATTCTATTAGCATCTACTGCTACGTCCTGAGATTGACATATACAAGCTGGTACAATATTTATTAAAAAACACAACCAGCAAAGTTAAGTAGAAATACTGTGATTCACATTGGTATATCTTATTAGAAAAAATTCTTGCTACATGCATGATTACATACAAAGCTATAAAAATATATCAACAAACCATCCTTAAATATAAATCTTTTAAATTTTCCATATCACTAGCAATTTCAAACCAAATATGACAACCTAGTCACCACAATTAGTTTTGCCCCTAACTGATGTTTATGGCAGTTATTGAATTTCAACTCGTCCAGCTGTAACAACTGACAATAACATATTCTTAGCCTCAGAATTGTCACTAAGAGATTCTGAGTTTCAGAATTGTTCTGACAATAACAAAGTGATAACATAACACATTCTGAGCCTAAGAACCATTCTTTCATTAATTAACATTAGTACATTATTCTGAGACTTTGGATCAACCTTAAACTATCACAGCCAAAAAGAAAAGGAAATCCTTCAATTCTGTCTCACCTCTACTGCAATACAAAGGATCTTAAATACTTCAAAATCCTTTCACAGTTCAATGGTATGTTTTTTGGACACCAGCTTTTTTATAAACTGCCTTCTCAGCTTTCTTCATCACCATCATTAGGATGTATTCCCTGTAAAGCATAAGAATTTCAGATTATTTCTAAGTCTTGTCTCTGAAAAAAAGAGAAAGAGAAACAAGGTATATGTCAGAAGTGTTCAATATAAACTTAAAAACAGGGTTCTCATACCTCTGGAACTTCATGCACAACAAGATTTACAGATGATGGATCAACTACATCAGTAACAACACCATCACATGAAATAACTCCTTCCATATCCCCATCAATGACCATCTGTACCTGCTGTAATGTAATTAAAACTTATTACTAAACGAAAATTACACATAAAAATTACTATACTTTACACAACAACAAAATCAACTTTTGACAAGAGAAACATTCCAATTTGTCACAGAAATATTCCAAACTACATATATCTTATTTACTTTTTAAAAGCTGAGATAGTGAAGTGATCAACCTAATGCCCTAACCAATGTTAAGCCTAATGGGAACAGGATACAGCACTGAGAAGCAAAGATTAGGGGGCATGATCCAGAGAAGCAGTATACCTGCCACTTGAAAACTGATAATTTTCAGTAATAAAGAGAATTGGAAATTCAAACTGAACGACAAAAGCAAAAAGTCGCTTGATCAAACAATTAGTACAAGATTTCCGAGTTCCACAGAGCAATGTATGAAGTAGTTCTTGGGAAAATGTTACAAGCCTTCCCAAAAGCTCTGCTTAAAAGCAACCACATGGCCAAAGAGCAGGAGTAGCCAAACCATAAAGAGAGCTTTACAGTCAACCCCCGGTATTCACAGGGGTTAGGAACCACAACCGCTTCCAAATAGCAAAAATCTGCTGATATTTAGACCTCCTCTAAAAAGGATTATAATTGCCTATTTTAATAGTTCAAACACCAAATATAGCATAAATTACAATCTTAAAATATGTTGCTAATATAATTTCAAATTAATCTTACAACATTACCCTTAAAAATATAGGGCATACAGCTACACGTGAAAACTCCTACTACCATTACTCTTACCTCGGCAAAAACTAATTAAGTTTTATTTTAATGTAAACAGTAAGTCCCCGGGTTATGGCGGCTCCGACTTACGCCACTCTGAATTGCAGCGCTTTTTCAAATAAGTTAATTCAAAAATTGGTTCCAGGTTATGGCTGCTGTTCCGAAGCTATGGCCTGTAACCCTAAAAATATGAATTACAGCACCATAACTAGGATTCTGAGCAGCATAGCTCTAGGCACAATAACAAGGTGGGAAAACTTGTTTAGGGAGCTGTAGCTACTGGAATGGTTCATTATAAGGAGGTGCCTCCTGTAAGGTGGGGAGAAGACCAGTTTATTACTAGGCCAAAGCTTAAAAACTTATTTCTTTCCCCAGGCTTACATAAGTCTCTCTCTCGATCTCATCTCGTCTCATTCTCACTCTCTCGCTCTCTTCTCCCTTTCTTCTCCTCCTTCGCTGCTCTCCTCTGTCTCGATTCTTCAATCCTTATCTCAGTTCTCTCTCGGCATTCTCTCTCTCTATCTCTCTCTCTCTCTCTCTCTCTCTCATTTTTATAAATTTTCATTACAATGTTCCAACTTATAGCATTTTCCAACTTACAGCATGCTGTAAGTCAAGGACTGCCTACGGTAGATAGGGGTAACATTAGTACATTCTCAGGTAGAGGGAACAATTAAGTACTGTACCTAAATATTTAAATATGCATGTTATGTTCCACAGAAACATATGTGAAAATGTGAATACTGAAGAGCGAGTAGGTGGGGGTCAACTCTACTATATATAGGTAGCCTAGCCCATATTCATGGATACCAAAGAACCTGTTCCTCAATAGGAAATCACAGAATTGCTCATATGTCTTCTTAACCAGAATTCTCAAAATATTATTTATGATACTGTATGCAAGGAACTGGTGGCAGATCGCCAAAGATGAATATCACAGAACTGAAAATAGTGATAAAACTCATAAATGAAAAAAGTTATATTAGTCAATTCAAAAGATTACATATCAAGAGAAAATAAAAAATTCTGGATGTAAAGTTCATATAATCAGCAACATTTATTACGTATTCAATAAACTGTTCCATATAGTTAGCAAGTGAGAAGTTACTTAAATTTATTAATATGGTTAAGAAAGCCAAGATGGTAACTGAAGAGAAAAATCTATTAAATGTAGATAGCTGCAAGCAGAGAATAGTTTTAGCTAAATGAAATCTTGGCAAAATTGTATAGCTTGAAAATTTAAGCCTAACCGTGTGCTTTTACGTACATTAGGCATGAAAGCACCATGAAGATAATAACTGTAAAGATTGCTAAGAGACTTGAAGAGAGTCCAGTAAAAGATCAGTAAGAACAATAACAAAGTGGGAAGATAATTATCCAAATCAAAGTATAGGCAGTCCCCTGTTATCAGTGATCCGGTTTTATGGGGCTTGTCTAGCGCCATAAAATTGGCAATTTATGGTGCCATAATGGACAAGTTCCGGTTATCGGCGCCATAAGTGCCATTATGGCTCCATAAATCAATGAGTTTTGGTTAATGGCAATTTTTGCTTATCAGCAATCCCCTGGGAACGGAACCCCCGCCAATAACCGGGGACGGCCTGTATGCATTTTATAAATGACAGAATAGTTGGTCCAGCTTGATATAAAAGGTCATACGAGGATCAAACACCAGGTTAGTCCACTCTCACTAATGGTAGAATTAGAAGATTGTTTGGAGGCTTTAGCCTTTCTTGGTGCTGTGTACATACATAGTTTTATTTATTTCCATAAAAAAAGAAAATGGAAATGTTGTGGTGCACAACTTCTAGTCCTAGAGACCTGTAATTCACTAATACTAGTACCACAAGGTCAGCATCCTACTACAAAACAAAGATTAATAATGAATTTTTTTTTTCAAGGTTAAGTGGATGCCTTAAAAAACCAAATAGTCATAGTATATTTGCCGACTTCATCCCTTGCTAATTGCCCACAAAATATACTTGTAATTTATGATAATTTATTTTAAATCTTGCATTGCCCTGTAATCCTGCTTTTCTAATGTTCCCCTGTCCTTATTAATTGTTTGATAACATTGCTTTCATATTTTTTACTAATACTTATTTTACTTTGTATATATTTGGAATTTGTTTCAAGGTAGGATATTGGTCTGTCAACTAAAAAGTGAAACAATACTAAAGTCAGTTTTACAAGATTCACTTTGTAATAGGTATTATACATACATACCATAGATATAAAAAAATTCCATCCGCCCAGCAAAAGATTACATACATTCATTATTACATTATTCAACAGTTAACCAGACCATTACAATATATAGTGTTCCTTCCTACTTCTTTGACAGAAATATATAAAAACCCACTTGACCAGTATAATTCTTGTAGTTCTTACCTGCTGATCAACAACCATGGCTTGACCATCAGCATTAATAATAATCTGCTGATTGCCAGTTCCAATGTGATATCCTGCACTCTGTAGTGCATCCATTAAAGCAGTAATATTGGCTTGCTCCATGGTGACTGTATTAGCCTCATCCACCATCTGAAAGAAAGTTCTAGCTAAGTAGGTAAACATAAAGCATAAATGACAAATTTTTAAGTAATTTGCATTTTTCATAACATACAAACCTGAGGTCTTCACATGGATAGAGACCACGCTTAATATAAGGTACAGATTTTGTGAAAAAATTAATAAATAAAAATTACTTGATGGTTTGTAAATGTTCAATGAAAGTAGATTTTACTTTTACAAATAACAAATGCTATTTGGCAGAGAAGCAACTGAAACCTGATGTACATCTATGTCAACTCCATTGAATTAAACATGCAAAGATTGGTATTAACTAGTTCATCACTTACCAATGAACCTTAACTGGCACCTCCAGTAACTTGTATTAACATCTCAAGCAGCCTCGAAAGCTAATTTTGTAGGATCTCCCCTTGAGATAAACACAGAGTGCCTATGATGCTGATCAAAGTAGGAATTCCAAAAGGTGCTGTTACACTACTTTTATGGAACCTAAAGTTTTCACTTTCATGCTGCAGCTAAGAAAAAAACTGCCAACAAACAAGGCTTACTACAGCTAACACTGTGCAGAAAACATGTTTGAATCAGACACTTGGGGATTGTCAGTTACAGTATGGCTTGTGTGGCACACAAAATTGTACTAAAGGATCTACGTAGTATATACTATCTTATTATATAAGTAACTTACCAAGTAATTACAAGCTATAGTTTTTCACACAGCAGGCTAAAAATTCAAAATTCGTGATAACTATTCAACTGTCTAGTGTAGGTGACTTTAAGCCCCGCCCACTTTCAGGGTAAAGAGAGGAGCAATGTGGCAGAAACTCAATCATTTTTCTGTCAGCATTCTACCAACATTGTTCATTCATGCAGCCTACTGTCATTGTTTGTTTGGTGAAGTAATCAGAATTTGTCATAACTCTGTAGATTATTGGATTTGCTACTGATATTTTCACTTAGTTTATGATTCTTTGCTTCGTTAGTTACTTAGTAGAATATCAGATACTGGTCTTCCAGTGCTCACTTATGTAGTGAAGGATGTAAGACTAGGTTAGTTAAGTCATCAGCCGACTCTCATAATAAATGTGACGACTGTGATACTGAGAATATCTATGTTGAATGTCAAGACTAGGATGAAAAGAAATGGAAAGCTTTAAAATATTATTTGCTTAAGCTAGAAAGGGAGGGAAAGACGAATGTGGTCACTAGAGCCGAAAGTAAGGCTAGCCTTCATTCTGCTAGGTTAATAGAGAATAGTACTGTCTCTTCATCACCAGTTCTCACTGTTTCTCCAATTCTGTCTTTTGATTTCTTTACCACACACTCCTATTCCAGGCTGCCATGCTTCCAAACCTAATCCTATTGCCAGTCTCGAATCAAGGTTTAACCAAAAGCTTCATTTAATTGCAAGTGCAATGTCTGAGTTAGGTATTCGTTGAAAGTGTTCTCTGAAAAAGTGTCAACTGATGTGAGAAGTGATAGTATTGTGTCTGTGGAGGAGATGGCTTCCAGTCCATTGGTGCTCCTAGACAAAGGTCTCTGTCCTGCTCCCCTAAACTTGGGAGAAGACATAGAGGTCGAAGGGAGGCCAGCAGGTTTTGCCCACAGGTTGCTGGCCCCTCAGTCGCACCTGCCTCCCTCCTGATATCAACATTAGTGTAGTGGAAAGGTGTTAGTTTAAGTGGTCATCAGCTTTCCTCCTCTGACTCCAAAGCCTCCAGCCCTGACAAGTAGCGCAGGTGGCGCCATACTGCCATACCTTCTCTTCTTGCCCTCTCAAGAGGCACTCTGATGGAGCTGACCACTCCCCTCCTCTTTTACAGGCTGCTCGGTGAGCAAGAGCCCGTGCTGACACAAGGTCAGCTTAATCAAAAACAACAACCCTTCTCCAGCTAAGAGGCATAGAGAGCCCAGTCTCAGCACTTAACCCTCCTGAGGCTTCACTGAACCTCTTGCCTCCTCTGTTACTCATGCCCAGGAGATGGTTTTGGACAGTTCAGTCACTTCCTTCATATGTGGAGCACTAGCTCTTGGCTCCCAAGTGCCTGAAAGAGCTTCCCAAGTGGAAATCGTCCTCTTCTAGACTCCTTTCTGCCTCCAAGCTCCCATCGCCTACAAAGCGCTCTGCTCCCATATGTAAGTGTCAGACTCCACCTGATGCGGTGGCGTCAACTCCAGTGCTTCTGGCACCAGCTTGTGGGCGCTCACCTCCACCTCAAGCTCCCACACCGAATCAAATGGATCCATCATTGGAGCTTATTAAGTGACAGCTAGAGGCTATTATGAGCTTCATTCAGAAGACCCCAGGTGCTCTCATAGTCTCAGGACCCTGCGTTATTGCCGGTTTCTTCTGATGAAGTTTTTGAGAAAGAAACCACCTCCGTCAGCCTTTACTTTGTTACCTCACTACTTTTTGGCCAACTTTCCCAATTTTTTCTCACCCGCTGCCCCAATTTCTCCATTCTTTACCTCCTTTTTGAGGAACCAAGCAGATGCCTCCGGTTGAATCCCCAAGATGGTACTGTCCTCCTTTCTAGGAAAGCTCGCAAGGAGGTCGATGACTGACTAACTGCTAAGAGAGAAGAGGGCAAAGCCACACTACCTTGGCCCCCTGCCAGGTTTATTCACAGGTGATATCTCGCCAATGCTACCGAAGAAGCTCCCTCTTTGGGTACTGCTGCCTCCTCCCAGGGAGACTTCTTTGGCCTCACTGACTCTTCGTGACGCTCGGCCTTCTCTTTGGTGAAAGTCACGTTTTCGTCACCTGATCTCAACCACCTGATTAAAACCTTTTTAAAGTTTTTGGTGTTGAGTTTCCTCAACTGGACCATTGGGGCCTCTTGCAAAGAAAATAAGAGGACTGCCCTCACTCGGTGGAAGACCTGGCCTGCGACTGGTTAGATGTTTTGTCCTGTGCAGACAAGGCAACTAGAGATAGTTCCCAAGAACTCGCCTCCCTCTTCTCCATGGGTGCATTGAAGAAAAGGGCATTGTTACCCTCACACAAAAGTCTGCTTTCCTGTTTGCCCCTCATGACCAGCAATATCTCTTTCTGCAGTCCACCATTCGAGAGATTTTATCAGACTTCCAGAAGTCCACCCAGGACTTGCTAGTGCAGTCCGCTAGACATCCAAAGGATTTCTCCGGCTCTTCCAAGTCTCTTTTTTATCCCCTTCAGCTTCAGCCCTTTTCATGGAGGAAGACAGAGACTCCAGTTGAGATCACAAACCAACCGTTTTTCGAAGTCAGCTAAGAAACTTTGTTCAAACCTTCTTCCAAGAAATGAAAGACTTGCCCTTCGTGCTCCTGTAGGAGCCAGACTTTTCCACTTCTAGGAAGAATGGAGTCACAGAAGTGTGGAGCCACGGAAAATTAAAGTTCTGAAGGAAGGATATTCCACTCCCTTCAAGGAAAGACCTCCTGTAATCAAGTCTCCCATCGTGTTGATGTCCTACTCAGAAGGCTCCGAGAGATTCTTGGCCCTTTCACAGGAAATTAACTCCCTCCTTCTCAACAGAACTGTAGAAGTTGAGTGTCACAAGGTAGAGGAGTTCTACAACCAGCTCTTTGTAGTTTCCAAGCCATTGTGGGGTTGGAGACCCATTCTCGATGTAAGTGCTCTGAATCTCTTTGTTTTGAAGTCAAAGTCCATTCGTCAGGGTGACTGGATGAGTTATTTAGACATGCACGACATGTACTTCCATATCCTCATACATCCGGACCCCAGGAAGTACCACCATTTTGTCTTTCAAAACGGTTTTTCAGTTTCAAGAATTATGCTTCAGCCTCTTGAGAGCCCCTCAAGTCTTCACTCGTGCTCTCGCTCTTCTTGGCAACCAGCTCCACCTCCTCGGGATCATCCCTGTATTTGGACAACTGGCTTCATTCCCATTCAGAGGAAAGGTCCACAGAGGACCTAAAGACAACTCTTTTGACTCAAGATTCGGGCATTCTCATCAACAAACAGAAGTCACAACTGTCTTCTACACAGGAGATTCTTTATTTGGGAATGGTACTAAATTCTCAGACTTTTTCAGGATTTTCTGTCCCCCACATGAATCAACTCTTGCCTCCACTCAGTCCGTCAATTTCTCTCTCTCCAGGTCTGCTCGGCCAACCAGTGGACGAGTCTCCTGGGCACCTAGGCCTCCATCAAGCAGTTTGTGACATTGGGCAGACTGCACATAAGACCTCTGCAGTTTTTTCTTAAGGCCAACTGGGACAGAAAGACCCAACTGCATTTTTAAGTTTTTCCCATCACACAGGAGATCATGACAGGCCTACAAAGGAAGACCACTTCAGGGGAAATCTCTTCTACCTCTGAACCCTGACCTAAGCTTGTTTGCAGATGTGTTGGACTGAGGTTGGGGAGCTCTTCTAGAGACCAAGAAGTGATCGAGACATGGTCCATGAATCAGAGACACCTCCACATAAATATCAAGGAGATAAAGACCATTCGTCTGGGCTTCAAGTCATTCTCTCCCCAGTGATAGTACATCCCGATAACACCTCAGCTCTAACTTACATCCACAAGCAGGGAGGCACTCACTTGTTCTTCCTTTACAAAGCCTCCAGAGAGCTCCTATTCTGGGCAGAACGGAACCAGATTGCCCTTGTCATATGCTATATTCAAGGGAAACTAATCATCTTGGCAGCAACTTGAAGTTAAATCACTGCAATCAGGTTCTTCCACAGAATGGACCCTGGACCCTTTGGTATGCAGCGATCTATGAAAAATTTGGGGCACCCTATTGATCGAACTTATTGGCTAAACCTTTTCTGCTCTCCAGCCCCAGACCCTCTGGTATGGGTGACAGATGCCATGCTCCAGGACTGGTTGGGCCTAGACGTCTATGCATTTCCTCCATTCAGCATGGTCAGAGAGGTGCTAAACAATTTCTCCTCTTGTCAAGGTGTCTCAATGACTAGTGGCTCCTTTCTGACCAAAGAAGGAATGGTTCTCAGATCTGCTACGTCTTCTAGTGGATTTTCCAAGATTGCTCCCTCAAAAACCGTCTCTTCTTAGACAACCTCACTTCCACAGGTTCCACCATGGGTTACCTGCTCTGGCCCTGACTAGCTTCACTGTCCGGAGCCTTGTCAAAGCAAAAGGTTTATCAACAGTGGCTGCAGAGGCTATTGCTATATGCAGGCACCAGTCTTCTAGCAACCTTTACCCATCTAAATGGACAGTCTTCAGGAGATGGTGCCATCAACATAGATTGCTGACTTTCTACTCTTCTTGAGGTCATGCAAGAATTTATCATCCTCTATTTTCAAGCACAGAGGGTTGGATGCTTCCTCCAACCAAGACCTCAATGATCTCATTAAATCCTTTGACATGACTAAACAAAAGGGGACAGAACATGTCTTGTGGAATCTCGACATAGTGTTAAAGTGGCTCTCATGTCCAGGCTTCGAACTCCTCAGTTCAGTCTCTCTGAGGGACTTAACTAGAAAAGACTCAAAGATCTTCCTCATTGCCTTAGCCATCACCAAACAAGTCAGTGAGCTCCAAGCCACCGACAAGAGAGTAGGCGTTGCACAGTGAGGTGCAGTCTGCTCCTTCTCGCTCAAGTTCCTCGCGAAGAACGAAGACCTGGCCTCATTCCTCCATTACAAGTCTATCAAATATCCTTGGTCCAGAGGAAAATGAGAGATTCTTTGTCCAGTGAGAGCTTTAAAATACTATCTTCAAAGTCTTCTGTGGTGCTCCGTTTGGAATCCCTCATGTCCAATGTAAAAAAAAAAAAATGCTATCTCCTATTTTTTGAGAGACCTAATTTCCGAGGCACACTCTCGGATTCAGGACAACACTACCTTTAATTAAGGTTAGAGCCCCTGAGGTTCAAGCGTTGGCTACTTCTCTTGCCTTCTTGCTAAACATGTCCCTCTCTATCGCAGAATCAACGCATTGGAAGTGCAAGTCATATCATACTATCTCAAAGAAGTGGAATTAGTTTTTGAAAATTGTAATATGTTAGGACCTTTATCCGTGGCTGGCATGCCTTTGGGAGAGGAAGCATATGGGGTTTTTCTGTCCCTTTATCTTTTCACTTTGACGCAGGGTGTGTTGAGTCCAAGGTGAGCCTGGGGGTACATTATACCTAGAGTACCAACCAGTTCTTTTGGTGGGTGGGTGTGATCCATTTTATTAGTGTAGGTGACAGCATTATATTGTCTATGCCCTGGGCAAGGGCATCTTTTAACTTTGCTAGCCATTGGAGTACCTCTTTCGCTGTAAAGTTCCCCACTAAGAGGCAACCCATGCCTACACTGCCACAGCACTACAGGTTGAGCACTTAACAGAAGCAGTATCCACCTGCAGTGGCTCTCTTACCAGGTTAGGAGGTGACAAGCTTTGTACCAATACTGGCAACTTTCTGCTATCAAAGTCATTTCTGATTTAAATGTTTTGAGGTAGAACATGCCCATGTATCCCACCTCCTGTCAATATGAATTCAGCTTGTAATAGCTTGGTAAGTTAGTTATATAAAAATTACATTTTTATAATAAAATTGAGTTTTATATAAACTTACCAAGTAATTACTGGATTGGAGCCCTCCCGCCTCCCCCCCATGGACATCAGGGCAAAAACACTTGAGCTTTCTGCCACGTCGCTCTGCTCTTTATCGCAAAAATGGGCAGTGCTTTAAGCCACCTATACTCGACAGCTGAATAGTTATTCCAAACTTTGAATTTTTAGTCTGCCATGTGGATAAACTATAGCTTGTAATTACTTGGTAAGTATATATAAAACTTAATTTCATTATAAAAATGAAATTTTTATAATAAAATTAAATTATATATCTATATACTTACCAAGTAAGTACATAACTGTAATTCCTACTTTCGTGGCAGTTTAGATCTGAAAATTCGCAGTACCTATTCTTTTTGTTTTTGGTGTCTGTAACTGTCCTGCCCACTTTTGGGGAAGAATAGGTACAACATAGCTAAAGAGCTCAATTCATTAATGCTCTATGTCCTTAGGAGGGGAGGAGGGAGGGCTCCGATTATGTAGTTACTTGGTAAGTATATATGTATAACATTTTATTTTATTAATAAATATGTCATTCTTATACAAATAACATCCCAAGTAATTATATAGCTGAATCCCACATTGAACAGAGGTGGGACAGTATGAACATATACTATATCTAAAAACACTCAATAATGTGATGAATTTACGACTGTAAATTAGCTATTAATGAAACAATAATGGTTGTATCCTCACCTGGTGAGAAAGCTATTGTATCAAGATACTGCCTTGGTCAGAGCTCTTCTCAACTTGTAGTGGCATGTCAGGAATTGCCTCTACTTCAGTGGAATACTTTGCAACCAAGGAGTACTTCGATGGCTGTCAAAGCTTTGTGATGAAGAAAAGCCCTTGCTATTCAACAAAATCAACCAGATATACAATTTACTGGAACGCCATTAAAAACAAATCCCATTACCCATCCATAAAAACAAGATTGGTGGGTACTCCAGGTACACAGTACCTCAAGCTTCCCAAAACTTGACGACCAATTGTCAAGGTGAGTGGATAGAGGAGAACGTATTCTCCTACCCTTCTTTTCCTAACACAATGCCAGTTATAGATAACGATCCTAATGCACTAGAGTTATCATAGGTTATATCAATATTATGTAAATAAAAATTTGCAAAAACGGATTTACATCTCCAGAAAGTAGATTCCACAGTAGATGTAAGTGATAAATTACTTTTAAGAGCTATCAAAGTAGCTACTGCCCTAATTTCATAGGCTTTAACATTACACAGGAAAATTCTCTCCCTTAATCTCTCTGTGAGCTTCAGTGATGATGTCTTTAGAAAAAACATGAGCATTTTTGGATAAAGGACGAGAGGGATCCTTAACTGAGCACCAAAGAATAGGCGAGTTCTCCTTGTATCTTTAGTCCTGTCCAAGTAAATCTTTAGCGCTCTTACTGGACACAGACTTCTCTCTTGGTCCATAGGGCCAAGGATATCGGTCAATGCTTTGATTGTGAATGAGCGAGGCCAGGGATTGGACGGTGTTTCTTTTTCATTAAGAGACCCAGAGTGAAAAAACACACCGCATTTCCTTGAGTAAAACTTGTTCTTGTCCAAGGCTTGAATCATGCTTACTCTTTTGGCTGTAGCCAAAGCTACCAAAAAGTGTCTTCCTTGTTAAATCTCTAAGAGACGAGGAATGAAGAGGTTTGAAAGGAGGTCCTGAAATCCATTTAAGGACATCTAGATTCTGTAATGTTAGTTGGGAAAATCAAGATAGATATAGAAAAATAGAGCGAGAAATCCACTGATAGACAGAGAGAGAGAGAGAGAAAGAAGAACAGAGTGAAGGAGAGAGAGAGAGAAAACAGAAGTTTCTTGTAATAACCCAAACAAGTGAAATGTGAATCATACAAGCGGCCATTAAATAAATGCATTCGCTGCTTTATGATAATGCGATTGGAATAACCTTTAACCCCCACCGGAACCCGGACAGTTCTGGTCACGTCATTAATCATGTCCCAGTGAAGGAGGTTTTGAATTAATCATACCCAAACAGGGTGTGACAATGAACATTGTCACCCAATGAAGAAGACCAGAAGGCAGCAATAGAAAAAGTCTGCCTACTACTGAAGGAGGAACTTCTTTGAAGAGAGGTCGACAGAAGAAGCAGACAAGCAGAGAAAGGAGAGAAGCAATTTAGCATCGAGATGGTGAGGAGGTTGTAGGCCTTACCAGCCATGGGGAAGAAAGGCTTCAAACATTAACACTTCGCCTCAATACCCAGTACATTCTAAATTTGTGTGTTTTCTTGTATTTGTATATGTATCGCTAGTGTGAATGAAGTAAGAAAAACTTTGTTGTGTCTTTCTTAGCATCCTGAGACTAAGAGTATCCAGAGGATCTACAATCTACAATAAAATATAAAAAGCCATTACACAGACAAGCATTAAGTAGTGTATGACAATTCCATGAAGGTGAAAAAACAACCACCCAATGAAAGAATTTCCAAACCGCAGCTGACTGAACCTCGACATGCAGTCATTGGGCAGCAGAAATGAATGGAGGTCTTTAGCCATGTTGTACCTATTCTTCCCCAAAAGTGGGCAGGGCATTTACCGACAACAAAAACAAAAGAATAGCTACGGCAAATTTTCAGGTCTAAGCTGCCGTGAAAGTAGAATTATAGCTATGTAGTTATTTGGTAAGCTATTTGTATAAAAATGCCATTTTTAGCACTTTTCTATACAGTATTGCTTTCTACCCAGCTTGGACCAGGGATATCCGGCAGTATCTGTTGACTCAGCAGGTACACCTACAAACTCCCCTAAAACCCTCCATCCCTAGCTCACAGGGGCATTATGGTTGTTTTTACCAGTTAATCTATAATGCCTTGAGCAGGGCTTTAACTCTTGACTTTCATACTGAGGCTTGGGTAAAAACAACTGAGCTACCACCATAACCTTAAGCTTACCTTTATTTGCTCAATATGACCATGTTCATTCATGATGTGTGTTGCTTGACCATGATCTGGTGGGACAACCTCATATTCACCCATGTTCATTTGCCTCAAATACTGAATACCATCAATATCTGAAATAACAGAGAAGCTTAGATAATTAGAGTGAACATATTTTGTCCAGTTCTAAAATAATACTATATAGTACGCATTCACAGCAACAAAAATAAAAATACTTTTCAAATGCAGTCACAACACTTTTATATCCTCAGTATCAAAATTCTGATATACACTACATACCTTTAGAAATATGAGCTTGAGATACCAAGTTAACAGCTGTTGCAAGGAGATCAACTGAATTGATACCTTCACTGCCATCACTGGTACCAGCAGCAATGGCAGCATCTTGGTCAATTGCATAACTCATAGATTCACCACCTCCTACAGCACCTATTATGATGCTATCATCTCCAGTGGCCATTGGAGAGTCTACAGAATGGTCATCATCTTCACCTTCCATGACTGGTTCAGTTATTGACCTACACAATGAAAAAAAAAAAAAAACTATATTTCTAAAAATTACCGTTCATACTCGCGTGTCATGCGACTTTTGAAGACAATTTTGGAGCTAATTTTAAGGGGGTCACATCATACACGATACAAAATAAAGTAATAACCACATATTAGTAACGTATGATAAAATACAAACATAATGAATATGCATCTTTGCCATGGATCTTTTAAAAAGTTATGCTTTAATTCACTGTATCCAATAATATTAGTATTTGCGGGGATGCGTACCAGACCCCCCCCGTGAATAGTTAGAACCCGCGAATGTTTGGAACCCCTATAAAAATGCTAAAAACAGCCTATTTTGTTAGTTAAAACACAAGAAAAACCCACTAAAAATTTTCATACTTGGTTTTTTTAATAGTTTTATCACAAAAAGTGCATTTTATGATAAAATTGATAAAAAACCAGGAATTTGTGGATTTTTCTCATAGAAAAATACCGAGAAATGTGCGAATTTTCCACGAATAATGCAGGAAAACGTTCCCGAGAGAAATCCGCAAATGCGGAAGTCCACGAATCCGGAGAACGCAAATACGGGGGGTCCACTGTATATGTATTTTTATATTACTATTTCTTTGTATTATAAAATATAAGCATAGCAACAAAATCTGCTGAGGGCAATTGCGAGGTAAGTTTGTTTTGCTATATTGAACTCAAATCAGAGCGACTTTCTTGCTTCTAGTTAGCGCAAATGAATCTCAAGATATTCTATTTATATGGGACAAGGTTCTTTTATGTTATACGAAGTGTTTTCAAGTCGAAATATCACTTAAATACGTATCGTTTGTGAACGAAATTTAGTTATTTTTTCGTAAGTAGATGGCGCTGAGGGCATTATTGCGTAAACAAAAATCAACAGATTCCGTTTACAGTAGAGTTTGATGGTACAGTGGAACCTCTACATACGAAAGTCCCTACGTAAAAAAAATTCAGGTTACAAAAGCAAAGACAAAGATTTTTGCTTCTGTGCACAAAAATAATTCAGGTTGCGAAAGGGTGAAGTCCGAGATTCGCCCGGGTCGCTGAGAACAATTTTAAAACTGGCGCGCCGCCAACTCCGTAGACTCGCCACCATCCGCCAGCTCTCCCATTGGTTCCTGATGCTAGTCACCGTCGTAAATCCTGCTCTCCTATTGGTCAGCATCTGACCCATCATGCCTCTATGTAAAGGCCATTTTTTGTGGCAGTGTTATCGTAAACACCTGGAATTTGTTTGTTCACATGTATTTCGTTTGTTAATGTAAATTCGTGTTAGTGATTTCGCTTTCGTTGTACTGTAAGTTACTTTATCGTGTTGTGTGTGAACTTAATGACTTAATACTTTATTAGCTATTAGTCCCAAGAATGTTGCTGAAGTTCACGGAAAGAAGAGGATGTTTTCTATGGAGATGAAGATGGAGATAATCAAGAAGTGTTTTCTGCTATTTGTTAATGTGTTTTGTAAAGTTTAGTGTTAATGTTTTCTGCCATTTTTTAATGTGTTTCATAAAGTTAACTGTTCATGTTTTCTGCCGTTTGTCCTCCCCCTCTGTCTCCACTTTCGTACATCACCTCACTCGAAAGGTAAGGTTCCACATTTTACTACATACGTACGTACATGTACACACAGTATTTCTTGTACCCTGTACATTAATACACTTTATTTACAGGTACAGTCATGGTTAGGTTAAGTATTGAATGGTCCAAATTGTTGTACAGTGATCCCCCGTATTCGTGGGGGGATGCGTACCAGACCCCCCACCCCCATGAATAGTTAGAACCTGCCAATAGTTGGAACCCTTATAAAGACACTAAAAACAGCCTATATTGTTGGTTAAAACTCAAGAAAAACCCACTCAAAATTTTTATACTTGGTTTTTTTAATAGTTTTATCACAAAAAGTGCATTTTATAATGAAATTGACAAAAAAAAAATAAAACACACACACACACACACACACACCAGGAATTTGTGGATATTTCTCATAGAAAAATACAGCAAATTTTCCGCAAATAATGCAGGGAAATGTTCCCAAGAGAAATCCATGAATGTGTGAGTCCGCGAATCTGGAGAACGCAAATATGGGGGTCCACTGTATTTTATTGTTTATTGGTTAATTTAGCTTTATTATAAAATTTACTGTGGTGTTTTTGTAGGGCTTGGAACGAATTAGGCAATTTACAGGTAAAACGTAGTTCTAGATACAAAAAAATCAGGTTACGAAGGCTGCTTCAGAGCGGATTAATTTCGTAACCTGAGGCACTACTGTACTACTACTATATACAGAAGTTTACGAGTTTCATCCGCGTTGCCGATGCACGATAATAGTCGTTAGCAGATCAACATTCTTTCCTCATCTTCAGCTAAAACTTACAAGTTAAATTTAGCAGTGTATGCCCTTGCTGATCTATTCTCCATAGCGAGTAAGGATATAGTAATGTAAAAATATATCAGTCCTATTCTTCTTAACGTCATTTGTAACATAACTACGGTAATTTTTTACTATCGTATGATGGTTGAAATCCAAGAAAAAACACTGTTGTTATCGGATTAGGTTGTTCATAGCAAAATGACAAATTTTCTAAGACAATTTGTAGTTTTCATAGCTACAAATTTGAGGTCTTAACAGTAGGATAATTTTCTAGTGCCTAGCTGGATTCGGTTAAATCGCAGATGAAAAGCAAGGAATCTTGTGAGATCTGGCAACGCATGCATATATCGGGTGAAAGCTGGTCAAGGATCACGCACCCACATTACTGCGTTCAGTCTTTTTCTTGGATCACGCACCCACGTTACTGCGTTCAGTCTTTTTCTTAACTGCCTGGGTGAGTGTCGCGGTTGCCTTCACTCGGCCTTTTACCCGGTTCATTGCCCAGGTGAAAATTTGGGGGTAGCATGATATGCAAGATCACGTGCTACACGAGTATATACAGTATACATCATGTGTGTTTAATATGCATAATCTGAAATGCCCCACTATAATCAAATAAAAACTAGTGGGTTGAAATATAAAAATAAGTTTCTAGTTTTAAAGCAAAACCATGTTATTTAATATACTATTCAAATAATACAAAATCAAAGCAAAAGTTATAAACTTACGGTCTGACAACATCCGGATTCATAACAAGTCTTGCACCAACTCGCAAACTATGTTCTGAGGCATTAACAACTGAAGTAGGAGTTGAAACCTGTACCAAAAATAAATACAATAAGTTATCATAAAACACTAAACATCCAAGACAGTAAAAGTATACCCAAGGCCAAATCAGTAAAACATATATTCATAACTTGTAACTTGACAGCATAATTTAACTCAACTCAAATTAATCAATACATTCATCTGAGTATTTGTTGACTGTAACCTTAAGCTTTTAATCAACTGTGTGACAAGCCTCATATTGAACGTGCTAAGGTATCTAACACAATTACAAACAGCACCTTATCAGTCACAGTAGAATCTATAGGTAGACCCATGGAATCCAGTGAATCTTCTTCCTCTGCTGGTGCTTCAACATCCATATGTACCTGACCATCTGGGGCAATGCGCTGAATCACAGTTGCTACTACAGGCACCTGAAAGGTAATCATCAGATTACGAGTTCAAACACCTATCAATATCATAACCTTAATTAAAGGTATTAATCACAAAATACACACATATCACAGGAAAAAAACTAATTCATACCATGCTTCACCTGAACAGAATAACCAAAGAAACCCTCCGGCTTAATAAGAGTATATTCTTATCATTCCTGATTCCTTGTTATTTTAGCATCTATCTATTTTTACCATCCTTCTCAGTTAAGTCATTTTTAATTTTTCATATAATTTTATGGTTTTATCAGAAAAGTCCCCAACACTACTATACTGACAGTTTTAAGCAAATATTTAAATACTGAAAGAACCATCATAAGAGGTTGTACAGGTTTGAGTGAAAAATACATGGAAATGAACTGGGAATTTTGGCAATAACTTGATCCGAAGGCAAGCAAATGTACTTAAAACAATAAAAATACATGAGCCTCCCACATCTAAAAAATTGACAAAGAATAATGTAAGTTGGAACATCAGGGATAGCATGCACAAAGATCACAAATCCAGGTAATACAAGTCACAAAATTAAAAAACAAAGCACTAACATATTCCAACCAGAAGAATGAAGGCACAAGAGGTGTAATACACCAATACGTACTCAAGTGATTATCTCTTAAAAACCAATATGAACTAAAATACATAATAAAAACCAATATGAAATAAAGTAATATGAAATATACAACCCCGATTAAATTACAAAGACCTACACACAATCAAATCTACAGAATTCCTCACAGAAGAAGTAGACCATCCATCATTTACGTAGTAATACTTTAAAATAAAAATGTTACAATTTTGTAGTAATGAGATAGGTTTAGTACTAAAAAAAAAAAATTTTTTCTTGCATGAAATTTAATTACAGTCTAATTAAAAAATATCAAGTGCCATAATACTGGCACCACAAAATTACAACAGACCTGTAACATTCTTCAACCACAGAAATATAAATAAAGCTTACCTTGATTTGAACAGCTTTAGTACCACTCTGTTGACTAGAAACAGTAAATTTTCCTGCAGCTCTCAACTCGCTTGCAGTTGCTGGTACCAGCATCTGTATAAAATTAGAAAAATTACATTTTTCACTGAATTAACAACTTCAATTAGAGGAGAGAAAAAACAATAATACCTAAGAATATGATAAATCTACCATCATCTTATCTGGCACTGAGGATGATCTGAACTCAAAGATACACCCTAATTCTGCCTATCAAATTTTTGACAAAAATAAATAAAAAGGGTGTCCCCTCAGAGGGGTAGTATCATCAGTCCACCTCATGCGATGTACTGTAAGCATTACTTAATGAGTTCTCATGGTGAACAAGATTGTTCAAAACTCCTGAACAACATCAAGATTTCCCAGGAAGATAGGTCCACTCCCTTGAGTCATAGGACTAACCCCAAAGCAGCCCTGTAATCTCTGACAGCAGAGACAGAAAGATCTTTCTCTTTTCTGAGAAAGATTAGAATATCTGCTATCCGCTGAACAGAAGTTCCGAGTGGAGAGAAACCCCATTGACAACACCAATCACATTAGACGGCCCACTTGCCCTGGTAAACTGCTAACAAAGAGCTCCTAAGGTAGGTGGACGTCTGATCAGCTACCTTGCAAGAATAGCCGTGAAGAGATGGGGATCCTATTGACTGGTGGAACCTCTTCGCATGAGGTTGGCAAAGAAGGTTGAGCCAAAGGAGAATTTCTCCCGAAACTGCTGACAGAGGAGACGGAAGGTCTGGGAACCACTCCGCCTGGGGCCACAGAGGTACCACTGAGGTCATCCTGAGATTCCTGGAAGTCATTACTCCATTCTGCCTGACAGATCAGGCAGAATGGAGGGAAGGCATACACCTCGAGATTGTCCCAAGGGTGCTGTAGAGCATCCTCCGCCAACGTGAAAGGATCCAGGAGCACCGAGAAGTAGACCTCCAGCTTCCTGTTGAAGTGGGTGGTGAAGAGGTCTAACATGGGTCTTTCCCACAGGTGAAACATACTGTCCGCTATGTCCTGATGCAGAGACCACTTCGTACCTAGGACCTGACTCCGACAACTTAGTTTATCGGCAACTACATTCCTTCTGCCTGGGATGTATCTGGCCATGAACTCCATCGAGTTCTCAATTGCCCACTGGTGGATCTCGGCTGTCAATGAGTGGAGCTGGGCAAATCAATCAAGTATAATGCATGAATGGCCCAGCTGTGTTTTGTAGGAAATTTTCTTGGCCGCCAGTGTCTTAATGCATGCAGATGGATGGGGATATAGCTGGTACAGTATTTTAGGATTGATAGTACTGGAAATAAGCTAGTGCAGCAGTTTTTTAATAACTTCAGAGTTAGACAAGTATTGCATGTGTATACATATTTTAATAAAGAACTACAATAATAAACTAATGTCATATATAAAGAAAACAATGAACAATGAAAACAATTAAGAGTATTTCATTCAACTTGAATTGCTGGATGTCTTTGGGAAGATTTGGTTAGCCTGGAATTCAATGCCATATAACCAGTTAAGCAATCTGGACAACAACTTCATGTGCTGGAGTGCCAAACAGATATTTAATAACATGTATATATCTTAAAATCGGTAAACATTAAATGACACAGTAGTCCCTCAGGCTACGAAATTAATCCGTTCCGAAGCGGCCTTCGTAACCTGATTTTTTCGTATCTAGAACTACGTTTTACATGTAAATTGCCTAATTCATTCCAAGCCCTACAAAAACACCACAGTAAATTTTATAATAAAGCTAAGTTGACCAATAAACAATGAAATACAACAATTTGGACCATTCAATACCTAACCTAACCATGATTGTAGTACCTGTAAATAAAGTGTATTAGTGTACAGGGCACAAGAAATACTGTACGTACATGTACGTACGTATGAAGTAAAATGTGGAAACTTACCTTTCGAGTGAGGCGATGTCCGAAAGTGGCGACAGAGGAGGGCAAATGGCAGAAAACATGAATATTTAACTTTACGAAACACATTAAAAAATGGCAGAAAATATTAACCCTAAACATTACGAAACACTTTAACAAATGGCAGAGAACATCAACACTTAACTTTACAAAAATCTTAAAATAAAATTTCTTTTTTTTTTTCTTTTTCTGATTTTTTTTTTTTCTTTGCGTTTTTTAACAAATTTCAATTTCTTCACCACTTCCAATTTTCTGTTTTTTTGTATCACTTGGACCTTCCTGTTTGCTTATTACTAAAGGCCTCTAAAAAATAACCATCCAAGGAAGATTGCTTCTGCCTGCTTTTCAAAATGTTCCTGAAAGGACTCATGCAAACGTCATCGAACTGCGCAAACATACGACCTGTGTAAGCCTTTTCAGGGTGTCTCTTTTCTACAAATGTTTGCACTTTATGAAAAGCAGCTAGAACATCCTTAATTTCTGCCGTTGTCATAGGGTCCTCCTCCTCGCCGCTGCTAGAGAACTCTTCTTGGACGACGTTATGTTGCATAGCCTCCAACTCCTTCAGGTCATCAGTCGTAAGCTCCTCTTGGTGCTCCTGGAGAAGGTCATTGATGTCGTCCTCGTCAACGACCAGCCGCTTGGACTTGCAGAGTGCAACGATCTTGTCAATATCTGGTTGCAAAACAGTTTCAGGATCGTCAACTGTTTCTGAATCTGCATCAGCTTCACCCATGTTGAATCCCCCGAAGTCTTGGGCGGATATGGCATCAGGCCAGAGTTTCCTCCACGAAGAATTCAAGGTTCGCCTCAAAACCTCCTGCCAAGCTTGATCGATGAGTCGGATGCTTATGACGATATCGAAATGCTCCTTCCAAAATTCACGCAAGGTGAGGTTTGTGGTATTGGTGATGAAACATCTCTTGAAAAGATGTTTCGTATACAGATTCTTGAAGTTCGATGTCACAAGCCGGTCCATGGGCTGGAGGAGAGGGGTGGTGTTAGGCAGAAGATAAAGAACCTTGATGAAAGAATACTCTGCTGGTATATCTTCCTCGAGGCCAGGAGGGTGAGCAGGGGCATTGTCCAACAACAGCGACATTTCAGAAAGAGGCACTTCTCTTCCAAGAATTTCTTCACTGTCGGGCCGAAACACAGATTTACCCACTTGGTGAACAAAAGTCTTGTTACCCAGGCTTTTGCATTAGCCCTCTACATCACCAGAAGCTTCTCCTTTATCACTTTGTGGGCCTTGAAGGCTCAAGGAGTTTCAGAATGATACACAAGTAGGGGCTTCACCTTACAATCCCCACTGGCGTTGGAACAAAGCGCAAGTGTAAGCCTGTCTTCCATAGGCTTATGCCCGGGTAGCTTCTTTTCTTCCTCCGTGATGTACGTCCAACGAGGCATTTTTTTTCCAAAAAAGGCCAGTCTCGTCACAGTTGAAGACTTGCTGAGAACTGTAGCCTTCCTTGATTGTCATCTTGTCAAACGTCTTAACAAAGGCTTCGGCCGCTTTCGTGTCCGAGCTGGCAGCCTCCCCATGCCGCACCACTGAATGGATGCCAGTCAGTTTACGAAATTTATCAATCCAACCCCGAGAAGCCTTGAAGTCTGAGGTTGCCTTCGATGTCACTTCTCCTGCGTCGTCTTCGGCCTAACCACTTCGATGGCCTTCTGGCAGATTGCCGTCTCGGCTATCATATCGCCAGCAATTCCTTTGTCCTTAATCCATATAAGAAGCAGCCTCTCCACCTCATCATGCATGTGGCTCCTCTTGCTGGAAAAAATAGTCATGCTCTTGGAAGGTGTAGCTGCTTTGATGGCTTCCTTCTGCTTAAGGATTGTGCCTATCGTTGACGGATTTCAACCATATTCCTTAGCGATCACACTCAACCACATGCCAGCTTCATACTTTTTAATTATCTCCATCTTCGTCTCAATAGAAAGCATCCTCTTCTTCCCGTGAACTTCAGCAACATTCTTGGGACCCATGGCTAATAACATAAGTAATTAAGTTCAGAAACAACACGATAAAGTAACTTACAATATACAAAGAAAGCGAAATCACTAACACAAATTTACGTTAACAAACAAAATCTATGTGAACAAACAAATTCCAAGTGCGTACAATAACGATGCTGTGACGAAATGGTCGAGGGACGCCTTTACGTAGGTGCAGATGCTGACCAATAGGAGAGCAGGATCTTACGGCAGTGACTAGCATCAGGAACCAATGGGAGAGCGGGAGGATGGTGGCAAGCCTACTGAGTTGGCGGCACACAAGTTTTAAAATTGTTCTCGGCAGCCCGGGCAAATTTCAGTTTACAGTACATACACCCTTTCGCAACCTGAATTATATTTTCGTACACAGAAGCAAAAAAATCTTCGTCTTTGCTTTCGTAACCTGGGCTTTTTGTATGTAGGGACTTTCGTATGTAGAGGTTCCACTGTATATAATGCAATATAGTAATATATCAACTGTCGCACTCTAGCACCAAAACCTTTCTTCAAGTCAAGCCAAGCCAAGCCAATGATAAATCAGAGGGGTTCATTAACCCTTAAACGCCGAAGCGGTAAAAAGAAATTGTCTCCCGTGTGCCGGAGGTGTTTCAGAGTGAGCGCGGAAGCGGAAAAAATATTTTTTTCAAAAAATCACAGCGCGCTTAGTTTTCAAGATTAAGAGTTCATTTTTGGCTCCTTTTTTTGTTATTGGCTGAAGTTTAGTATGCAACCATCAGAAATGAAAAACATTATCATTATCATATATAAATAATGCGATATAAGATAGCGCAAAAACGAAATTTCATATATAATTGTATTCAAATCGCGCTGTGCGCAAAACGGTTAAAGGTAACAAGTTACTTTTTTTTCGTTGCAATGTACACTAAATTGCAATCATTTTGGTATATAACACATTGTAAAACGATAAAAGCAACACAGTGAAAATATTATCACAAAATAATGCATGAATTCGTAACGTGCGGACGTAAACAAATATTTTTTTCAAAAATTCACCATAAATCTAAATATTGTCCAAGAGACTTCCAATTTCTTTCAAAATGAAGGCAAATGATTGAATATTACTGTACTGTAAGAGTATTAGCTTACAATTGCAGTTTTCGACCATATCTGACGAGTCAAAGTTGACCGAATGTCAAATTTTTTTATATATATATTTTTATATGCAATTATTTCGGAAATAAGAAAAGCTACAACCTTCAAATATTTTTCGTTTTATTCTACATAAAATTGCGCAAATTTTCATATATAAAACTCTATGAAATGCCTAATATGAAACGGAGCAAATATTCCGAGAATGGGACGTACGCATTTCGGAGATTTGTGGCGGAGAATCCGCGCGCGGAGGGAAGGAAAGATATTTTTTAAATTCACCATAAATCTAAATATTTTGCTAGAGACTTCGAATTTGTTTCAAGATGAAGATAAATGACTGAATATTACTAGACTGTAAGAGTTTGAACTTACAATTGCGTTTTTCGACCATTTCGGTAGAGTCAAAGTTGACCGAACGTGGTTTTTTTTCTATTTATCGTGATTTATATGCAAATATTTCAAAAATGAGAAAAGCTACAACCTTAAATTATTTTTTGTTGTATTCTACATGAAATTGCGCACATTTTCATATATAAAACTTTATGTAACGGCTAATTTAAAATGGTGCAAACATTACCACAATCGCACGTATGATTTTTACGGAAGAGTTACCGCGCGGACGTAAGGAAAAAGTTTTTTCATAAATTCACCATAAATCGAAATATTGTGCTAGAGACTTCCAATTAGTTGCAAAATTAAGGTAAATGATTTAATATTACTAAAATATAAGAGTTTTAGCTTACAATTGCGTTTTTCGACCATTTCGGTAGAGTCAAAGTTGAAATTTTGGCAATTATCGTTATTTATATGAAAATATCTCAAAACTGATAAAAGCTACGATCATGAGTATTTTATTGTTGTATTCTACATAAAAATGCGCATATTTTCATATATAATACATCATGTAACGGCTAATTTACAATGGTACAAAAATTATGTCAAAGTGACGAAATAATTTCCAAGATGTGTCACATACTTTTTAGTGCGGCAAGAAAGAAATTCGCGCTTGTGCGCCTGCGTAATGATTGTAAACAAAACAACACCTTGATCCGTGAACTCCCAGCATCCCCCAAGGCGCGTGATTCAAAAGTTTTAGGCTGGTAGGCCTATAAGTATTTTTCCGCGAATTTTAAAAAAACTTTTGTAAGTCAACATAAAATACGTCCAGTCGGCACACGAGAGACAAAAAATGTCGACGTAAAATACGTCCAGTCAGCAGTAAAGTGTTAATAATGAGCAAATCGGGACAACAATAACAAGAATCAGATTACTAAACATATGTTTTAAAATATTTTAACATATGCTCAGTAATTTAATATTAGCAGTTAGCATTTGTTCTACATTAGTAATTGCATAATATAGAGAGTGGATTTGTTTGACATAAATGGAATAGATCTCTCCTTTACCTTTTTCAAACAAGGATGTACTATGATTTGTACAGCTTTACCTTTTTCAAACAAGGATTTTTATGATTTGTACTGCTTATGTCAACTGGTTTCAATTGCAATAGTTTTCCTGATTATTGATTTATTTTTAAGTTTTCCAGATTATTGCTTGATTTTTAATCAAACTGCATATGACAGCCTACTCTTCTCACAAACATCCTACAATTTAAATGAAATTCACTACATAATTAATTTTTTTCTATTCAAATAACATATAATCTATCAACAGTTTCATCTCAAATGATTTACGTACACAAAATACTTCACCTCTAACCTGCCTCGCCTGGGTAGGACAGTCAAGGTTATAAAAGCCCAGTTTGTACACAAACAAAAGGAAAATGAAAGAAGTTTCCAGTGTATAAAAACTTCTAAGAACCTTTTCAAAAGCTCTGGCAGGAAAATAGAGTTGTGGAAGCTTCCAATATTTTCATAAAACTGCAGAAACTGAAATAATAAGCACATACAAAATGTGCGAAATTTCTTTGGGGCAATTGAGCTTTCTGACAAGCGTATACTAATCAAAACCACCGAATAGAGCTATCTTTCAGTGGTCTCGGTATAATAGTTGTGAGCTATGACCCATAAAACTTTCAGCCATGGCCCGGTGGTGGCAAGTTGTATAGCAATGCCAGATGCACAATCATGGCTAACTTAAAGCTTACATAAAATAAAAACTACTCAGGGTAGAGGGCTGCAATTTGTTATGTTTGATGATTGGAGAGTGGATGATCAACATACCAATTTGCAGCCCTTTAGCCTCAGAAGTTTTTAAGATCTGAGAGGGGAAAGAAAAAGTGCAGACGGATTGACAAAGCCATCTCATTAGTTTTCCTTTACAGAAAACTAAAAACTGATAGCAATAACTAAACAAAAAGCACACAATGCTTGCCAGTGTAAAACTACACTCCTTTCACAGTCAACACAACAACAATGGAACACTTATGGTTACTTACATGTTTACTACCATATGCAAACTGAACCTTGACAACAACTGGAACTCCTTTACTTGGTTTAAGCAAAGCAAAAGGTGTTCTTCCAGCTGCAAGTGCTCGATGCATTGCCTTGGTGTCTATGGGCTCAATTAAAATCCCACTTTTTATCTGAAAATTGATAAGATAAGTAAAGTTCATCCTTGATAGGGAAATGTAACTTTTAGTCAATTTCAATTAGATCTTAATACTGAATCATTTTAAAATTATGGAAATTTGTAAAACAAAAAAGAAAAAAAATGAAAAATATATTTTTTGCAGTCAAGCATTCTTCTATACTTGTGATGGGTGTTCAGTATAGAAAAAGATATTACTATGGGAAAAGTGAAGATTACCAAGATATCAGAGCTGTAAAAGAAACAATAAACAGAAGAGTCTATGGTGAATAATAAACAGAATACTATGCAGAAAAGGGCTAAGGATGACAAAGTCAAGTTCTTGAAAGGTAAAAATATGATATTGTTATGATACAATAAAGTTTGTTCATACTTACCTGGCAGATATATATAATCAAGTACCCACCCACCTCCCCTCAGGGGACAGTGGAAATAAAAATTATGAATAGAAAATGGGAATGGTTCCTGATACCCGCCTCCCAGCGGCGGGAATGGGTACTAACCACCTGGCCGACCACTGCGTGTGTCGGAAGTTTTTAAAATTCTGTCGGACTTCAGAAAATACAGCTATATATATATCTGCCAGGTAAGTATGAACAAACTTTATTGTATCATAACAATATCATTTTGTTCATGAAACTTACCTGTCAGATATATATATAGCTGAATCCCACCTTTGGAGGTGGGAAGGGACAGAATAGAAGGATTTTGGGAAACAAATGCATGCAGATGATTTACATCTTGGTTCCACCTGTTAGCATAGCTGGCTTCGTGGTTACTGCCACGTAAGTCTGCTTGTGCTACTAGAGTTGCCAGCGAGGTAGAGACCTATATAGCTGGTGCACTCCAGATGATCTGTCAACAGGGGCGAGACCACGACGTGACTAGACCATATTGACCATACCATGAGGGCTAAGAAGTAAAATAAATATATATATATATAAATATATATATCACCACCTGACCAACCTAGCCAAAGTTAAGGTGTGTTAACTAAGGCTTAAGAGTTAAGAAGTCGCCGTTGTCGGCGACTCAACAACTAAATTAAGAGCTCTTCCTAACCATTTTCTACAGGATAGGATGAGTGGTACTTCTTGCCCCCAAGATTGTGTCTGCAGACACGTATGGCCCTAGCGAGCAGCAGATCTCATATGCCATCTTCACATCTCGCAGGGAGTGTGAAGTGAACACAGAGTTGCTTCGCTAAAACATGGTACTCAGGATGTTGCTGAGTGCCATGCTCTGTTGAAATGCTTCCGAGGCCGCGCCCTCACCTCGTGAGCATTCAGATAAAAAGATTTCAAATCTTTGTGCAAACACAATGAAGGAGCATTTTTGAAAGAACTCCTTAACACTAAAGCCAGGCTGTTCTTCGATATGGGCAAGTCTGGTCTTTTTCGGAACACTGCAGATTGCCCGAATGACTTCGACTTTCTTGAGTTTTATGTAGATAAAACTTGAGAGACCCGACAGGGCACAGGACTCTCTCTGGCTCCTGCCCACTAACTTGTGCCATCCTTGCTTCCAAGCTCCTGGCCCAAGGACAAAACGGGTTACCATTCTTAGGCCACAACGGAAGGGTTAGAGAGCACACCGCCTTGTGTCTCTAAAGCCAAAACTTGTGACGATGGCTTAAAATCTCACTAACCCTCTTTGTCGTATCTAGGGTGGTTAGAAGAAGGCCTTCCTGATCACATGCAAGAAGTTAACAGGTAGGAGAGGTTCGAATGCTTTGACATCAAGAACTTCAGACTACGTCTAAGTTCCATATTGAAAGCTTCGATCTGGACATGCACAGTCAGTCCGTCTGTACTAAAGTCAGGTGACCGACCAGTTGACCAGTCAGACGAATCAAGGACAGCAAGGCTGTACCCTGAAGACCATAAGGCACTATTCTTCGCTGAAGGATGAGTGTCTGGACTGCCTGGGCGATTCAATCTAAGCAAACCTTGGGGGTGTATCAACGCAACCCAACGTCGTCAGCGAATCAACTCCTGACTCGAGCTTCTGGTGCCAGGAGAAAGGAGCGAGGAGCAAAAAGGCGATTCAGTCCCGAAGGAAGAATGCCTGACAGTCCAACCTGGTCTCATGTTACACGATCATCGGGGGTGTATAAACGCAACCGACTTCGTCAACAAGAAACTCAGGGCTACTATATGTCGCCTGATCTCGCACGAGTGTCTGACTCCGAGAAAACAGGTGAGACAAAAAGTAGATGATGAGCGAGGTTCGAGATTCCACAGAACTCAAAGATCGTGAAGGGCTTTGTTGTTTGACAGACGCAAATCTCTGAGCCCAAATGCCGTCAACAACATATTTGCGTATTCTTTAATAGTTGTGACTGCCAGCTTATCCCATTCTTCAGACGGAAATGGAAGACGGTAATCTTATTCCTGTCAACATCTCGATAGCCTGAACGTAGTCAGACTCAGAGCGGAGATGTATATAGGTAGTTATAGGTACCTTTCGAGTTAGAGTAGACCGACTCTCTCGGAAAAGGTCCTTGGAAAGTGAACTAGGAAGTATGTGACCTCTGTGAATCCAGGATCCTGAAGGCCAACATGGGGCGATCAGCGTCATTGTCGCTCCCTGTGACGTCATAAATCCTCTTATTACATTTCCTAAGCGATTGAAAAAAGGGGAAAAGAGACTAAATATCCATCCCCGTTCAATATCATAGGATGGCGTTTAATGGTACCGATCCCGGATCGAGAATAAGGGAGCAGAAAAGAAGAAGCCTCTTCGTCCTCAACATATCGAAGAGAAGAATGAAAGGGCGTCCCTAAAGTCTCCACAACTCTCAACTTACTTCTAAAGAAAGATTCCACTCGGAAGTCAATAGTTGCTGCCGTCGATCTAGACGATTCGTACGGACTTTTGCAATCCTGTAACGAACCTCTAGAGGATCGTTACATTCTACGCCTGTTGTTATAATAGGCTTTCTCGTAAACTCGAACAGGGACCGAGAAAAGATACTTCTTAAGATATGAGAGAGCTGTGGAATATCAGAGTTGATCTGGACCACTGGTTCCCAAACTCGTTACGAGGACTGGAGGGACTACCGAATCGCTTTTACTTCTTTCAGATTAAGATCCAGGACATCTGAAACCCTATCCAGATGTCCGGCACCTTCTTTCTATCACCTCAGGTGATAAACGCACTGAGAGATGTTCAGAATCATTCCTAGATCTTGAATAATATTTCAGTTTCCCGGTAGGAAAAAACTGTGGTCTGAATTGCAGTCTATTCGGGGAAACAAACTTCTTCAGGAAGGAAATGGTCCCCAGCAAGCTCATCCATTCCCTCCCCGAGTATGCTTACTTCCCTAATAAGGCTGCGCTTTGCCTAAGCAGGAGAGCATATAAAAGTGCAATGTTGCGGTAGACTCGTAGTTCTATACCGTGCGGTAACGAGCACCGAAAGGATTAAGAGATAACTCTGTTGAACATAGTAAGGCAAGGACAGAGATACAGTTAGTCAGTCAATCCCGCAGGAGAGACGTAACCGCCAGCACAGAGATACGGTTAGTCAGTCAATCCCGCAGGAGAGAGAGACGTAACCTACGGCGCATGACAGCGCCCGATCTGTTACTGGCTCGGTTGGACTGGAGGACAGACACAGCGTGACAGCAGCAGCCAGCAGCTTACGAACGTCGTCTCTTAACTTTATGTCTGGGTTGCCAGCTACCCTATTCTACGAAGAAATAGGTCCGTTATTTTTGAGCAGAAAGACTCTCAAGCTGGTATATTTAAGCAAAACAGAAAACGCTAAATATATAGATGCGTTTGTGTCGTCAGAACACTACCATACAACGGTAAAAGATAAATCGGAAACTCCTGGAAGGCTGCAGGGAGTAACGATTAAATGTCCTTAAATAGACAATAGACCTCTCGGTTGCCATCCGAAGAGGTAACTACAGCAAGCGTATATGACTTGAACCAACCAGAAGTAAAATAACGCAAGGCAAAATATGAAATTATATCACAATAAAGTTTGTTCATACTTACCTGGCAGACATATATATAGCTGAATTCGGAAATACAGCTACATACATATCTGACAGGCAAGTTTCATGAACAAAACTTAAGAGAATCGAAGCAGTCAGCTCAAGCTTCTTATGTTACTGGACATAAGCGTTCATTGACGTAGTCTACAAGTCTATTTCTTGTACGAGTCTGCGAATGACGAATGAGAGCTCTTCCGAATCTTGTCAATAAGAGCTTATTCGCTTACGCAATATCAAGTTAATGAGATGTTTGTCAATGAGAACTAACCCATTTACGGGACAAAGAGATATTTTGTCAATGAGGGGATACCCACTTACTTGACAAAACGAAAGTATATTGTCAATGGGGAAAGTCACTGAATTGACAAAACGTAATCCAGGGAGTCAAGCATTTAATTTTTCCGATTCCCGTCTCAAACGAGGAAGGGGCAAGAATCCTGTTAAGAGACTGGGCTTACGGCAGGTAGAACGACGATGTTCAATTCGGCAGCGTAGTCCCGACTAGAAACTAACAAAATCTATCATCTGAAAAACCCTTTCAGATGGGCTAAAAAGCTTGCAAAATTATCCTGGGAAGAGGAAGAAACTCTCCAACCAGCTTCCTCTCCCGTATCACAACTAATGCCTGCTAAAGCTTAAAATTTATTGGCAGTATGGCAAAGGAAGTCCTGTCTTGCGCTTTCCTGAAGATCGTCCTTTTGATGAGTGCCTTTGCAAGAATCCCACTGAACGTTGCCCGAGAGTCCTGACGTGCAGGACATCGAGCCTTACATAACCCGTAACTGCCTTATCGCAAAGTCTTGACTGCGGTAGTGGCAACTTAAATTTATTGGCAGAATGGCAAAGGTTGCGGTAGAGCAAACGAGATCTTCCCTTGAGCTTTCCTTAACTCCATCCACCTATGCGAAAAGCAATATTAATTGACAGAGACCTCTTGAATTCACGAAACCCGATGTCTTGCTGGGTTTCGAAGAAGTTGTCTGTTCACTTTAAACTTCCTCCGAAGCACTGCCTACTTCACATTCTTTGCAGGTGAGGTAGAAGGTATCACCGGAGGTAGAGATAAACATTCTTTAGGCCCATATCTGAAACAAGAGCTTGAAGAGTTCAACAGAAACGTTCAGCCAGGCGACACACCTGGCGTGCGCTGGTGCACGCTCGGCGTCCACTGGAGCGCGCTCGGCGTCCACTGGCGCGCACTTGGCGTCCACTGGCGCGCACTTGGCGTGCACCCGCGCGCGCCTGGAGTCCATCCGAGCGTCCCGGGCGTCCGCTCTCAAAAGCTTCCTGCTACTATGACTTCTCTTACGTATTTCTCGGTGGAAAGACGGACACGAGTTCAGGCGACGTTCGCCTTCTTACTTCTCACTGAAACGCATAACGAGAGAGAGAGAGAGGACGTGAAGCGTCCTCTTCTATAAAGCTTCTATTTAGAGGGCGCGAGTCCTTCCGAAAGCTCCAACCCCTGCATGGGAGGACGCTTCGGAGGACGAGAAGCAATCTTTCAGGATTCGTGCACGCGCACGCACTTTGGCAGTCTGGGGATTTTCATCAGAAACTGCCGAAGGCACGCCAGATCGGTGGGGGTTCCTTGTAACCCTCCTTAGGCTTTCGACATGCTCCCTCCCCGGGTCCTGGGAGTCAAGCAGAGGTCCCGGCCTAGAGGCGAAACGAGGCCGATCTGACGCACCCTCCACTACACAAGGGGTATCACTGCACTTCTGCACTTCACTTTTACTCTCTAAAGCAAGCACTTTCGATTCTAAGATACGAATCGAAAGAGTATCAGAGAAAGGGCAATTCCTCTACCGACACTGCTTAGGGCCCGAAGGCAACACTGCAGGGTTAGGAGTAACAATTACAGAAGTAGCACTTCACAGCAATGAAGGAGAGCGAGCACCTCTCGTAGACATATTCATAGCCCGTAGGCCATACTACAGGGTTAGGCAAAATAAAGTCTACAGGAAGGTTAGCAGGTTCACTACCCTGACTTTTGTTACTGATTAATTGCGTACATACGAATCATACGTCTTCCTTACGGAATTAGACATGTTTACTGATTAATTGCGTACATACGAATCATACGTCTTCCTTACGGAATAGACAAAGTCTCACACTCCTTACATGACAAATCTCAACAAAGAAGCAAGACCCATACCCCTCGTACATACCAAGTGCGGATCTACCGAAGCTTTCGGTAGCCACACCCTATCTTTGCAGACAACCCCGTCTGAAACTAGCCTAACTAGATTCAGATATTTTATGCAAAAATGAATCAAATTCAAATCAATTTAAGATAGCGTATGCCTAGCCACAAATCCCACAAATCCAAGTAAATAAATCAAAAGACAATTAGGATACTTAGCGGCAATGAAGTTTCCAAAATCCTAAGACGGAGGTACTGAAAACAGGTGTTTTCAGCACCAGCGACAGAAAAATTATGAATAGAAAATGGGAATGGTTCCTGATACCCGCCTCCCAGCGGCGGGAATGGGTACTAACCACCTGGCCGACCACTGCGTGTGTCGGAAGTTTTTAAAATTCTGTCGGACTTCAGAAAATACAGCTATATATATATCTGACAGGTAAGTTTCATGAACAAAATACAAAATATGAGATACCTCAAAATTCAAGCGCACTACTATATCATTATTCATTGACGTTCTCAAACCCTTACACTACATAGTACTGAATTATACACAGTACTTACATTAGGTTTTTGCTTAATCTTCTTTTGCTTCATGAATGATTCATTTCCACTTATCTGAGAAGAAATAGAAAATAATTAATATCTTCCTCTTTACCTTATTGTATTCTGAATGTGAAGAATTTTAGTTCAATTACATGAAACTTATTCACTTGTTGTATTGAATGATGACAGTACACAAGTTGACAGTTTCTCAAAGGGAAAAAACCAGCAAAAAGGAATAAACATCAAACTTCAAGATAACAAAATCTGCAGAACAGTACATAAAGCATTCTTTGCTTCTACAAACCTCTTGAAAAGTCTTGTCTCCATTAGGTAACTGAATAATCCGAACATTGCCAATCTTTCGTTTCTTGAATAATGAATTATTGCCTAGCATACGTGGTCCATTGTCAGGAAGTATTTTTGCTCCATGTATACCACGCACACCATGTTTATATTCCTCATGCTGTCTTAGCTGTGCTCTTCTAGAAAATGCACTGTCACAGTAATTACATTTGTACTTTTCAGTTGTATTAGGAAAACTGACGCTTCCATCTGTATGTGACTGGAAAAACAATTGAATCATTATACAATGTTAATCTTTTACTGATATTGCTTTATGGGGTTTCATGTGTGTTTCATAAATACTATAGTCTTGGTAATGTAAACCATAAACACAAATGGGCATACTCAAACAATATGTGCTCCCTAACTTGTTCAAGCAATATCTAAATCACAATCTTCCCATATAATCTACAAATAATCAAGTACCCAAGAATTTGTTTCTATAGACAGAATGAAACAAAATCTTGTCATTAAAATGGAAAAAATTACATAAGTTATAGCACTTAGGTGCATCTCACAAATCACAAACTATCACATCTTAAATATTAGTTTATTCAACTCCTAACAAAATTTAGTTCCTGAGGTAGACCAGAAAAAAATTGGAAAAACAATAGTTACTTAAGTAAAGAGTGTACTAGGCAAAACACATTTATAGCCGATTCTTGGTTAGCTGTGATTTTTGCTTATTATCACACCATCGGGATGGAACCCACACCAGTAAACAATGACTGCCCCCAGTTATCAGCAAGGTTTCCATTCTGATGGCTTGATGATAGGCAAAAATCACCAATAACTGAAAATCGGCAATTTTCAGCTTTAATTGGCGTCAATAACTGTTAATGGGGCTTCTTTAACTAGAAATTGGCACATTTAGGCAACAAAAATCACCAAAAATTTTCGCCACTAGACGAGTGCCATAAAACCAGATCGGTGATAATTAAGTCTGCCGAAAACTGGGAACTGCCTGTACAGTGAACCCCCTTATTCATGGGGGATGCATACCAGACCCTGCCCCCCACAAATAGCTAGAATCTGAGAATATTTAGAACCCCCATCTTGAAAGTTCAAATACCAAATGTATACTTAAATTATCATCCTACATCAAATATGGCTTAAATTATTATTCTATTACTGCATTAATCTTTGAAGTGATATTATTAATATCATTTTAAAGTCATCTTAAACATTTTACCATTAGCAATATTTACATACAGCCAATAACAGAGAGAGAGAGAGAGAGAGAGAGAGAGAGAGAGAGAGAGAGAGAGAGAGAGAGAGAGCACTGAATGGGAAACATCATATATTTGACCATCAAGAATGAAATTATATTTATGAATTATTTTGTAGACAGAGATACATAATATATGAGAGAGAGAGAGAGAGAGAGATGAATCTAAAGGCAATACTTCTTCCCCTCCCATACGTATCTCTTTCCCAGAGAAAGATAAAAGAAGGAAGAAATAGAAATGAGATGATCAGGCGTTAGCAACACTTTAGACCCTGATCACTTTGTCAAGTAATGTGACATTTCTGGCAGCATGCCCAACCTCCCGCTTCACAACTTAGGCAAAAGACTAGGAGACATCTGTTCTTTAATTTGTTTTAAATAACTTACTATAGAAATGCATAAATATTGTAATAACAGTGTATTATTAATATTAATTATCATTATTATTTAGTCTTACTAAAATCTGAAAATTAGTACTTATTATGTGTTAGGTAAATCATTTATTTATCATACTAAACAAATTGAGATAGAATCAATAATCTCATTACTTAATGTCATTTAATCTTATTAAACTTAATACAGTATTAATCCATATTAATATTTGAAAATTAGTAAACGTATCATTTTTGTATCATAAAAAGGTATTTAGTCATGAAAATATGTTACGTAACGTAACAACAGTTGGTTAAAGAGAGACTCCCTGAGAGAGAGAGAGAGAGAGAGAGAGAGAGAGAGAGAGAGAGAGAGAGAGAGAGAGAGAGAGAGAGAGAGAGAGAGAGAGAGATTTTTCAGTATATTCTTTGACCCAAGATGTAGCAATTATATTAGAAATTCACTAAGATGGCAACACTCCCCTACCCTTGCTGTCAGGTTTCTTGACATTTGTGACAGCTCCACCCTCCTCCCTCTCTCAAGTCTATATGCTAAAAGACTGGATTTTCCTTCATTCTTACATAATTTTTTAATTATAAACTAAAATCTAACTAGTTCACTATAATTATTTCTTTAATTTATTGTATATATTATTGCTGTTTACATTAATAATATTTGAAAATTAGTAAATCATTTTTTTACCACACAAAAACTCACATCTCTGTAAGAGAGAGAGAGAGAATTATTATTTTTATTATTTAATATCATTTAATATTATTAAACTTAATATACAGTACAGTGGTACCTGAGTTCACAAACTTCATTCATTCGGGGACGCTGTTCGTGATTTGAAAAATTCGTAACCTGAATCAACTTTCCCCATACAAAATAATGTAAAAACAAATACTAATTCGATCAAACCTCAGAAACACTATTTTCTTTCCCTTTTTTTATGGTTTTCTGGCACAAACTTATACTTTACTTCACTGCATCCAATAATATTGTATATATTTTCATATTATGTATTTATTGTCTTATAAAATACAAACAGCAATCAATGTTTTGGTTTGGAAATCAGCTGAGGGCGACTGCAAGTTAAGTTTATTTTGCTTTATTGAACTCAAACCCGAGCAATTTTCTTGCTTCTAGTTAGTGTAAATGAATCTCTAGATAGCCTCTTCTATTGATATGGAACAAGGTTATTTAAAGTTACATGAAGTGTTTTCAAGTTGAAATATCACTTGAATATGTATCGTTGTGAACGAAATTTAGTTATTTTTCGTTAGTAAATGGCCCTGAGGGCATGTTTATTGCATAAAAAAATCAACAGAGTGCGTTCGGTATTTTCACTTGATTTCATCAGAATACTACGAGCTTTACATATTAATCTTTTATCGGAGTGAAAACAGTAAAATGTGTTCTTTCATGCCAAATAGTTTTCATTAAAACATGTTTCTCTCAAATTTTGTTTATGGTCGAGTTTATGGGAATTTCCTCCATGTTGCTGATGCATGACAATAGTCATTAGCAGATGAACATTCCTTCCTCAGCTTCAGCTACAACTTGCAACTTAAATTTAGCAGAATATGCCCTTGCCAATCTTTTCTCCATAGCGAATAAGGATATTGTAAAATATATCAGTCCTATTCTACTTAACATCATTTCTAACACAACTACAATAATTTTTTAGTATCGTATGACGTTTGAAATGCAAGCAAACCACTGTTGTTATTGGATTTGGTTGTTCATAGCAAATCAGCTATTTCTGGCTGTATACATTTGCGCATGTATAACATTACTAACGATACTTTTAACATTCTCTTTTCCTTTCTAAAATTAACAAAAAAATGGGATAGATAAAGAGATGCAGGAAAAGGGGTTAGCCTAGCTAGAAAATTAGATAGATAAAGAGGAAGAAAAGAGGTCAGCCTATAATTTTTCTTTGTGGCTTGAAGCATGGTTTGCGAACTGGAGCAAAAAAAATTTTTAACATTGGTTCATAACCCAATTTGTTCATGAACAGGAATGTTTGTGAGCCGAGGTACCACTGATTTAATCAATATTAATATTTAAAAATTAATAAATAATTTTTGTATCATAAAAAAGTATTTAGTCATAAAAATAACATTGAAATACACTAATTAGTGAATATTTATTGACGGAAAACCCTGCAAATGAGCGAGTCCTCCAGCAAATAATTTTTAGATAGTCCCACAGAAATATCCACTAATAGGTGAGTGCGCGAACCTCAAGAACATCAATGATCGGGGTTGACTGTATAGTAAATTTATTTGCTGTTTACTGCAATCCTAATCTCAACAATTCTATATATATGACTGTCTCTTGGAGAAGAATAGTACAGCTCAGTCACAGCTTTTGTCAAGTCCAAGGTCTGCAAATATTGTACTCCTAAGACCACCATTGGAAAAACAGTGTGGCTAAAATCCAGAGCAAACTGGAATTGCATTATTGAAGCTTGTCAGGCACTTAATATGTCAGATGCTATATCAAATCCTGATCCCAACCAGAAGTTAAATGAAATGCTGATGGCTGTTTTAATAAGATATGTCCCTAGGGTCATCAATTTAGGACAAATGACCAGCCATGGTTTGATGATACATGTAGATGAGCCTACCATGACAAACAGACCAAATTCAACACATGGAGACGAAATTGTACAAATGAAAATTACACCATTTTTGTTGAGTCTTGCCATGCTGCGAATAGAGCTTACCATACAGCAAAGAGATATTACAATAGTACTTTCTTGAAGAATAAACTTGAAGGAATTTCTCAGCCTCATCAGTGGTGGACCAAATTGGCATCATTCACCCTTGGGTTAAGCTCATCTTCCATTCCACCACTACTATGTTATAGATAATGGTAGATTGGTTACTGGCCCTAGGGAAAAGGCTGAAATGCATCATCGAGCTTTTGAAGCTAAGCAATCAGCTGAGGATGCCCCTCACCCTGTTACTTATCATCCTGGACCTATTCTTAAAAAAATTGCATTTTGCTCCAGGAATGTTAAGAAAATTCTGGATTATCTTGACAGCTGGGGTGGAAAAGATCCTGATGGCTTTTTACCTTTGCTTTTTAAGAAAGTTTTTAATGTGTTGTCTCCCAAGATGAGTAGATTCCATAGATTTTTATGTCAACATAGTATCATTGAGAATGAGCACAAGCTTAGTAATACAGTGCCTTTTCCAAAGAGTGGCATATCTGATGACTGAAGTAACTACAGGCCAATTTCTATTCTCCCTGTACTCCAAAGTTGCTGAAAAACTTATTTTTAGTGTATTTAAGTGATATGGTTGTTGGGCTGGATAACAAGATTGTTCAGTATGCCAATGATGCAACACTTGTAGGTGTAGTAAAGTCTCCACTAAGAGAAATGAAGCTGCCCTCGGCCTCAATCAGGACATGGACCAGATCAGTGAATGGTGTAGTTGTGGGGTAAGAGGTTGAACTCCAGTAAAATAAAAGCACTACTGATTAGCAGCTTTCGAACAATTTCCCACCCCATCCTCCTCTTCAGGTGGATGGAACTTTGCTGAATGAGTCTGAAGCTTTTAACTATTCTAGGTGCAACTTTTGACTCTCGTCTAACTTTTGATAAACACCTAGTGAAAGTTTCAGCAAATGCCACACAAAAGTTAGGTACTGTTTGTAGGGCCTCATATATTTATAACAGTGATAAAACCAATGCAGCCGTTTGTGCTTCCTTTACTAGAATACTGTTCACTGGTGTGAATGTCTGCTTCTGCCAGAGATTTATCTCTTTTTGATAGAGTGGTGTGTGGTGATAGGTTTCTGTTCCTAATAGTAGCAGTTATGACTTGGACCATCAACAGATGGTTATGTCACTTTTTCATAAGCTGTACTTCAACAGAGCTCCTCACATTCACAAATGATCCCTGATCCCCTTTACCTCCCAAGAGCAACCAGATATGCTGAACAGCAGCACCAATAGGCACTGAATACTAAATGTGTCTCATTGTTGAACTTCTCAGTTCCAGAGGTCCTTTATTCCTCACACCAATGGACTGTGGAACAGCCTCCCAGAAGAAGTACAAATGGAATTTCAGAAGTTCAAGTGAAGATGCAATGCATTACTACCATAATACTCTTCTCCTTCCATTTCAATACATTTGTATCATTTCATTAGTTTATTTTTTTCTTTTTTAATGAGTGGGATCTCTATGTATTTCCCTTTACCTCTTACATCTACCTAATAAACACCATGTTCTTTAGAAGCTTGAATTTCAAATTAATGGCCCCCATGGGCTTGTTCCATATGAATAGGTTTCATATTATGAATAAATACATAATAATAATGATTGAAAATTAACAGATTTTTAGGCAATTTGTATTTTTTATAGGTCAATAAACCAAAGCCTTTTATGTGGAGTCTTCTTTGCAAATGCATGAACTGGCTATACACTTGGAAAAAAGTATGTAATGGTGGAGATAGGAATGTAAGTGGATGAATATTCCCACTTCTTCCTTTGGCCACAAGGATAAAGAAGGGGTGGCTGACGTGCATCATCAAAGTCATAAAAGCTTTGGTTTGTATACCTAGGTAAAACTTTTCAAAATACAAACTGCTTCAAAAATCTTTGTTCCTACAGGGATACAGTCTACTGTATTGCCTTTTATGTGGCAACTTACCCTTCAAGAGGAGCTAGTCCAGGCAACTGACAGGAATTGGATTTGACCCAAAAATGCCATCCCAGTTACACATGCAAGTTACACATGCAATTAGAGATGACATGACTCCTCAGCCTTATTCCTGTCTGACAAAAGGATTGGAATTGAATAGAATGTAAAATTTAGGCCAAAGGCCAAGTACTGTGACCTATTCAGCCATTCAGCACTGAAAGGGAAATTGTGAGTAAAAATATTTTAAAGGTGCAACGGGGAAAACCTCGCAAGTTGCACTAAGAAACAATTGTGGGAGAGGGTGGAAATTAAGAAAGAAGAAAAAGAATATGAACAGAGGTAAAAAGAATGAAAAGGGTTGCATCTATAGGCTGAAGGGACACTGCAAAACACCTTAACTAATAGTACCTACAGTACTCTGCATGTGATGCACTGATGGCATTACTCCCCTACAGAGGGCAAAAGGGTTGACTTGAGTAATAGGGCCTTGGAGAAACGGCATGTGCAGGTCTCTCTGGACAAGAATTATTCTTCTTAGTTGGTAGTAAAGGAATGGAAGCAGGCAGAAAGAAAGATCTGAAAGAATTTGGTGGCATCCCTGGTTGAGTATCCCCACCCCTCCACAACACCTGTGAATATTTTTTGGTCTTCATCCTTCATTTTCCACACTCTTCCCATTGAGGAGAAGACCAAACAGCACACCCCTCAAAAAGAAAAGAATAAACATACATGATTCCCCTACAATATGTTTACACATTTGGGTCTACTGAGGTAAGAGAACTGAAGCAACCACAAGGTTAATCAAGTCCCCCAAACTGTCATAGCTACTGTTTCATCTCTATTAAAATAGACCCTGCAACAAGAACACTAAAGCCAAATCAAAAACAACAGAAGGCAACAGAAATAAGAGCCAAATTAACCCTTACAGGCTGGGCTAGAATATACATTAGGACCATCCCTGGATTGGCAAACTTTAAGATTGGCCAATACTGTAAAAAACACACATAAATGGAAAGAGGATATGCAAATGCACATGATATAAGAAAAATTCTTAAAAATTTTCTGTACCTTCCACAGGAAGTTGAAAGTGAATACAGTGGTACCCCCGTATTCGCGGGGGATGCGTACCAGACCCCCCCGTGAATAGTTAGAATCCACGAATGTTTGGAACCCCTATAAAAATGCTAAAAACAGCCTATTTTGTTAGTTAAAACTCAAGAAAAACCCACTAAAAATTTTCCTACATGGTTTTTTTAAAGTTTTATCACAAAAAGTGCATTTTATGATGAAATTCATCAAAAAAACCAGGAATTTGTGGATATTTATCATAGAAAAATACCGCGAATGCGCGAATTTTCCGCGAATAATGCAGTGAAACGTTCCCGAGAGAAATCCGCGAATGTGTGAGTCCGCGAATCTGGAGAACGCGAATACGGGGGGTCCACTGTATTTCCAAAACACTTCTAAAAATATGCTAATTTTACCAAGTTATAGATTTTTTCTAATTATTGCAAAATTACATTAACAGCTCATATATCACAATAGATAAATAAAATGAGTAACAAATTCTGAGAATATTTATGGTGAAATATTTATATGTACTGAAATGGGAAGATGACGTTCCTTTTTGCTAGTTATACATATTTTTTCTAATATTTCTTAGTATTGTCTATTGTAGAGGATAAGAACTAAAACCAACAGCAATCCCTGGGTATATTTATGAGCATATGGTATACAAAAATGTCCTGACGGGGAGTTGCAGTACATTCCCCTATGAAATCTCAAGTCACATTCATCTCCCTCTATCCTGAACTGAGGTGCTAGAGTTGCCATAAGTCATTTAAGATCCATTTAAGTGATTTGAACATTTTTTCCTGAAAAATTCGTTCAAACTGCATGGCACACAATACAGTATAGATTCTCACCTGAGGCACAACGGATCAAATGCCAGAGGTATCATGCCTTACATGATCATGTCCACCCTGAAAGGGTTACGAAAGTAACAAGCTACTCATCCAAATCCATAATCATCAAAGGAAAGAGGAGTGGTATGTTCCTTCTCATAGCTGGCCAAAGAAAAAGTGACTGGATGGTGTGAGTTGAGTGGGGCTTATTCTGCCACTCACACAACACATCTCCACAAAGGCATACCATTGTTTCCAAGTTCAAGCTGGTTCTTGCATGTGTGCAAAAGACCCTTCACATAAAAACCCAAAGGTTTGTATCCCCTTTGGAACAAACATGCATATTATATAGTATTCAGCATTTCTTTAGAAAGATAAACACTTTTTCTCTCCCTCTTGATAATTTCTGAGTTATGGGAAGCTGGAAGAAAATTTGCCAGTTTCTTCAGTTCCTGTTGTTTAAATGTCACACAAAAGGAACTTTATTGTACTGGGATTTTCTTTCCCTTTGACTGATACTGGGGTATTTGTGTGGTATCTGTCTTACTCTTTTCTTGCTCAGGAGGATCTACTTTTTATTAATATTCCTATCCCAAGCTGCAATTCACCATTACCATCCATTACCTTCATGAACCTCTGGCTAAGCAAAACTCTTACTTACCAGCTTTCTTCCATTGTAGTCACCCTTGTTTTTCACATATTAAATTTTTTTTATTCACAGGTACTGACTATACATATGCTCAGGTTGCATGTATTTTTGGCATGATGACAAAAATATTTTTCTGTACATAATTCTCATTTATTATGTTCAACTACTTGAATTACATAACTGATACCTTTAGTTCAAATATACTAATGTGGTCCCCAGTTATCAGCGGACTCGGTGAATGGCGATCCGGTTTTATGGTGATTATCTAGCACCATAAAAATGTTATTGTTATAATACAATTAAGTTTGTTCATACTTACCTGGCAGATATATATATAGCTGTATTTTCTGAAGTCCGACAGAATTTAAAAATTCGCGGCACACGCAGTGGGCGGCCAGGTGGTAGTACCCATTCCCGCCGTGGGAGGCGGATATCAGGAACTATTCCCATTTTCTATTCATATTTTATCAGTGCCACTGTCTCCTGAGGGGAGGTGGGTGGGCACTTTAATTATATATATCTGCCAGGTAAGTATGAACAAACTTAATTGTATTATAACAATAACATTTTGTTCATGAAACTTACCTGACAGATATATATATAGCTGAATCCCACCTTCGGATGGTGGGAAGAGACAGAATAGGATTTTTTGGGAAACTAAATTAAGTAGATGATATACATCTTGGTTCCTCACCTGTTAGCATAGCCGACTTCGTGATTACTGTCACCAAAGTCTACTTCTGCGTTACTAGAGTTGCCAGCGAGGTAGAGACCTGTAATGCTGGTGCGCTCTAGATGATCTGTCAACGGGGGCGTGACCACAATGTGACTAGACCATATGACCATACTTCTGAGGGCACCGAAGCTAAAACCACCACCTGACCTAACCTATCAAGTTAGTTCCATAACTTCTAGGCTAAAGAAAAGGAACGCGCCTCAAGCGACCAACCCTTCAAAGTTAAAGCACACCTATCCCTTTTCTATAGGATAGGATTCGTGTTGCTTCCTGCCCCCAATAATATATCTACGGAAATGTATGGTCCTAGCGACTTACAGATCTCAAATGTCGTCTTTCACACCCCGTCGGGAGTGTGAAGCGAACACAGAGTTGCTTCGCTAAAGCGTGGCACTCAGGATGTTACTGAGTGTCATGCTCTGTTGAAATGCTTCCGAGGCCGCGCCCTCACCTCTTGAGCATTCATATTAAGAAAAAATCTCAAAATCTTTATGCAAACATAATGAATGAGACCTCTTAAAAGAACTCCTTGGCTTATAATGCCAGGGTTTTCTTGGACATGAACCAGTCTGGTCTTTTACGGAACACCGCAGATTGTCGGGAGTGTGAAGCGAACACAGAGTTGCTTCCGCTAAAGCGTGGCACTCAGGATGTTACTGAGTGTCATGTTTCGGTGTTGAAATGCTTCCGAGGCCGCGCCCGCACTTCTTGAGCATTGATATTAAGAAAAAAAATCTCAAATCTTTATGCCAACATAATGAATGAGACCTCTTAAAAGAACTCCCTTGGCTATAATGCCAGGGTGTTCTTGGACATGAACCAGTCTGGTCTTTTTACGGAGCACCGCAGATTGTCCGTTGACCTTGACTTTCTATAGTTTTATCAAGATAAAACTTGAGAGACCCTACAGGGCACAGGACTCTAATGCCCTTGCCCAATAATTTGTGCCATACCCTTGGTCTCCAAGCCTTCGGGTCAAGGGTTAGACAGGTTTTCGTTCTTATCAAGAACGGAAGGCTTAGAGGACAGACCGCATTATGTCCTTTAAAGCCAAAACCTCTGAAGATGGCTAAAACCTCACTAACCCTCTTTGCCGTGGCTAGAGCGGTTAGAATATTAGCCTTTCTGGTCACGTGTATTAAGTTCGCAGAAAGGATAGGTTCGAAATGCTTTTGGCATCAGAAACTCAGACTACGTCAAAGTTCCATGCCGGAACCTTTGATCCAGAGAATTTCAAGATCTCCACAGACCTCAAAGATCGTGAAGCTTTGTTGTTTGACAGAACCGAATCTCTGAGCCTAGAGGCCGTCAACAACATATTTGCATATTCTACAATAGTTAGGACTTCTAGCTTATCTCATACTTCAGACGGAAAGATAGAACCATAAGGAAATTCACAGAGGTCGAGTTGGAGGAATAGTCATTTCCCTTCACTTACTCCAGAAACGGCCTCCTCCGATTGAACACTGAAAATAGGCAGCACTGCTTTGCCTTGGCCAAGAGACTGCCATCTCTTGAAGATCTTATCGCTATGTACCGTTGAAGACGAAGGTAGATATTGAATGCAACCTACGTCTTCACAGACGAATCGAGAGAAGGATTCTCAAGATTCTGAACCTGTGCTTACAAATGACTGAAAACGCTAACCGCTATTTCATTGCTGTCCGGTGAGAAGTCGTAGTTGCAATGAAAGCGGGGCGTTCTTCAGTAATGAAAACACAGGGGGAAGCCGCCTGAAGGACTGCTTCTCATGGGCTGAACATTTGGAAGTAGAGCTGTCAGGTCGGAGAGTAGGCGATGTCTTTATGACATATCTGTTAATTCGGGATGAACAATGAACAATTGTACACCTACGAATATGAGATATTTTAAAGACAAACTCAGATGTCTGCAAAATCATTCGCATTATCAGTGCGATGCAGCGGGAGACTTGTACAGACTTCTGTTACCGTGCGGTAAACAGTAAAATGAATAAGTCTAAGAGATATCTCTGTTGAAAATTCTCGCAATATCGAAGGCGATGGAATCTATCGTCACAGCAGTAGATGGTCCTTCATAATTGCGAGAATCCCTTTAATCAGAGACCTAAGTCCAAGATTGTTGGGCAGAGATACGGTTCGGTAGTCAATCAAAGCAGGGGAGAGAGAGAGAGACATAAACAACCGTGCATCTCGGAGGCCCAGCTGATACTGAGCGGCTATCAGGCAAAGGCAGGCGTTCAATACGCAGTAGCAGAGCCTGAGCTCCCGCTGACTCGTCATCCTGAGTTGCCAGGTAATCCATATTCCACAAAGAAATGCGTTCGGCTAGAACCACCGAGCATAAAAGATATGCTCGAGCAATTATATTTAGGCGAAACGAATTTCGGTAAATATAAAAGTTGAAATGGTGTTGTCGTGACAAAACCATAAAGTATATAAAATTGAAACAAACTCCTGGGAGGTTGCAGGCAACCCCGAGTTGCAGTTCAATTAGAATACTTCTGTCTAAGTCGCAATCCGTAGAAAAACTAGGATATGCGCCTACCCTCGGACAATTCAACTGCTTAGTAGAATCATGTCGCGAGGTTAATATAAGTTATAGTATATTTATAGGATTCTGAACAACGATCTCCATCCTAAATTCTTTCCTTCAAGAAAACAAAATAAGGATTGGAGATCGACCACCTTCGATCTCTATCAAAGAGAGTGAAGGAGAAGTCTTCCTCGAAGAAAGCTTCAATGGTGAACAGAATACTAACTGCCTGAGTTGCCAGCTACTCCCTTTACGAAGGAATAGGTATGATATTATCGAGCAAAAGGAAACTCTCAAGCAGGCGTATTTAAACGAAACAGAATTCGCTAAATACAGAAGCTGAGTTGGTGTTGTCGTAACAATACCTGAAGAGTTGTTCTTACTCCGAAAACTCTTGGAAGGTTGAAGGGAGTGTCAAATAAATACATTAGAACAACAGTTCTTTCGGCTTCTATCCGCAGAGGTAAATACGATATGCGTAAATGACTTGACCCATGCGTTAGCAAAATGACGCAAAGATAAACTACATAAGTATTGTAGTAATTTGAACATCAAATTCTCTACTACATCTTTCCTCGACGAGGAAGAGAGAAAGAAAGGGAAACCGACTGTCCACGTTCTAATGAATGAGACTTTTTAAAAGAACTCCTTGACTCTTTGCCAAGACTCTTTGCCAAGAAAAGGGAGTAATATTCGAATAGAGATCATCAAGAGAACCGAGGATCGAAAGGAACCTTGTTCAATGTTCTTATGATATTGGACATAAGACTTCCTGGATCTAGTCTACAAGTCTTTTCTTACTCCCCGGATGAGCCTCTGAAAATGAATGAGAGCTCTTCCGAAATTTGTTAATGAGTTTATCCGCTTAAACGATAAAAACGGTAAAATCTATGACAATGAGAACTACCCCATTTATGAGGGGTCCCCCACTTAAATGACAATGGGGAAAACGTCCTGACTTGACAAAACATTAGCACTTTGCTAATAGGGGAAAACCCTTTAACATGACCGAAAGTCACCCAGGAATCCGAGTATATAATCTTCCCGATTCTCAAAGAAATCGATGAAGAGGAAAGAGGGATCGAAGAAAAAATTCGGGTATGTCTTTCCGCTAACTCCGAATCCTTTTTAAAAAAAAAATTTCTGTAAAGAAATGTCCTCACAGCAAATAAGACGCCTTCAACAAGTCTTTTCTCTCGCAAAGCGTCCTGCCGAGCTTCCACCGAGCGTCCTGGCGAATGTCCACAAAAGCGTCCTCATAAGCGTCCTGCTGAGCGTCCTAAAAGCGTCCTGCTGAGCGTCCTCAAAGCGTCCTGCCGAGCGTCCTCAAAAGCGTCCTGCTTAGCGTCCTCAAAAGTGTCCTGCTGAGCGTCCTCAAAAACGTCCTGCTTAGCTACGAGCGTGTCTGAGCAGAGAACACCAAGTCTTCTGAACGACGTTCCAGAGAGGAACTCGTTGAGCGCCTTGATGCATGCAAGGCCCGCCAAGAGGCGTCCTGGCGAGCGACCTTGCCAACATCTCAATGTTATGACGAACCGCGTTTTGCGTATGACGTTGAATATTTTTAAGGGACGTCCTCATGCGAGTCTCCATGGAGAGCCGCACACTGCTCCTGAAGAGTGTGAACACTAAAGGAAGACGTATGGCTTTCCGTCTTCCGCAAGGTGCTTGCCGAGCGTCCTGGAGAATGTCTCTACTTACAGGACGTCGAGCACCTCCAAAAGCTTCCTCACGTCTAAATTGCCCTTCTTATGCAGACCAGAGACATAAGTTGTTTGACTGTGCAAGCAGCTTGCCGGCCGTCAAACTTATCAGCTTGCTTTTTTTCGAAGTAAAGCGAACGTTACATAACGTATACGGAGCGCCATGAGGAGAGGAGACGAATACTGAGTTGCTCCTCCAAAAGGTGGAATCAAGAATGTCCTTGATTACCAAATTCTTTGGAATGCTAGCGAGGTTGAAACAGCGTCTAACTCATGAGCGTTCACTCGCAGGAGGCTTCCAAATCACTCTTCTGGCAAGATGAAGAGCCTCCTTAATAATGTATAAATGATGTATACATGAGCGTTCACTCACAGGAGGCTCAAATCACTCTTCTGGCAAGATGAATGAGCTTCCTTAATAATGTATAAATGATGTATACATGAGCGTTCACTCGCAGGAGGCTCAAATCACTCTTCTGGCAAGATGAATGAGCCTCCTTAAATGTCCCTTGTAGGAAAAGAGCCAGTGCATTCTTCTAAAAGGGGAAAATGTGGTCTCTTTACTCTTTCATCCTCTCGTGACGAGAGAGAGGACGTGAAGCGTCCTCTTCTCTAAAGCTTCTTTAGGGGGCGCGAGTCCTTCCGAGAACTCCAACCCCTGTGTGGGGAGGACGCCTCGGAGGACGAGAAGCAATCCTTCAAGATTCGTGCACGTGCTCGATCTTCGGCAGCCTGGGAAGCGACATCAGGACCTGCCGAAAGGAAGCCAGATCAGCATGAAAAACCTGTAACCCTCCTTCGGCTTTTGACATGCCCTCCCCTCCCTTGGTTTCCTGGGAGTCCGACAGAGGTCTAGGCCTAGAGGCGTTATGGGGCCGATCTGACGTTCCCTCCTAACGAGAGAGAGGACGTGAAGCGTCCTCTTCTCTAAAGCTTCTTAGAGGGCGCGAGTCCTTCCGAGAACTCCAACCCTTGCGCGGGAGGACGCCTCGGAGGACGAGAAGCAATCCTTCAAGATTCGTGCACGTGCACGATCTTTAGCAGCCTGGGAAGCGTCAACAGGTTCTGCCGAAGGGACGCCAGATCGGATGGGGAGGCCCCGTAACCCTCTTTTGCGGCTTTCTAACATGCCCTCTCCCATGAGTCCTGGGAGTCCGACAGAGGTCCAGGCCTAGAGGCATTATGGGGCCGATCTGACGCCCCCTCCACAACACAAGGGGGCAAATACACTTAACAACACTGATTGGAGAGCGAGCACTTTAGTCTAAGATTACTTGATGTAATCCTCTAGCAGACACTTCTTCTAGGCCCGTAAGCCATACCACAGGGTTAGGCAAAATAAAAACTACAGGAGGTTAGAAGGTTCATTATTTCTAACTTCTGTTTACTGTGGAGGAAAACTCCTGATTCTAACACGCTCTAAAATGCGTACATGAAACCTGCTTCTTCCGTAATCAGTCACACATTACACTAATTACATTGAACTTATGCAAAGAAAACATGTAAACGTCATATCTACTAAGTGAGTGTCTACCGAAAGTTCCGGTAGCCTCACCTTACCATGCAGACAACAAAGTCTGAAACTAGGCTAACTAGCTTCAGACATCAAATGCAATGAAAAAATTCACGATAGCGTATGCCTAGCCACAAATCCAAGATAATCGAAAGAATAATTAGGATACTTAAGCGGCTAATGAAGTTTTCAAAATCCTAGGCGGAGGTCTGTAAACAGTTGTTTACCACCGACCGGCGACAGAAAAAATATGAATAGAAAATGGGAATAGTCCTGATATCCGCCTCCCACGGCGGGAATGGGTACTACCACCTGGCCGCCCACTGCGTGTGCCGCGAATTTTTAAATTCTGTCGGACTTCAGAAAATACAGCTATATATATATCTGTCAGGTAAGTTTCATGAACAAATTGGTGATTTATGGAGCCGTAACAGACCAAGTTTTGCTTATTGGCGCCATGTGTTGATTTATGACGCCATAACATACCTAACAGAGGTGCCATTAACCGGTTATTGGTGCCGTTAATGGGAACTTGGCACCATAAGTGCCATACATCGCCAAGTTTTGGTTAATGGTGGTATTCGCTTATGAGCACCCCGCCAAGAACGGAACCCCGGCCGATAACCAGGGACTGCCTGTATTGTAAAACATGTTGCCCAATACAGTCAGTCCCCAGTTATTGGCAGGGGTTCCATTCCAATATTCCAATAAGTGAAAATCCCCGAGAACCAAAAATTGTCAATTTTCTGCACTTATTGGAGCCAATAACCAGAGATTGGTGCCTCTGTTAGGGATGTATCAGTGCCAATACTTGATTAACGGTGCTGATAAATGGAAATCAGCGCCTAAAAAATAGCTGATTTTTGTCGTTAGACAAGCACCATAAAACTAGATCACCGATAACTGGGAACGACCTGTATACATATATGTATAGGCACAGTATTGTGACCATATTTATATCAAAAAGCTTGTCTTTTAACTGTTCATCCTGGCTGCATACGTAATTCATTTATACATTGCCATGACATAAGAGGTTACCCCATTCATAGCATTTAGAATATGTATCAACTTATGATAACTTACCTTTGCTTTATGACACTGTAGATTTGATGCCTGATTAAAGCCGCGTCCACAGATGTCACACTTGTAAGGCCTCTCATTTGTGTGAGTAAATAAGTGATTTTTTAAATTACCTGAAACAAAATGTTATATTTTATTACCAACGCTCATCAATAGTAGAGCAAAGAAATTAAAGAACACCTACTGTGTGCGGGTTACTTAAGCCCTGCCTATTTGTGAATAGGTTAACAATACGTATAATACTACTCGGAAAAATATAAAAAAAAAAAACTTTCTAAGTTCAGTAAATGACACCTAACACCAAGATACACATTCTGTTTCAATGAGCAAACTAAGAAACCAATTAATCCTGAATAAATAATGAGAGGTAAAGACTCAAATTCACAAACAAAAACTAAGCAGGCCAGTTTTATTTAGATTAACAAAAAAGAAAAGTTAAGATATATTACAGATACTTTACTTTAAATTACAACAAATCCACATTAAACATACCTTTTTGGTGAAAAGCCTTCCCACAAATATGACACTGATGCTGTTTATCTTCTGTATGTGTCTTTTTGTGCGATATCAAAGTGGAAACTCTACTGAATGTCTTCTTACAAAGATCACATACATAGGGTCTTGACTGCAAAGTGAGCCAAAATTTCAATTAAATATAAATAAAGTATACAACGAACAAAAAACTGGAAAAATACAAACCCAAAAACTGACTGCTGATCTTTGAAAAAATAGTAATACAATACTCAATTTTCATTGTTCCCCTCCAGTACAACTTATTTCATTCTTTCCAGTATTCACTCTTCCTAAACTTTCTCTTCCAAGATATTCAAAGCAATAACTGGAACAATTTTTGAATTGAGCAGTAAGTTTTATCAAAGCCAAGAAGTATGATTAAAGAAATGGATTAAGAAAATTTGCCACGAGGCAATAAAATGATAGTTTGCTTAAAAATTTTTAATATGTTTTTCAACAAAAACAACAAGCTCTGCTTTCCTAAGTACCATTACCTCTGAGTGAGTAGCCTTGTGCTGTGATAAGGTGGACATCTGTCTGAAGGCTTTTCCACAAATATTACATCGGAAATTCCTTTCATCTGTGTGAGTTGGTAAATGCCTCATTAAGGTGTATTGGTGCATAAATTCCTTTCCACCTGTTAACAAACATAGTAACAACTTGGTTAAAAATACAATCAGTAACATCAAATTTTGTTAGTATTCCAAGTTTCTCAAAGACAAGGTAAATTTTTGCCTTTTATTCAAAATAAGATAAAAAAAAAAAACTACTGAAAACAAGAGCATTCCAAAATGCATAAAAAAAATTCCCAATGGCTATATAAACACCATTCATATTTATGCACGTCCCTAATACAGTTAGTAATGGAATAACTATACTGCTAGAAAATATAGATTGTTCAATACAACCCATCAATCATGAAATACTACCTTATTCTGCGTAGAAATCATTATTCTGGAAAGAATGTACTTTTCTGTCCGGCCAGCTGGCCCCTACAACTACACTCCATTATGTGATTCCGTAGCATCAATTTCTGAGTGGTGGTCTCCCAGATTGTCTGTGTGCTCACAAGTTTTTCTCACTTTTACTCTTTATGCTTATTTTTGCTCTTTTTCCTTTTTTAGTGGGTATGTTGTGTTGGAAGGAAATGACTCATGACCCTTTTCTGTGGGGCTTTGTTTAAGCAATCTTTTTTTTTTTTCCAAAACGATTGGCTCCATTCATAGATATTCCCTGTTTCACATTATTAATCCTTCATTGGCCTTAATTATACAGAATAAGTGTTTGGATCTGTATAGAGTTTTCTGTTATTTCTCACTTTCCCCAAGGATTTTCATCTCAGAACAGTATTATGAAGTAATTAATAAAGGGTGTGTTGTTTAAGGTTTACTTAAGTTTTGTCCCAAGGCTAGTGTTGTTTTGACACAGCTTTAAGACCTCGGCATAAGAACCAGATCTTCCAGGTAAGGAATGCAGCTAATTTATGCCATACTTGGGCAAAGACCTTTTCTCATTGTACTCATCCTATCAGAAATAAGTGTTGGTCACAAAAAACTTGTAATCAGTGGATTGAGACTAGGACCTTTGGTTCACATTTTAACAAAAAGAGCATATATCCCAGTGCTCCAATGATTTCCAATTACATGTCAACAGACTTCAGCTGAAGACTGGTCTCAGGGACATCCCTTTATCCCAAGCCTGAGCAATTAAGCCCCAGCCTTCAAGTTACCAACCTTACTTCTTCCCCCATGGCTTTTCCCATGTCAAGCACAGCCATTACAACCTGATTACCACATCCACAGGCCATGCCATGACACTGCTGCCTCCAGGAATACCACTTCTTTTACCCCAGTAAGTAGATGAAGCATTTATGGACAGGACAGCCAGGAATAATCTATCCTCAACTTAAGAGGGCTCAAGCAGCTGCAACTTAAACCGCCAATGAGGTACAGCAAGGACCACTTACATAGTTGCCGCAGTTGGATACACCAAGATGAAATAAACAGTGGCCAAATACTACCTTTACAGAATGAGGGGAAGAAGCCATGAGTGAAGTGACTCCTTAAATGGACACTCAAGAGAAGAAAAGCTGGGCTACCAAAAGTTCTCTACTGGCAGACCAAGCAATGAACGAAGCCCTGCCCTTCAGACGTGAATACTTTCAGCTCCTCTAATGACAGCTCTTCTCACAAAGAATCAAGCACAGCTCTCTTATCCCTGACACAAAATTATGAAGGAATCTGCTTCATTATATACGTACAGGGAACAGATACGGTTTAACATTAAAAAATGGAATTATCATTATAAAATGAAATTTTATTGCATACTCACCGAACAATTATACAGCTGTAGGTTTCCTACGAATGGCAGACAATAGATTCAAAACTTCCGCAGTGGCGCCGCCATCGCTGATGTAGGTGACGTCATCTCCCTCCACTCGAGGGAGCTACAGGTACAACTGTCCAGGTAACATCAATTCATTCTGCCCAGCCATCCACCTGTGGGGAGGAGGGAGGGCTTTGATTAACCCTCTTACGCGATTGGACGTATTAAACGTCGAGTCAAAATGTCTCCCGTATGCCGATTGGACGTATCATACGTCGGCTCAAAAAGTTTTTAAAAATTCGCGGAAAAATACTTATAGGCCTACCAGCCGAAAACTTTTGTATCACGCGCCTTGGGGGATGCTGGGAGTTCACGGATCAAGGCGTTGTTTTGTTTACAATCGCTACGCAGGCGCGCAAGCGCGAATTTCTTTCTTATCGCACTAAAAAGTATCAGTGACACATCTCGGAAATTATTTCGTCACTTTGACATAATTATTGCACCATTTTAAATTATCCTTTACATGAAGTATTATATATGAAAATGTGCGCAATTTCATGCACAATACAACTAAAAAATACTCATGATTGTAGCTTTTATCAATTTTGAAATATTTTCATATAAATAACGATAAGTGCAAAATTTCAACCTTCTGGTCAACTTTGACTCTACAGAAATGGTCGAGAAACGCAATTGTAAGCTAAATTCTTATATTATAGTAATATTCAATCATTTGCCTTCATTTTGCAACAAATTGGACGTCTCTAGCACAATATTTCGATTTATGGTGAATTTATGAAAAAACATTTTCCTTACGTTCGTGCGATAACTCTTCCGATAAATTTTTTCGTGCGATTGTCCTAATGTTTGCACCCTTTTAAAATTTGCCGTTACATAAAGTTTTATATATGGAAATGTGCGCAATTTCATGCACAATACAACAAAAGACAACCCATGGTTGTAGCTTTTATCAGTTTTGAAATATTTTCATATAAATAACGTTAAGTGCAAAAATTTCAACTTTCGGTCAGCTTTGACTCTACCGAAATGGTCGAAAAACGCAATTGTAAGCTAAAACTCTTATATTCTAGTAATATTCAATCATTTACCTTCATTTTTCAACGACTTGGAAGTCTCTAGCACAATATTTTGATTTATGGTGAATTTATGAAAAAAAAAAAATTACGTTCGTCGCGGTAAACTCTTCCGAAAAAATCAGAATTTTTTTGTGCGATTGTCGAAATGTTTGCACCATTTAAAATTAGCTGTTTCATAAACGTTTTATATATGAAAATGTGCGCAATTTCATGTAGAATACAACTAAAAATGATTGAAGGTTGTAGCTTTTCTCTTTTCGAAATATTTGCATATAAATCACGATAAATAGAAAAAAAACCCACGTTCGGTCAAATTTGACTCTACCGAAATAGTTGAAAAACGCAATTGTAAGCTAAAACTCTTACGGCCTAGTAATATTCCGTCATGTTTCTTCATTTTGAAACAAATTTGAAGTCTCTAAAACAATATTGTGATTTATGGTGAATTTTTGAAAAATATATTTACCTTCACTCCGCGCGCCGATTCGCGGCCGCAAGTCTCCGAAATACGTACATGGCATTATCCTAATATTTGCTCCTTTTCATATTAGCCTTTTTATAGAGTTTCATATATCAAAATGTGCGCAAATTCATGAAGAATACAATAAAAAATAATTGAAGGTTGTAACTTTTTCCATCTTCGAAATATGTGCATATGAAAAAATATATATATTAAAATTTCGACATTCGGTCAAATTTAACTCGTCCGAAATGGTCGAAATCTGCAATTCTAATCTAAAACTCTTACAGTATCGTAATATTCAATCATTTGTCTTAATTTTGAAACAAATTGGAAGTCTCTAGAACATTATTTAGAATTACGGTGAATTTTTGAAAAAATATTTTTTTGCGTCCGCGCGTTACGAATTCGTACATCATTTTGTGATAATATTTTTCCGGTGTTACTTTTATTGTTTTACAATGTATTATATATCAAAATGATCGCAATTTAGTGTACAATACAACGCAAAAAAAAGTAACTGGTTAGCTTTGACCGTTTTCTGCACAGCGTGATTTGAATACAATTATGTATGAATTTTTTTTTTTTTCGCTACCATATATCGCATTATTTACATATGATAATGATATTATTTTTCATTTCTGATGGTTGCATTCTAAACTTCAGGCAATGACAAAAAAAGGAGCCAAAAATGAACTCTTAATCTTTCAAAAGTACGCGCGCTGTAATTTTTTGAAAAAATTATTTTTTCCACTTCCGCGCTCACTCCAAACCAGGCACGGCATACGGGAGACGTTTTTGATTTTTAGGGCTCCGGCTTAAGAGGGTTAATAATTGTTCGGTAAGTATGCAATAAAATTTCATTTTATATTGAAAATTCCATTTTTATTGCAGTCTTACCGAACAATTATACAGCTGATTACCTGTTGCAAGGATGGGGGGCTGTGGATGTAAGTTTTACTTCAACAATAACATACAATTCTTGAAAATAAAGTATACCCAAAAGCACTGTTAGTGCCTGTTGTACCTTACCTTGTAAGAGAGCTACTGCAGGAGAATACTGCCTCTGGTCAGTGCTCATCTTACATAGTAGAAGGCTTGGAATATGACCAATGGGTGCCTCTACATGGAGTGGAAGATCCTCATAGTCATGGTGTTCACCGCTGACTCAACGAAGATACAACAAAATATTGCCCTTGCCCTGGGCTAGGACCAGAAATAACCAACATGACAAAACTGTCACCTACACCAAAATAAAAACCTTTACCCACCAAAACTAACACTAAAATGACTGGTGAGTACTCCAGGTACATTGTACCCCCAGACTTCCCTTTAACTCGTCAACCTTGGTACAAGGCGAAACATAGGCTAACAGAGGGAGCAACTCCCTATGTCGTTTCTCCCAACACCATGCCAGCTACCGAAAGTGGACCGAGAGACTTACAATCTTCAAACACTGTCTCGATTTCTTTCAAATAATGCGTAGCAAACACAGATTTAGACCTCCAAAAGGTACTTTGGAGGATAGCGGATAGCGACAAGTTGTGTTGAAAAGCGAGAGAAGTCGCTATCGCTCGAACTTCGTGCGCTTTCACTCTCAGTAAAGGAAACACTGCGTCGTTAGCTTGAGAATGTGCTTCTACAATTAACTCTCTCAGAAAAAAGGAAATAGCGTTTTTTGAGGGGACGAGAGGGATTTTTAACAGAGCACCACAAATGATTTGACTGACCTCTAATCTTTTCTGTTCTGCGGAGGTAATATCTTAATGCCCACATGGGACATAAGAGTCGTTCTTCTTCCTGGCCTATCAAGTCTGTCAGGTTTTTGAGAACAAAGTTACGTGGCCACAGATTAGAAGGGTTTTCGATTTTCGCGAGAAAATTGAGTTCCACAGAGCAAACTGCGTCACCTTGAGAAAATCCCACTTTTTTGTCCATCGCGTGTAGCTCGCTAACTCGTCTAGCTGATGCCAATGCAATTAAAAATAACGTCTTCTTGGTGAGATTCCTCATAGACGAAGAAAGTAACGGTTCAAAGGGAGGACCCGAAAGCCGTTTAAGAACTATATTGAGATTCCATGCTATCGAGCCCTTTGACGATTTGGAAGTCTCAAACAATTTAATTAGATCGGAAAGATCACTATTCGTGGATAGGTTAGTCCTCTGTGTTTAAAGACTGAAACCAGCATCGCTCTGTATCCCTTAATAGTCGAAGGCGCTAAACGCTTAACGTCCCTTAAGAAAAGAAGGAAATCAGCTATTTCATTCACAGATGTTTCAGAAGAAGAGACTTTAGTCTGTCTACACCATCTTCGAAACACTCCCCATTTAGACTGATATAGTCTGTTAGAAGAATCTCTTCTGCAGTTCGCGATAGCTTCTGCAGCTCGTCTCGAAAAACCTTTCGCTCGGACGAGACTCCTGACAGTCTGTATCCTGTCAGTGCCAGAGCGGATAATCCTTGGTGGAATCTTTCGAAGTGTGGTTGTCTGAGTAGACATTTCTTTAACGGAAGAAGTCTGGGGAAGTCTACGAGCAGGTCGAGGAGATCTGGGAACCATTCTTTCCTTGGCCAGAATGGAGCGACTAGTGTCAGAGAAACATTTTTGTGGAATGACACTTTGTTCAGCACCTGTCTTATTAGGCCGAACGGGGGAAAAGCGTACGCTTCCAGGCCCGACCAGTCTAGTAACATTGCATCGACTGACCATGCAAGAGGGTCCGGGACTGGAGAGCAAAACAGCGGAAGGTGGTTGTTCCTCGAGGTTGCAAAGTTTCCATGGGTCTAGGCAGACCTTCGCATCAAGAGTCCATTCTAACGGCAGTACTTGATGACGGCGACTTAGTCCATCCGCCAACACGTTCATTTTCCCTTGAACAAATCGAGGGATCAGTGTAACCTGAAATTTTTCTGCCCACAGAAGCAGATCTTTTGCAAGGTTGTAGAGGGTGAAGGAGCGCGTTCCCCCTTGTTTCCTGATGTAGGAAAGTGCTGTGGAGTTGTCTCTGTGAACTGCTACCACCTGTCCCGTCACGAGATGAGAGAATGCCTGAAGTCCCAGGAACACTGCTAATAGCTCCCTCACGTTGATATGAAGAGAGCGTTGCGTTTCCGACCATTCCCCTAACATTTCATTCTTCCCCAACAGGGTTCCCCAACCTGCGTCGGGGGCGTCTGAAAAGAACTGAAGGGTTGGGTGGAGCGGACAAAGTGAAAGACCCTCTACCAGTCTTGCTTTTGAAAGCCACCACGCTAAGTCCTCCTTGATTTCGTCTGAAATCGAGAATACTGTCGAGTCCGGTTGAGTCTTTCTGCACCATGAAGCCTTCAGGAAGAATTGCAGGGGCCTCATGTGTAGCCTTCCAAGTTTGACAAACTGTTCCACCGTAGCTAGTGTTCCTAACAGACTGGTCCAATGGTTGATGGAACAGGACTTGCGGTCCAGGAAGTCCTATACTACTTCCAGACACGACTGGACTCTCTTTGGTGAAAGAAAAGCCCGAAAAACTCGAGAGTTCAGAGTCATCCCCAAATAGAGAATGTTCTGAGTCGGAACTAGCCGAGATTTCTCCTCGTTTATAAGAAGACCTAACGAGTGAGTTAATGAAAGAGTCCTCTTGAGATCCTTCATGCACTGACTTTCCGAAGAGGAGCGGAGAAGCCAGTCGTCTAGGTAGAGTGACACTCTGATGCCCAGGAGGTGTAACCACTTTCCCAGAGGAGTCAACGCTCGCGTAAATACTTGCGGTGCTGTCGAGAGGCCGAAGCAAAGAGCTCGAAACTGGTAGGTCTTGCCCATGAACACAAACCGAAGGTATTTCCTGGAGTCCTGGTGAATTAGAATGTGGAAGTATGCGTCCTGCATATCCAGGGATACCATCCAATCCCCTTGACGAAGGGATTCCAACACTGAACGAGTTGTTTCCATATTGAATTTGGTCTTCTGGACGAACAAACTCAGTGCGCTTACATCCAGTATGGGCCTCCAGCCCCCCCGATGACTTGGGGACTACGAACAGACGGTTGTAAAACCCCGGGGATGGTCTGTCGCTTATCTCCTCTATGACAGCCTTCTGCACGAGTCTCTATTTCTCGGGTTAAGGCTACAAACTTCTCCAAGCCTGGAGAGTAGGCGGGTAATGTGATGGGAACATTGGATAGAGGCGGAGTGTCTTTGAAAGGAATGGAGTAACCGAACCGGAGAACTTGGGTTACCCAGGGCTCTGCCCCTCTGCGACTCCATTCCTCCCAAAAGAGGCTCAATCTGCCCCCTACCGGAGCATGAAGGATTGAAGAATCACTTGGATGATTTCATGTCGGGTTTGGTCGAGGACTTGGTTGGGTGTCATAAATTCGATCGAGGCCTGACGAACGGTCTAGACCTACCCCCTCGAAAGGGTTTCTTCTGCAAGGGTGATTCTGAGGTGGTAGTCGTCACAGTCGAGGGTTTAACCCGCTTAGAAGACTGAGCAAGCAAGTCATTAGTAGACTTATTTTCCAGTGCAAAAAGAATCTTGGTCACTATTTCTTCAGGAAACAGATGATCCTTGTTGAGAGGAGAAAACAAAAGGGCGGACTTCTGAGGCGAAGCGACTCCTCTCAAAACAAAAGAACACCAGAGCTGTCTTTTCTTGAGAGTCCTGAATGCAGAGAGAGGCCAGCTTATCGCAACCATCCCGAACTGATTTGTCGGCACATGACAAAACTCCAAGCCAGTCCGATGCCAGGTCCTCCTGGAGAGTAGGGCAATCCTCTATTTTCGTAGCGAGGGCTCCGATCGTCCAGTCCAAGAAACTCATAATTTCTAAAATCTTGAAAATATTCTTTACCAAATGGTCCAACTCGGGCGATGTAAAGAATATTTTAGCTGTTGCAAACGCGGACCTCCTATTTGCATCCACCAAGCCAGAGAAGTCCCCCTGGGAGGAGGCAGACACTCCCATAGAGGGGGCTTCTCCGGTTACGTAGAACCTATACCTCTTCTTAACAAGCTTCGACGGAGGATAGGCGAAAGTTGCTTTCCCGAGTTCTCTCTTGACCTTCAACCAATCTTCTATATCACGAAGCGAATGTTTAGCAGCTTTGGAAAGTACGAGCTTCGGGAGAAGAGGATCAAAATTCTTCCTTCTCATCAGGAAGATGGAAGCAGGCGACCTGGGAGCGGCTGCTACGAAGTAATCCGGGTACATGTCAAGAAGGTAGCGTAAAATGTTCGAATAGCACGAGAGAGGGATAGAGTCCGCTTCTAAGTCCTTCTTGTCATCCGAAGAGATAGGCGACAGAGACGGTTCTTGATTCGACTCATCGTTCTTCGTACATTGTTTGTTTTCTTTCATCCAGTTCATCAGCTCTTGCAACTGTCGACGTAAAGGAACTAGATTCTCGTCTTCTTGAGTTGAAGTCCAAGCAACTGGGGTCGTGGATTTCGACACGATCGCCACCGGAGGTCTCACGCCAGTCGAATTATCTGTTGCATGCGAATTCGAAGGTAAAGTTTCAACAGCTTGATGAGTCGAAGATCTCGACGAACTCAGAATCGGTCGCTCCACAACCGAGTCGAAGGCGGCTGTCGCTGTTGTAAGAATACGAGGCGAAGTCCATGTAGCTACGCTACACGACGGGCGAGAGGTATCTACTTTTCTGTTCCTCTTCACAGGGGGCGGAGAGAACATCTCTTAAGTCGAACGTCTCTTCAACGGACGTGAGACTGAAGAATCACGCCACTTACGACATCTAACCGGTGACGAATCACTCGACTCTGTCGATAACTGGTTACCAAACGACACACCTTTCCAATGGTGTTTAGTCGAATCCTGCTGTTGCACCACAGGATCGACGGAGGAAGCGACTGTCTGTGGGCAAACCCCGACAGTGTCCCTTGGACCTCCGGTATGTCTTCTCCCCGAGGCGGGGGAGCGGGACAGGGACCTTCGTCTAGGAGAACTATCGGGACAAACAGCCACCCCCTCAGATTGCACTGCACTGACACTTTTCACTTCACTAGAGTGTTTTCTAAGAAAGACTTTACAGATAAACCTAACTGCATAACCGTATTAGCTAATACATCAAATTTCTTTTCAAATTTAGACTCGAGGCTGGCAATGGTGTCAGGAGAAACTCCACGGGAAGTTGGCAAAGGAGTTACAGGAGAAGGAGTAGGAGGACTCAAGATCAGAGAAGGAGAAGGAATAGGAGCAGGTGCTTCGATAGAAGAAGCAGAAGAAGCTAAACTAGTCTTACTTTCAGCTCTGAGAGCCGCCTTCCTCTTCCTATCCTTAATTATCTTCCCCGAGTGAGAAACAAAAACTTTCCACTGTTGTTCACTCCAATCCTTGCATTCATCACAAGTAGATTCTCTAGAACACTCACAACCCCTACACTTAATGCACTTAGTGTGCGAATCATAAATTAATTTAACTAACCTAGTTTTGCACCCTCCGCCGCAAAACCTAACTACAGAAGGACTAGAGTCCGACATGATGGTAAGACCACAAAATTGCAGAAAAGAAATTCAGCTTCAATCCTACAAACACGGAGTTGAATACTTCACCGATATTGGAGAGATAATACTTCCCAACAAATGAAGAAAAAAGTCTGCACCGACCACCGATGTTCAGCAGAAGACAGCAGAGAACGAATTGTTACCTGGACAGTTGTACCTGTAGCTCCCTCGAGTGGAGGGAGATGACGTCACCTACATCAGCGATGGCGGCGCCACCGCGGAAGTTTTGAATGTATTGTCTGCCATTCGTAGAGAACCTACAGCTGTATAATTGTTCGGTAAGACGCTGCAATAAAAAACGAATACACGTGATAAAACTTCCTCCTACCCATCAATTAAACTTCAACAACTTTGACCATGGTGGAGCGTTTAGTACTCATAACTGCTATCAGGCAAGACCAGACCCTAATAAGCAAGAGGGTAATATTTGACTCCTTTCAAGACCAGGTAATATCAGTAGAGGAATCCTCCTTCAGGGAAGTCATGGATTCTTCAACGTTCAACAACCCCTGTAGCCATCCAAAGAAATATTGGTGGCAGAGCTTCAGAAGCTGAATACAAACTCAATGGCAAAAAGCATTGACCTGTCCTTGCCAAAACTGCTGTCAACAATTTTCAGGGGCATCATGTTAAGGATGGAGGGCTGGGGTGCTACCAGCAAGGGGGGATGATTGACCTTTGGGCTCCTTCATTTATTTTCCTCAACAGTCCTGGAAGTTAAATCCAAAGGTTCTACAGAATGCAAGACTGCAATACCCAAGCCAGAACACTTTTGAGTCATGATCACATGGGATAACCTAGCCACCTTTCCAATGAAAGCAGTCACCCATGCTTTCATAAGTGGGATTTATTCAAACATTGTATATAATCAATGTCTTTTTCAAATATAATGGGTTGACCTCACAAGTGTACATGGTACTATATAAAGTAGGAGGTTTGTAAACTAGACATACTAGATATAGTGCAACACAAACACAAATGCCATCATACTTACATATACCACATTCCCATATCTTTATAGTTTTTCCATCTCGTTTCATATACTTCACAAAATGGAGTCTACTGCGAGGATCATCTCGATCAACATGAGTGTACTTTTGGGTTGAACTGCTTTTCAGTCCATCCAACAATCCTCCACCTACAGCATCTCCTTTCTGTTAAAATATATAAATGAAAACATCTACAATCAAGTCATTCACATTTATGTTCTCTGGGACCTAACAAATCAAATTAACTCTAAGGCATAACACTTTATGTATGGCCTATATTACTCGTTTGTGACTGCACTCATTTCTATATATATATATATATATATATATATATATATATATATATATATATATATATATATATATATAAATGACAGAAAAAGGACTAATTAAAAAAAATTTTAGACATACTTCAACAGCATCATGTGACCTTACCAGTTTGTGCTAAAATTTTCCACCTCAAAAGTATTCTAGCAAGGCAAGGTCAAGTATGATTCACTACTTATATCAACACATAGTATTATACTACAATGATGGTTCTTCCAATGCCTCTTTTTTATAGCATTATAGTGCTAGAACAATTTTTATAATGCAGACACTGAATTGACACTTCAGCACACTTTAGGTAATTGTCTATACTCTTACAGTCATTTATTAATAAAATATTCAGGAGTTGGGAACTTGGTAAAATTTGTTGGTATGTTAGGTGGCAGACGGCCCAGGAAAGACCTCAGGTACAGAAGTACTTATGTTCCAACTTATTTTAAGACCTGTGTGGGTCAACTGGTAGTGCCCTGGCCTTTCAATTGAAACTGGAGTTAGATCCTTGCTTTGCATAACAACGATTTTTGTTAAGTCAGGTCTAGGGGCTCACACTAAGCCTATTATTTTCTTCAACACCATAACATCACTTACCTGCCACCATGTAGCTGAATATATTCCAGAGTACCAACCATCTCCTTTAATGATGGTATAAAATATGAGTTCTTCCTCAGTCTTCTAGTACTACTACCATAGTTTTGTTCTAAATATAGTAGACTTAACAAAAATTCAATATCAGCTTAGACAAGTGATATATTCCTTGTCATATCTTTCACAGTAAAAAAATGTTAACTGTATGATCATGCAACAAAAATGCAGGAGCATGCAGCCCTTAATATGTATGCACAACATTTGTTGCATGGATTCTTAAAGTAAAAACATCTACAAAATTATTTCTTCTATATACAGTAGTATGCTTTTTGAGAAACTTTAATGTGCCTTGTTTTCTGTGGTGCATGTAGTTTTTGTTCAGACTTAACATCAGAAGTAGAAGTAATCACAGTAAATATTGGAATGAATGCTGGTATAAAATTGTTGGGAGGTGCTTATGTTGGCAAGAGGAAATGTAAAATTATGCTGTGCTCAGATTTCATTCATATACTGTAGACCCTCTCCATCACCATCATCCTTCCCTTACAAAGAGATCAACATACGATGGCGAACAATCTATGATTATATGTACATTGTCTTATTCATTTGGTTGTTAACTCACATAATTACGTATGCATTTCTATATGAAATAGTACAAAAATATCATTTCTGGGCTCAGCTCGTGTCGCTGCACGAAATATCCTTTAATCTATTATTTCTAGGGTAAATGTACTAACACATACCAGAGAATAAATAAAATAAAGAAAAAGGTCAGTATAACTGACTCGCTCACCCTCCAGGGAGGGTGTCGGTATGAACACTAGGCGAGTGAGACCACTACCACGAGCCAAATGCCAATAGAAATCTCCCACTACAAAATCCCTCCAAGAGGGGAGCCGACCCACAGAGTGAGCAGCTCGTACTACTACTACTCCATCCCATGCTGCCGACTGCTGCGCCTCTGGTGGCCATCCTTTCAAGTTAGCGCACACGAGTCGGTTGTGATATTTTTCCTCTCTGTGTGTGCCCTTTCATTGGATTTTCTATTATGGAGCGTGCAGCTATCGCAGCAGCTAAGTTAAGTACTCAGATATTTACGGTTTTAGTTGGTTTTTTTCCGGCCCTGAGACAGTATTTGCCGTTTTTTAGGTATAAATACGATCTCGGGGTGCGGAAGCATGGCAGCATGGTTCTGCCTCGTGATGGGTTCGTTCTTGGTCTCCCATACCTAGAACATCCCCTTATTTATCTTCGCTCTATATGATTATCCGCTTTACTTAGGGTACGGTCTACTCAGGTTGTCATGCATGCATGTATTTTACCTTACGTAGGCTTCTTCTATCCAGACCCTAGTCCAGGTTCTTAGTATCGGCCTCTGACTAGCTTTGAGTGGTAGACTTGCCTTCGGGTTAGTCGTACACTCCTGGATTTTTTCTCCTGCTATATTGTTTTCTCTCTTTCATTTATTTATTTATACTGGTATTTTATTATTGTTAGGTTAGTTAGGCGTCTGGCTTAGCCTAGGTCCTGGCTCTTTGAGCCTATACTACCGCTCATCAGTTCGGTTTTGCTTCCCATATAGCATCTCTCTGATCAGTTGGTTTGGCCCAGTGGGCTTATTTGCCACCGCTTTTCAGTTCAGTATGCTTCCCGATAGCATTTCCCTGATCAGTGGTTGTCCTAGGCTTAGTTGTCGTATTTGGTCTTACCGCCTCGTGGTCACTTCGTGATCAACGGGCCAGCCAGACGCCTGTCCAGTCATTCTTCCCCCCCTCCCCCCCCGACTCTTCCATAGAGTCGGGCGGGGGTGGGTCGGTCTGCCCATGCTCGCTCCTCATACCCGAGCCTGCCTCCCTCTCTCCCCTCAGGCGGAGGGGCTAGGGAGTCGGGACAGACCCAGACTGGTCTCGACCTCTCCGGCTTCTCGGTCCGGCCGGTTGGTACAGGAGTGGGGGGTACTGGCCTTGCCCACACCCTCCGCGCTACCCTGTCGCTCCGGGCTAGCTTGAGCCTGTATGTCTTCTCGCTCTTTCCCATCTTACTAGGGCTCCTTCCTGATCGGAGTCCCTGGTATCCAGCGGAAAGGGTTGTTAGTCCACCCAGTAGGGTGACCGTGGAGCATACAGTGGTCTCTACTAACCTTTTACCGTTTTGCTGAGTTACTACACTCGCTACGCACTGGACTTAGTCCGGTTTGCTTGTGTGTTAGGTTTAAGTTATCTTTAAGTTTATCTTAAGAACCTTAAACCATCCCCCCTCCCTTACATATCTTACCGGATCTCTCCGGGATTATAGCCTATTCAGGCGATGCAGGGAGGGGTTATGCCCAAATTTTTTCCGAGCTCCGGCATGCATCGGAGTTCTTCTGTCCTTTAAGACTGTAAGTGATGTTTTTTAAGATACTCATGTGTCTCCCCACTTACAGCCACCAACTGTGAGCATCCGGGATGTTCCGCCACACTTCAGGACCCTTGTGGACACGAAGTTTGCCGGTCCCATGCTCCATGCGCGACTCCGCTCGGGGACATCCAGGTCTGGTACCATGAGACGTGTACCATATGTTACGATCTGGTGAGCCAGCTTTTGGAAGGGGTAAGTTTTCCATCTCCAGTAGCTGCTCCGCTTCTTTTTTAGCGCTTAAGTTTTCATCATTTATTAACTTAAGGCAATTAATTTAAGTTATACTTTAAGTTTTAGTTTTAAGTGATTCTTAAATCTAAACTACGCCCTCTCTTCCAGGCTCCGGCGGTAAGAGATACCGCACTGCTACCCTGGGGCGGGCCTGGGTCGGCGGTTTTGGGAAAACGCCGCCAAGGGACAGCCCGCCTACATCCTAGAGAAGCGGTTGGCATTACTAATCTTCCCCGGAGGCAAGGCGACAGGATACGTCGACCCGGTAGAAGCGGATCCGACTATCGCCTTCATCCAACAACAGCTGGCTACCTCATTAACTGATCAGGACCAGGATATCTCTACGGGATGTCCCGCGACCCTAGATATTAATGTTGAACCTATGGTAGGTATAGACGACCTGTTGGTCGAGGTAGGTACGGTGGACACCCAAGGGTCACCCTTGGGCGTAACTGTTTCTTCTACTCCTGCAACCTCTCCATCCTTCCAAGGCTTTACGGGTGACGAAATATATTCTCCTCCTGGTGCTTCGGTTAGACCTAAGGTCAAGTCTAAGGTGATGACCTTGACTAAGACGTCGTCGTCGTTAAGAAGACGACTTCGGCTTCATCCTCCTCCCGTAAGTCTTCCGGCTGGGAATCCCGGAGCATCCAGGTCTAAAGCTTCTAGCTCCGGCTCTAAGTCCTCGAGGATAAATCCTCCAGAGAGAGATCTCGCACTCCGGCAGAATCACCAGTTCCGCTACCTTTGGTTCCGATTCAGAGCCTCCCCTCCACCTCCGCAGCAGCTCCGGCTTTGGACTCCAATGCTGGCCTGTTGCAAACAGGTGTGTGACCTGTTTGGGTCCTTAAAGAGTAGCATGGGAAGCAAATGATCTCTCGTCTGTCGGGGACAGGATTACTTCCCAGGACTCCATTATAGCCGGGCTGAGAGAAGCTCCTCTAGCCTCTCCTCCACTGTCCAACACGAGTGGATCCCAACTTCCTCCGTATGACTCACTACCTCAGTTCTCTATGAACAATCCGTGGAGAGTAGCGTCATACGCCCCCTTCCAGGATGGTCTCATCTCTATACCGGAATTTGGGACTCGAAGAATAGAGGACTTCGAGTTCTTCCCGGAAGACCTCCAGCCTACGTTCATAGGCTACGCAAGGCTTACGCCTACGGCTATGGTGCGGGACGATAAGGTACCTAAGGAGACAGTCCTCTACTCACGAGACCAGGCTCAGAGAGAATGGCTCAGGTGTTTAGAGGACATGGATTGTTCTAACAACCCAACCAAGATAACAACCATTTTAAGAGTCCCCTTTACCATTTTTACAATGGATGAGAGTACCCCGCTCCCGTTCCTAACCAAGATCGCGGAGGTCGACCATCCCAGCGGCCCAGAAGGGGGAACCTATACCGCAGTTGAAGGAAGCGGATCCCACATCTCCGTTGCTCCCCTCAGTTGGAGAATTGTGGGAAGACTTGCCGAATACATTCTCAGCTGGCAAACTCAAACGGACTGTGCTATGGAGCAGTTTGGTGAAAAGCTACCCGGCTCCCAGATAGCCTTATTCAGGCTGAATTTGATGCAAAATCGCGTCTAGCCAGATCCATCAATTCTATGGCTATGTCTGAGGTAGCTACCATGGCTTATGGATCAGAACCGATTTTTAAGCTCATGACCAAAGCCCTGACTCAAACGGTACAGTCAGATATGTTTGAGTTTGCCACTGCTCGGACGAAATTGTAGGAAGCATGTTCTACAAGAGGCAACCATTCGGCATGAACCGAATAGGTTACTCTCGTCTAGCATCTGGGGAGCAGATCTCTTCCCAGAAGCTATGGTTAAGGAGGTCCAGTCAGAGGCTACCAGGTTAAACCAGAGCCTTAAGGATCGTTGGGGCCTTTCGGCTAAGAGGAGGCAAGACCTGACTCCTAAAGGTAAGGGACAAAAGAAACCCAGGACGTTTCAACCTTACCAGAAGAAGCAACTACGCTTTCCTCAACAAGTTCCAACAGTACCGTTAGTGCAGACAGCCCAAACCCTCCACTTCTAAAGGTCAATCACAGCCAATTTATGTGATATCCCCTCAGCCTCAGCCCTCCACCTCTTAGCGCCATCTCTCCAGCTTACAATCAAGCCTTCGAGAGTCAAGCTTCTCAGAAGTATGACCGCTTCGGGTAAGGGAGGTTAGAGGTAAGCGTTCCTTTCGTGTGGGAGAGGATCGGGAGGCCCCTTTAACAGGGGAAAGCACTTCAGAGGAGGCCGAGGCGGTTACCAGAACCAATAAAGAACTTCAGGTAGGAGGGAGGCTGTTTTCACTTTCGCCACCGGTGGAACTTCAGCCAATGGGCTCAGAGCATAGTGTCAAAAGGCCTGGGTTGGAGCTGGTTGACGAACCCACCTCCATCCAGACCTTTCCGTCAACTTCCTTCCAAGGAATTGACAGAGTACGCAGACGACCTCCTTCAAAAAGGAGCTATAGCGAGAGTCAAGAGATTAAAATTTCAAGGTCGCTTGTTCAGCGTGCCAAAGAAAGGCTCACAAAAAAAGAAGGGTAATCTTAGACTTGTCCCGCTTAAACTTAGCCATCCGCTGCGACAAGTTCAAGATGCTCACGATCTCACAGTGCGGACCCTACTTCCCCGTGGGCCGTCACCACCTCTATCGATCTTACAGAGCTTACTATCATATCCCTATTGCAAGACACTTCCGTCCGTATCTGGGTTTCAAGATAGGAGACCAGACATTCTCCTTCAAGGTAGTTCCATTCGGACTCAACGTGGCACCCAGAGTGTTCACGAAGCTAGCGGAAGTGGTAGTGCAACAACTCAGATCGCAAGGGATCATGGTAGTAGCGTATCTCGACGATTGGTTGATCTGGGCCCCAACAGTCGAGGAATGCAACAGAGCTACTCTGAAAGTGATTCAGTTCCTGGAATATCTAGGCTTCAAAATAAACAGGACCAAATCAAGACTCACTCCAGAGTCAAACTTTCAGTGGCTGGGCATTCAATGGAATCTATCATCCCACACTCTGTCGATTCCATCAACCAAAAGGAAAGAAATAGCAAAGTCAGTCAAGCAATTTCTAAGTCACAAACTAGCGTCAAGGAGAGCCCAGGAAAGGATCCTGGGTTCTCTCCAGTTTGCATCAGTGACAAACGTCTTAATGAAAGCCAAACTGAAAGACCTAACCAGAATCTGGCGCTCGCGAGCAAACGTCAGGTCCAGGGACGAACTATCCTCAGTGCCTCTGATTCTAAAGAATCGACTTCGGCCATGGGCGAGAGTCAAGAAATTTATCAATGTCAGTACCCCTTCAGTTCCCTCCACCAGGGGTCACCATCCACACAGACGCGTCCTTAAGCGGCTGGGGAGGGTATTCCCAGGTCAAAAAGGTTCAAGGGACTTGGTCACCTCAGTTCCGTCAGTTTCCATAATAAACGTACTGGAGGCAATGGCAGTGTTCTTGACTCTAAAAAGGTTTACGCCCACCCAAGTACTCCACATAAAGCTAGTCCTGGACAGCGCAGTGGTAGTACATTGTATAAACAGAGGAGGCTCCAAGTCACGTCATCTAAATCACGTCATGATAGCCATCTTCTCCCTGGCAGACAAGTTCAGTTGGCATCTTTCCTCCACTCACATAGCTGGAGTAAGAAACGTCATAGCAGACGCCCTATCCCGATCAGTACCCCTAGAGTCGGAATGGTCACTGGACAAACAGTTCGTTCCAATGGATCCTTCAAAGAGTCCCAGGGCTACAGGTGGATCTCTTCGCATCACAAGCGAACCACAAACTACCGTGTTATGTAGCCCCCAACCTGGACCCTCTGGCCTATGCCACGGACGCCCTGGCTATAGACTGGAACAACTGGGAGAAGATTTATGTCTTCCCTCCAGTGAATCTCCTCATGAAAGTATTGAACAAACTCAGGACATTCAAGGGTCAAGTGGCTCTAGTAGCCCCAGACTGGCCGAAGAGCAACTGGTATCCTCTAATTTTGGAGCTGGGCCTTCGTCCTCTTCAGATCCCCAGTCCCAAGCTCTCCCAGTCAGTACAAATGAAGACTGTGTTCGCTTCCTCAGGGATTCTCAAAACCCTAACTTTATGGATTTCATGAAGTTTGCGGCAAAAAGAGATGCGAATATTGACCCTCAGAATATTCTATTCTTGGAATCCGATAAGAGGGATTCGACTTTGAGACAGTATGATGCTGCTGTCAAAAAGTTAGCAACCTTCCTGAGAGAATCGGATATTAGAATCATGACAATTAATTCAGCTATATCCTTTTTCAGATCCTTATTTGAAAAAGGTTTAGCAGCTAGCACGATTACGGGACAAACAAGTCAGCTTTGAAAAAGATATTTCAATTTGGATTTAACATAGACTTGACGGATTCCTACTTCTCGTCTATTCCTAAGGCATGTGCTAGGCTTAGGCCTTCTGTAAGGCCTACGTCAGTTTCATGGTTCTTAAATGATGTTCTAAAACTGGCTTCCGAACCGATAATGACACATGCTCTTTTATAATGCTCTTAAGGAAAACCCTATTCTTATTAAGCTTAGCTTCAGGAGCAAGAATTTCAGAACTGTCGGCTCTATCCAGAGACCCGGATCATATTCAGTTCCTTCCCACAGGAGAAGGTCCTACTTTCTCCGGAACGTAGCTAGCAAAGAATGAAGATCCTTTGATGAGGTGGGAACCTTGGAAGGTACTACCCCTTCCACAAAGATATATCTCTTTGCCCAGTTACAACCTTACGAGCCTTTCTGTCTAGGACCTCCTCATCTTCATCGGGTCCCCTCTTTAGGAGGGAAAAAGGTGGAACTTTATCCATTAAAGGCATCAGGCAAACAAATCCTGTACTTTATTAAGCAAGCCAATCCTGACTCTTTTCCGAAAGCACATGATGTCAGAGCAGTAGCCACCTCAATTAATTTTTATTTCCAACATTGAACTTCGATGAGTTGAAAAAGTATACTGGATGGAAATCACCGACAGTGTTCAAACGTCACTACCTTAAGTCCTTGGAAGCTCTGAAATTCCCAGCAGTAGCAGCGGGTAACATAGTTTCCCCTGACTCTAGCTAATTTTTAGTAGAAGATTCAGTCCTCCCTTTCTGACCTGCCTCACCATAAAAGTTCGTCTATTCCTACCTTGTTCATTTGAATTCACCTTGTGTCTTAGCTGCTTTTGTGATAGTGTAGTGGGTGCCCCTTTATTGTTGGTTAGGGACACTCACAAATGATTATTAACATTGATCTCATGGATGTTTCCCCTTAGTTTTTATGCTAGGGGATACATCATATTATAATGATTACGGGTTTTGTATATTAAGTCATATACATTCCTTTATATATTATTGCTTGATTGTTTTTATTAATTGCTATTATACTTTTGATACATGCTGTTACACAGATACCATTGATACATGTAAATAAGTTACCTGTATATATGTAAATTGACATTATGTTAACAAACATGATAGATTTAAGGGTAATTAAGCATATTTCTATTTTTATACCCCTGTGTATATGTATCTTTAGCAATTATAGTCTATTCATATATATTTTATCTTTATTTGAGACCTATTCTGATTTATTCTCATTTTATTACTTTTGTTTACAATCTTGTGCTATTTCTCTGGTACGATTTCGCGCAGCGACACGAGCTGAGCCCAGAAAAGGGATTTGACGTAAGGAAAAATCTATTTTGGCGATTGGCTCGTGGCGCCAGCGAAATCCCACCCTACCCATCCCTTCGCCCAAGATTGTCTGCTAACTTCAGGATGGCCACCAGAGGCGCAGCAGTCGGCAGCATGGGATGGAGTAGTAGTAGTACGAGCTGCTCACTCTGTGGGTCGGCTCCCCTCTTGGAGGGATTTTGTAGTGGGAGATTTCTATTGGCATTTGGCTCGTGGTAGTGGTCTCACTCGCCTAGTGTTCATACCGACACCCTCCTGGAGGCTTGAGCGGAGTTCAGTTATACTGACCTTTTTCTTTATTTTATTTATTCTGGGTCTGTGTTAGTACATTTACCCTAGAAATAATAGATTAAAGGATATTTCGCTGGCGACACGAGCCAATCGCCAGAAATAGATTTTTCCTTACGTCAAAATCCCCTTTTCTGGGCTCAGCTGTGTCGCTGCGCCGAAACATCCTTTAATCTATTATTTCTAGGGTAAATGTACTAACACATACCAGAGAATAAATAAATAAAGAAAAAGGTCAGTATAACTGACTCGCTCACTCTCCCAGAGAGTGTCGGTATGAACACTATGGCGAGTGAGACCACTACCACGAGCCAAATACCAATAGAATTCTCCCACTACAAAATCCCCCAAGAGGAGAGCGACCCACAGAGCGAGGTGGGCAGCACCTACTACTACTACTCCATCCCATGCTGCCGACTGCTGCGCCTCTGGTGGTCATCCTTTTCAGTTAGCGCACACGAGACACACGTGCCATTTTCTTCTCTGTGTTTTTTGTGCCCTTTTCTTTGGATTTTATTACCATGGAGTGTGCAGCCATCGCAGCAGCTAAGTTAAGTACTCAATGTTTATTGCTAATTGGTTTTTTCCGGCCCTGAGCACGTATTGCCGTTTTTTAGGTATAAATACGGTCTCTAGGTCGGAAGCATGGCAGCATGTTCTGCCCTCGTGGTGGGTCCGTTCTGGGCGCCCATACCAGAACTTCCCCTGGCTTTTGTACGCTCTATTTTTATTATCCGCTTTGTTTAGAGTAAGGTCTACACGGTTTTGTCATGCATGCATGTCTTTTACCTTATGTAGGCTCTTCCATCCAGACCCTAGCCACGGCTCTTAGTATCGGCCTCGGCTAGCTTTGAGTGGTAGACTTGCCTTCGGGTTAGTCGTACACTCCTGGATTTTTTCTCCTACTATTTTGTTTTCTTTCTTTCATTTTGTTATCATTTTGTATTTTTATGTGATATTCTTAGGTTAGTTAGGCGTCTGGCTGCTTAGCCTAGGTCATGGCCCATTGGGCCTTTATGTTACCGCTTTTCAGCTCGGGTTGCTTCCCGATAGCATCTCTCTGTTCAGTTGGTTGTGGTCTAGGCTTAGTTGTTGTTCTTATCGCCCCGTGGTCACTATGTGATCACGAGGGCAGCCAGACGCCTGTCCAGTCACCTTGCCCCCCTCCCGCTCTTCCATAGGGTCGGGGGGGGTGGTTAGGCCTGCCCATGCTCGCTCCGCATCCCGTACCCGAGCCTGCCTCCCTCTCTCCCCCCAGGCGGAGGGGGTAGATGGGACGGGACAGACCCAAGACTGGACTCGACCTCTCCGGCTTCTCGGTCCGGTCGGATGGTAAGGTGGGGGGACTGGCTTTTCCCCCCCTCCGCTTTACTACTCCGTCGCTCCGTTACTAGCCCGAGTCTGAATGCCCCTTGCTCTTTCCCACCTTACTAGGCTCCTTTACCAAACCGGAGACCTGGCATCCAGCGGAAAGGTGCTAGTCTACCCCACGGGGTGGACCGGAACATACAGTCGGTCCCTTCTAACCTCTCCGTTTCACTGAGTTATACACTCCGCCACGCACTGGACTTAGTCCGGTACGTTCGAGCTTTTAGGTTTAAGTTCTATTATGTTAAACTATTAAGTTTATCTTAAGTACCTTAAAACCACCATTCCCCCTCCCTTCATGTTTCACCGGATACCTCCGGGGTTTATAGCCTATTCAGGCGATTAAGGAGGGGCTATGCCCAAATTTTTTCCGAGCTCCGGCATGCAACGGAGTTCTTCTGTCCTTAGCCTGTAAGTGATGTTCCTTAAGATACTCATGTGTCTTTCCACTTACAGACCACCAACTGTGAGCATCCGGGATGCGCCGCCACACTTCAGGACCCATGTGGACACGAAGTTGCCCGGGTCCCATGCTCCATGCGCGACTCCGCACGGGGACATCCAGGTCTGGTACCATGAGACGTGTACCATATGTTACGATCTGGTGAGCCAGCTTTTGCTTTTAGACGGGGTAAGTATACCATCTCCGGTAGCTGGTCCTCATCTGTTTTAGTGCTTAAGTTTTACATCAATCACTCTAACTTAAGGTAAATTCAAGGGGCCTTATAGTCCCTATAATTTTAAGTTATGCTTTAAGTTAGTTTAGTTTTAAGTTATTCTTAAATCTAATCAATACCCTCTCTTCCAGGCGCCGGCCGTGAGGGGATACCGCACTGGCAACCCTGCGGGCCTGGGTCGGCGGTTTCGGGAAAAACGCCGCCAAGGGTATGCCCTACATCCTGGAGAAAAGGTTGGCGGTACTAATCTTCCCCGGAGGCAAGGCGACAGGATACGTCGATCCAGTAGAGGCTGCCCCGACTATCGCCTTTATCCAGCAACAGCTGGCTGCCTCATTGACTGACCAAGGCCAGGACATCTCCTCGGAAGTCGCGACGTTGGATATCAATGTAGAACCTATGGTAGGTGTAGACGACCTGTTGGTCGAGGTAGGTAAGGTGGACACCCAAGGGATACCCTTGGGTGCAACTGTTTCTTCTACTCCTGCAACCTCTCCATCCTTCCAAGGCTTTACGGGTGACGAACTATATACTCCTCCTGACGCTTCAGTTAGACCCAAGGTCAAAGGTCAAGCAGTGAAATCCTTGACAAAGACGTCGTCGTCGTCTAAGAAGTCGGCTTCGGCGTCATCTTCCTCTCGTAAGTCTCCGGCTAGGAATCCCGGAGCAGAGAGATCTAAAGCTTCTGGGTCCGGCTCTAAGTCCTCGAGGAGTAAATCCTCCAGAGAGAGATCTCACACTCCGGCAGAGTCGTCAGTTCCGCTACCTTTGGTTCCAATTCAGAGCCACCCCTCCACCTCCGCAGCAGCTCCGGCTTTGGACTCCAATGCTGGTCTGTTACAACAGGTGGGCGACCTGGTTGGGTCTCTGAAAAGTAGCATGGAACAAATGATCTCTCGGTTGTCGGATAGGATTACTTCCCAAGACAGCATTATAGCCGGACTGAGCCAAGCTCCTCTAGCCTCTCCTCCACCTTTCAATACAGGTGGAGCCCAGCTTCCCCCGTATGACTCTCTACCTCCGTTCTCAATGAACAACCCTTGGAGAGTAGCGTCATACGCCCCCTTCCAAGACGGACTCATTTCTATCCCGGAATGTGGAACTCGGAGGATCGAGGAACTTTCGAGTTCTTACCCGGGAAGACCTTCAGCCTCCGTTCATAGGCTACGCAAGGCTCACCGCCTCAGCCATGACTCGGGATGATAAAGTTCCAAAGGAGACAGTCCTCTATTCACGTGACCAGGCTCAGAGAGAATGGCTCAGGTGTCTAGAGGACATGGATTGTTCCAATACGAAAATCCAACCTTTCAAGAGTCCGTTTACGATCTTTACGATGGATGAGAGTACCCCGCTCCCTTTCCTGACAAAGATCGCGACGTCTACCATTCCAGCGGCCCAGAAGGGGGACCCCATGCCTCAACTGAAGGAAGCAGATCCTACATCTCCGTTACTTCCTTCAGCCGGAGAATTGTGGGAAGACTTACCTAACACCTTCTCAGCTGGCAAACTCAAACCGGACTGTGCTATGGAGCAGTTTGGTGAAAAGTTACCTAGGCTTCCAGATAGCCTTATTCAGGCTGAATTTGACGCCAAATCACGGTTAGCCAGATCTATTAATTCTATGGCTATGACCGAGGTGGCTACCATAGCCTATGGCTCAGAACCGCTCTTCAAACTTATGACCAAATCTCTGACTCAAACGGTACAGTCAGATATGTTTGAGTTTGCCACTGCTAGGACGAATTGTAGGAAGCATGTCCTACAAGAAGCAACTATTCGGCACGAGCCGAATAGGTTACTTGCGTCGAGCATCTGGGGAGCAGACCTCTTCCCAGAAGCGATGGTGAAGGAGGTTCAATCAGAGGCTACGAGGTTGAACCAGAGCCTTAAGGACCGTTGGGGTCTTACGGCCAAGAGGCGGCAAGATCAAGCAGCTAGAGGTAAGGGTCAAAGGAAACCCAGACGTTTCCAGCCCTATCAGAAAAAGCAGCCACGCTTTTCTCAGCAAGTTCCGGCTGTTCCCTTAGTGCAAACAGCCCAACCTTCCACCTCAAAGGCTCAATCACAGCCTATTTATGTTATCTCCCCTCAGCCTCAGCCCTCCACCTCTTACGCCCTCTCTCCAGCTTACAATCAATCCTTCGAGAGTCAAGCTTCACAGAAGTATGACCGCTCGGGTAAGGGAGGCAGAGGTAAGCGATCCTTTCGTGGGAGAGGATCGGGAGGTCCCTTTAATAGGGGAAAACATTTCAGAGGAGGCCGGGGAGGCTACCAGAACCAATGAGGAATTTCAGGTAGGAGGGAGGCTGTTTCACTTTCGCCACCGGTGGAACTTCAGCAAGTGGGCTCACAGCATTGTGTCAAAAGGCCTGGGTTGGAGCTGGTTAACGAACCCACCTCCATCCAGACCTTTCTGTCAACTTCCTTCCAAAGAACTGACGGAGTATGCGGAGGATCTCCTTCAGAAAGGAGCTATAGCGAGAGTCAAAAGGTTAAAATTTCAAGGACGCTTGTTCAGCGTGCCAAAGAAAGGCTCACAAAAAAGAAGGGTAATCTTAGACTTGTCCCGCTTAAACTTAGCCATTCGCTGCGACAAGTTCAAGATGCTCACGATTCTCGCAGGTACGGACCTTACTTCCCGTGGGGCCGTCACCACCTCTATCGATCTTACAGACGCTTACTATCATATCCCTATTGCAAGACACTTCCGTCCGTATCTAGGCTTCAAGATAGGAGACCAGACATTCTCCTTCAAGGTAGTTCCTTTCGGGCTCAACGTAGCACCCAGGGTGTTTACGAAGCTGGCGGAAGTAGTAGTTCAACAACTCAGATCGCAAGGGATTATGGTAGTAGCGTATCTCGACGATTGGTTGATCTGGGCTTCAACAGTCGAGGAATGCAACAGAGCAACACTGAAAGTAATTCAGTTCCTGGAATATCTAGGCTTCAAGATAAACAGGACCAAGTCAAGACTCACTCCAGAGTCAAACTTTCAGTGGCTAGGCATTCAATGGAATCTATCCTCCCATACTCTGTCGATTCCTCTCCAAGAGGAAGAATAGCGAAGTCAGTCAAGCAATTTTCTGAGGTCACAAACTGGCGTCAAGAAGATCTCAGGAAAGGATCCTGGTTCTCTCCAGTTTGCATCAGTGACGAACATCCTAATGAAAGCCAAACTGAAAGACCTAACCAGAATCTGGCGCTCACGAGCAATGTCAGGTCCAGGACAAATTGTCCTCAGTCCCTCTGATTCTAAAGAATCGACTCCGGCCGTGGGCGAAAGTCAAGAACTTGTCGGTGTCAGTGCCTCTTCAGTTTCCTCCACCAGGGTTCACCATCCACACAGACGCTTCATTAAGCGGTTGGGGAGGATATTCCCAGTTCAAGAAGGTCCAAGGAACGTGGTCACCTCAGTTCCGTCAGTTCCATATAAACGTACTGGAGGCAATGGCAGTGTTCTTGACTCTAAAAAGGTTACGTCCGCCAAAGTACTCCCACATAAAGCTAGTCCTGGACAGCGCAGTGGTAGTACATTGTATAAACAGAGGAGGCTCCAAGTCACGTCATCTAAATCATGTCATGGTAGCCATCTTCTCCTGGCGGACAAGTTCAGTTGGCATCTCTCCTCCACTCATATAGCTGGAGTGAGAAACGTCATAGCAGATGCTCTATCCCGATCAGTAACTCTAGAGTCGGAATGGTCACTGGACAACAGTCGTTCCAATGGATTCTTCAGAGAGTTCCAGGTCTACAGGTGGATCTCTTCGCATCTCAAGCGAACCACAAACTCCCGTGTTATGTGGCCCCCAACCTGGACCCTCTGGCCTATGCCACGGACGCCGCTGGCTCTAGACTGGAACAACTGGGAGAAGATTTATGTCTTTCCTCCAGTGAATCTTCTCATGAAGGTGTTAAACAAACTCAGGACATTCAAGGGTCAAGTGGCTCTAGTAGCCCCAGACTGGCCGAAGAGCAATTGGTACCCTCTCATTCTAGAACTGGGTCTTCGTCCTCTTCGGATCCCCAATCCCAGGCTCTCCCAGTCAGTACAAACGAAGACTGTGTTCGCTTCCTCAGGGATTCTCAAAACCCTAACTTTATGGATTTCATGAAGTTTGCAGCAAAAAGGGATGCGAATATTGACCCTCAGAATATTCTCTTCTTGGAATCCGATAAAAGAGATTCAACTTTGAGACAGTATGATGCTGCTGTCAAAAAGTTAGCAACCTTCCTGAAAGAATCAGATATTAGGATCATGACAATCAATTCAGCTATATCCTTTTTCAGATCCTTATTTGAAAAAGGCTTAGCAGCTAGCACAATTACGACAAACAAGTCAGCCTTGAAAAAGATTTTTCAATTTGGGTTCAACATAGACTTGACAGATTCCTACTTCTCGTCTATTCCCAAGGCGTGTGCTAGACTTAGACCTTCTGTAAGGCCTACGTCAGTATCATGGTTCTTAAACGATGTTCTAAAGCTGGCTTCAGAAACCAATAATGACACATGCTCGTTTATAATGCTCTTAAGAAAAACCCTGTTTTTATTAAGCTTGGCCTCAGGAGCTAGAATTTCAGAACTGTCGGCTTTATCCAGAGATCCGGATCATATTCAGTTCCTTCCCACAGGGGAAGTGCTACTCTCTCCGGAACGTAGCTTTATAGCTAAGAATGAAGATCCTTTGATGAGGTGGAACCATGGAAGGTACTACCCCTTCCACAAGATGTATCTCTTTGCCCAGTTTCAGCCTTACGAGCCTTTCTATCTAGGACCTCCTCATCCTCATCGGGTCCTCTCTTTAAGAGGGAAAAAGGTGGCACTTTATCTATTAAAGGCATCAGGCAACAAATCCTGTACTTCATTAAACAAGCCAATCCTGACTCTTTCCCAAAAGCACATGATGTCAGGGCAGTAGCCACCTCAATTAACTATTTCCAACATATGAACTTCGATGAGTTGAAAAAGTATACTGGATGGAAATCGCCGACAGTGTTTCAAACGTCATTACTTAAATTAAAGTCCTTGGAAGCTCTGAAATTTTCAGCAGTAGCAGCGGGGAACATAGTTTCTCCTGACTCTGACTAATCCTTAGTAGAAGATCCAGTCCTCCTTTCTACCTGCCTCACCCAACAGTTTGTCTATTCCTGCCTTGTTCATTTACGGTCACCTTGTGTCTTAGCTGCTTTTATGATGATGTAGTGGGTGTCCCTTATTTTTTTGCTAGGGACACTCACATTTGATGATGGTTATTGATCTCGTGGATGTTATCTCCTTATTTTTATGCTAGGAGATACATCTTATTATAATGATTACGGGTTTTGTATATTAAGTCATATACATTCCTTTATATTTTATTATTGTTGAGTTTGTTTTATTCAACTTTTGTGTTAATTGCTTTAGAATGTTTTGATACATTGCTTTACACAGATACCATTTTTGTACATATATGTTACATTTCTCCTGTATATATGTATATTACCTTAAGTTAAGAAATATTATTAGAATTAAGTATAAATTAAGTAATATTTCTATTTTGTATCACTGTGTATATGTATCTTTATTAGCAATTATATTGATTTATTTTTATTTTATCTTTTATTTGAGACCTTTTTATGTTTTGTTAAATTTCTTTACAATCTTGTGCTATTTCTCTGGTACGATTTCGCGCAGCGACACGAGCTGAGCCCAGAAAAAGGGAGGGATTTTGACGTAAGGAAAAATCTATTTCTGGGCGATTGGCTCGTGTCGCCAGCGAAATCCCGCCCTACCCATCCCATCGCCAAGATTGTCTGCTAACTTCAGGATGGCCACCAGAGGCGCAGCAGTCGGCAGCATGGGATGGAGTAGTAGTAGTAGGTGCTGCCCACTCTGTGGGTCGGCTCTCCTCTTGGGGGATTTTGTAGTGGGAGAATTCTATTGGCATTTGGCTCGTGGTAGTGGTCTCACTCGCCATAGTGTTCATACCGACACTCTCTGGGAGAGTGAGCGAGTCAGTTATACTGACCTTTTTCTTTATTTATTTATTCTCTGGTATGTGTTAGTACATTTACCCTAGAAATAATAGATTAAAGGATATTTCGCTGGCGACACGAGCCAATCGCCCAGAAATAGATTTTTCCTTACGTCAAAATCCCTTTTTGTTGCCAAGCAATTGGGGTGGATAAAGGAATTACTTACTTATACGTACCTATTTCTATAGGAATCATTTTATTTATACAGTATATAGTTTATCCTTCATCTTCACACTTATATTAAAACTTGTTAGTTAGGTAAAGATATCACTGGAAAGACTAAAAAATATATTGTCTGATTAACACTTCTTAAATTTTGCAAAGACTTTTTTCTTTACAGAATTCAAGATGAATTAGTTTAGGGGGATATATTAACAAAAAATTAAAAAGGTGCATTCTTAAATGACAAATTTTTAAATCAATTTGTATTTTTCATTGCTAACAAACCTTCGGTCTTAACAATAGGATTACTTTCCAAGTGCCAACTGGTAACCGGTTAAAACAATCAAAGATTATGAAGCAAGGGATCTGTGAGATCTCGCAACACCTGCGCATACAAGGTGATAGCTGGTCAGAGACCAGACCACACATTGGACCTCGTGACACTTCAGTCTTTCCTTAGCCAATTTATAAGGATTACATGAAAAAAAAAACAATGAAATCTTTATTAGTTTTAGTTTTCAAAACAATTGTTTATAACTTTTTGGGGGGAGATAACTTTGATGATGACTTTAAATTTTAGTATGATGTCAAAGGAACATACCTATATGCAATCTACTGTGTATATATGTGCTGTAGGAACATGCCTATGCAATATACTGTGTATATAAAAACTGCCTGAATCCCTGCACTATTTAAAATATGGTGACACCTCCCATGAATGTGCATTTCACAGTAAATTTGCCAAAGCCATCATTCAAAAATTTTGAATAGTATAACTAATCTGCATGTGTTGCATGTACTAAACTATTATGCCATGTCTGACAAGTGAAGTACAATTTGACTAAAGTCATTACAACAATAAAAACAACTACATAATCGTTTATCTTTTCATTTGTTCTCATGATTCACCCAACTTTTTGAGAAATCAGCAGTAGACATACCTCATCAGAAGATTGTGGGGATTCTTTTTTTCTTGGTGCAGAAGCTTTCACTCTTATTTGTATGGTTGATGTTTTAGCATCTACTACTCCTGGTTCCTTTTTGATGGGGATTGGGTCCTCAGAAAGGGGGTCAATTTCTTCAATACCCTGGCAAAAATCAATTAACCTCTTCAATATGAGTTTCAAAATTCTAGAAGACACTGGTGATCAAGCACCTGAGATTTATACAACATTATCAGTTTCAACAACATTTAAAATAAATTAAATAAAAGTGATGATTGGAAAGCTAAAACTAGGATGACAGACTAGATTTAAATACTTATTTCTCTCCAGCTCTTGCCTATTCCTCCTTTGGTCATATAACCATAATCTAATGTGTCATCAAGTTCATTTGTCCTCTATCTTGATAATACTATTACTTTTGCTCTATCATCAAGTATTACTCCTCATTGTGAGTAAACAACTCATGATTTTAACCTGTAGAGTACTCAATTATTTTTTTTTCTCCTGTAAGAAGCCTTTAAAAATACCATTCCCTCATTATTGATGGTTTCTAGGAAGCATAATTTTTTCTTCATATAAGCCAGTAGACATGCAGTGTAACTCCTCTACTCTAACTTGATAAAACCCTGTTCAGATGATAATTTAAAGTCAATTTTGCTATAGCTGGTTACAAGATCCTGAGCAAACATACCTCTGTTGTAACATGTTCATGAAGTCTACCGGTCTCATCCAGGAATTGACTTGGTACAGCAATAACTTCTCCATTACTAGACAAAATGTGTGTTTTATCTCCTGGCATTATCTGTCCACCAGAATCCATCATGGCATCCTCTGTTGCCATAATAATGTGGTTTGTCTCATTATCAATTATTTCATCACTATTGAATTTAACAGCAAAAATTTTGCTATCTTCATGCATGATTTCTTCTGATTCAGATGTTAATATCTGAGTAGCATCTAGTATCTTTGTTGAATTGCCTTTCTCTTCTGAGGCAGCTATTATGTGAGGCACATCTGGTGTGGAAATAATGTGCGATATACTGCTATCAATTTGCGATTCCTGTTCTTGTTTGCATTTCAGCTCACTAAATTTTACATTTGCGGTACTCACAATAGAACTATTTACACTAGTATTTACAGGTACACATTTTGATGTTGCTATAACATGACTAATGGCATCAGTCCCATTGGCCACTGTAGGAGTCATCAAGTGTTCTGGTTCCTCTGATTCTTCCGTTATCATGTGCATTCCTTCGACAGAAAAACTTTCCACGACACCATCCATTTTTAGGAATCTGTCAAGAAAAATTAGGAACAACTTATTAAAAAAATGGTAATGATTAACATTATAAACAATAACTCTAAACAAGTTAGTAACACCCATTTAACAAGAGTAACAAATGGAACAGTAACAAGTAAACAAACTCTTCAGTTTTGAAGGATTCAATAATTTTTTCAATATACATAATGACTTTCTTAATGGTCTCATCATATCAAACCTAGTGCAGAACCCTCACACATTACATAGTTGCCTAAATTAAAGCAACCTTGTTTCTCTTATAAGTATGTACCCTTCCTTTTCATTCAATCATAGAGTGCAAGATGAATTTCTTTTGTTAAATGTAACATTATCTGATTCAAGACTTTTTTTATTGTATTAGGCAAAAACAAAAACCTATAGAAATCAAACCTATATGGAATGACAGCCTACTCTGCAAAGATAAACCTACAGATTATATAAATGGAGAGACAAACCTGAATTCTTAAATAAAATGAGAAAATAAAAATTAAATGCTGACCATTACATTAGCCTATACAAGAGCCTGAAAACATGCCTGCCTAAACTCTGTATGAATAAAAAAGATGGCAAAACAATTCAGAGCACTACAATATCCTTGCCAAATCTCCCCTGCCCCAGACCTCCTCATTCCTCCAATCTCCCTTTCTTTTCTATTTATCCTTCACCCAGTAAGTCCCAAAGATTTCAACAACAACTGTACTGTAATTATGACAGTGGAACTGACTGTACCATGCTCTTGAAGGGAATAAAAACAAATTTCCTTGTTATGTCAGGGACTCTGCAAATTATGGTAATCCTCTTAGGTGCTGTGTATGCCGGTACTCAAAACAGACCAACTGCATGATGACACACTCAGTCTTTACTAGATGTCATAAAGATTTCTGCCTTTTAAGGCTTGGCAGAGGTTCACAACCTCACGTTTCTCAACTTTGGAACTGCACCAGACAATGCCATGAGATAATCCTCTCACCTCAGGAAAAAGTTTTCTATTGAAGGCAAGTTTGTAGTCTCATAGGAACAAATACCCTGTTTGTTAAAAGAAAAGGTTAGTGGGCAATGAATCACCACTCACCTGCTTGCCAACAAGTAACCACTTTTTTTACAACGCATCCGCAACCGATTCCAGCTTGTGCAAAGAATATTTCTACATAAAAGTCTGCTTTGTAAACCTATGAAAAGAAAATACAGATTGCAGTATCTCTAAAATTTGGTATTTTCATGCTTTTATTTAACTTGACTTCTGTGTCTGTCTGTCTGTTGTCAAATCTTGTAGCCCAATTTCCAACATGTTCCCTCCAATGGATTTGAAATTTTGCATGGTTACTCAAACCCAGTGACATACAACCTTACATAATCAGCAGGTCAGCAGTGACCTCTATACTCTGTTTTTTTCCATCTGTCCATCCGTCTGTGGTGTTTTTGTATGGTAACACTGCGTCCCGGGCTTTAGATAGTTACATTCAGTGATTATAATAATATCCTATTTCGAATATTAATGGTGTAATTCGGATACAGTAAATTATTAAAACACTTTTCAGTTGCAAATGTCCACCCAGATATCCTTTTATTTACCTAAAACTTACACATAGCGTAACTATCTAAAGCCCGGGATGCAGTGTTTACCATACAAAAATACCACAGGCGGATGGACAGATGAAAAAAAACAGAGTATAGTAACTCTACACTGACCTCTCCCAGTATCTCAGGATTTGTATGAAACTTTGGATTTTCACTTCGACTCGGTAGTCTATCTTCTACATAACCCCTCCACCTTCCACCCCCCTCCTTTAGCACACAATCAAGTGTTAATTTAGCCCTGTCCTCCCGTCCCCTTCCCTCTCTCCCATCCCCTTCTCACACCCATCCCCCTCCCCAAACACATGATTATGGGTTGATTTAGCTGTGTCCTCCCCTTCCCTCTTCCATCCCCTCCTCCCTTTTGGAGCATGCCATCAAGTGTTAATTTAGCCGAGTCCTCCCCTCCACTTCCACCTTCTCCCTCCTCTTTCCCCTCCCCCTTCTAGAGCACTTCCATCACCTTCCACTTCCTCTCTCCCCTCCTTTCCCCTACCCCTTCCTCCTCCACCCATCCCCCTCCATCCCCTTCCCACTCTCCTCTCCTCCCCCTCATCTTCCATCCTCTTCCACCCTCCCTGTAAACAGATATCAGTTTTGTTAATTACAATAATAAATCAGTTATAATTTCTGTCAAAACTAAAGTGTAAAATAAAGTATAGAAAAAGCTTTTCAAACATGCTTGCATTAAAATGCACTAGAAAGTAAAAAATTATTTTTTTTGATGCACACCAGGATTTTCTTACAATTAATCTGTCTACAAAAATAAAATGTGGGCCCCAAACATGGAAGGAAATGTTACAAGAAAAGAAATATATATATATATATATATATATATATATATATATATATATATATATATATATATATATATATATATATATATATATATATATATATAATATATATATATATATATATATATATATATATATATATATATATATAGTATATATATATATATATATATATATATATATATATATATATATATATATATATATATATATATATATATATATATATATATATATATATATATATATATATATATATATATATATATATATATATATATATATATAGTATATATATATATATATATATATATATATATATATATATATATATATATATATATATATATATATATATATCATATATATATATATATATATATATATATATATATATATATATATATATATATATATATATATATATATATATATATATATATATATATATATATATATATATATATATATATATATATATATATATATATATAATATTATATATATATATATAAGGATTTTGACGTAAGGAAAAATCTATTTCTGGGCGATTGGCTCGTGTCGCCAGCGAAATATCCTTTAATCTATTATTTCTAGGGTAAATGTACTAACACATACCAAGAGAAATAAATAATAAAGAAAAAGGTCAGTATAACTGCACTCTCTCACCCTCCCACCAGAGGGTGTCGGTATGAACACTTTGGCGAGTGAGACCACTACCACGAGCCAAATGCCAATAGAATTCTCCCACTACAAAATCCCCCAAGAGGAGAGCCGACCCACAGAGTGGGCAGCACCAACTACTACTACTCCATCCCATGCTGCCGATTGCTGCGCCTCTGGTGGCCATCCTGAAGTTAGCAGACAATCTTGGCGATGGGATGGGTAGGGCGGGATTTCGCTGGCGACACGAGCCAATCGCCCAGAAATAGATTTTTCCTTACGTCAAAATCCCTTTTCTGGGCTCAGCTCGTGTCGCTGCGCGAAATCGTACCAGAGAAATAGCACAAGATTGTAAAGAATTCAACAAAATACAAAGAGGTCTCAAATAAAAGATAAAATAAAAATAAACGAATATAATTGCTAATAAGGATACATATACACAGTGATACAAAATAGAAATATTGCTTAAATTACACTTAATTCTAATAATATTTCTTAACTTAAGGTAATATACATATATACAGGAGAAATATGTCATATATGTACAAAAATGGTATCTGTGTAAAGCTATGTCTCTAAAACACACATTCTAAAGCAATTAACATAAAGTTGAATAAAACAAACTGAACAATAATAATATATAAAGGAATGTATATGACTTAATATACAAAAACCCGTAACCATTACAATAAGATGTATCTTCCTAGCATAAAAATAAGGAGAATGACATCCACGCGAATCAATATCCATCATCAAACTGGTGATGTCCCTAGCAAAAAAAAAAAAAAAAAGGGAAAAGGACACCCACTACTGCATCATAAAAGCAAGCTAAGACACAAGGTGACCGTAAATGAACAAGGCAGGAATAGACAAACTGTTGGGTGAGGCAGGTAGAAAGGAGGACTGGATCTTCTACTAAGGATTAGTCAGATCAGGAGAAACTATGTTCCCCGCTGCTACTGCTGAAAATTTCAGAGCTTCCAAGGACTTTAAGTAATGACGTTTGAACACTGTCGGCGATTTCCTCCATCCAGTATACTTTTTCAACTCATCGAAGTTCATATGTTGGAAATAGTTAATTGAGGTGGCTACTGCCCTGACATCATGTGCTTTTGGGAAAGAGTCAGGATTGGCTTGTTTAATGAAGTACAGGATTTGTTGCCTGATGCCTTTAATAGATAAAGTGCCACCTTTTTCTCTCTTAAAGAGAGGACCCGATGATGATGATGGAGGTCCTAGATAGAAAGGCTCGTAAGGCTGAAACTGGGCAAAGAGATACATCTTGTGGAAGGGGTAGTACCTTCCATGTTTCCCACCTCATCAAAGGATCTTCATTCTTTGCTATAAAGCTACGTTCCGGAGAAGTAGCACTTCCCCTGTGGGAAGGAACTGAATATGATCCGGATCTGTGGATAACGCCGACAGTTCTGAAATTCTAGCTCCTGAGGCCAAGCTTAATAAAAATAAGGTTTTCCTTAAGAGCATTATAAACGAGCATGTGTCATTATTGGTTTCTGAAGCCAGCTTTAGAACATCATTTAAGAACCATGATACTGACGTAAGCCTTACCGAAGGCCTAAGTCTAGCACATGCCTTGGGAATAGACGAGAAGTAGGAGTCTGTCAAGTCTATGTTGAACCCAAATTGAAAAATCTTTTTCAAGGCTGACTTGTTTGTCGTAATTGTGCTAGCTGCTAAGCCTTTTTCAAATAAGGATCTGAAAAAGGATATAGCTGAATTGATTGTCATGATCCTAATATCTGATTCTTTCAGGAAGGTTGCTAACTTTTTGACAGCAGCATCATACTGTCTCAAAGTTGAATCTCTTTTATCGGATTCCAAGAAGAGAATATTCTGAGGGTCAATATTCGCATCCCTTTTTGCTGCAAACTTCATGAAACAAATCCATAAAGTTAGGGTTTTGAGAATCCCTGAGGAGCGAACACAGTCTTCGTTTGTACTGACTGGGAGAGCCTGGGATTGGGGATCCGAAGAGGGCGAAGACCCAGTTCCAGAATGAGAGGGTACCAATTGCTCTTCGGCCAGTCTGGGGCTACTAGAGCCCACTTGACCCTTGAATGTCCTGAGTTTGTTTAAGACTTTCATGAGAAGATTCACCGGAGGAAAGACATAAATCTTCTCCCAGTTTGTTCCAGTCTAGAGCCAGGGCGTCCGTGGCATAGGCCAGAGGGTCCAGGTTGGGGGCCACATAACACGGGAGTTTGTGGTTCGTTTGAGATGCGAAGAGATCCACCTGTAGACCTGGAACTCTCTGAAGAATCCATTGGAACGAACTGTTGTCCAGTGACCATTCCGACTCTAGAGGTACTGATCGGGATAGAGCATCTGCTATGACGTTTCTCACTCCAGCTATATGAGTGGAGGAGAGATGCCAACTGAACTTGTCCGCCAGGGAGAAGATGGCTACCATGACGTGATTTAGATGACGTGACTTGGAGCCTCCTCTGTTCACACAATGTACCACCACTGCGCTGTCCAGGACTAGCTTTTATGTGGGAGTACTTTGGCGGGCGTAACCTTCTTAGAGTCAAGAACACTGCCATTGCTTCCATTCGTACGTTTATATGGAACTGACGGAACTGAGGTGACCACGTTCCTTGAACTTTTTGAACTGGGAATATCCTCCCCAACCGCTTAATGATGCGTCTGTGTGGATGGTGATCCCTGGTGGAGGAAACTGAAGGGGCACTGACACCGACAAGTTCTTGACTTTCGCCCACGGTCGGAGTCGATTCTTTAGAATCAGAGGGACTGAGGATAATTTGTCCCTGGACCTGACATTTGCTCGTGAGCGCCAGATTCTGGTTAGGTCTTTCAGTTTGGCTTTCATTAAGATGTTCGTCACTGATGCAAAACTGGAGAGAACCCAAGATCCTTTCCTGGGATCTTCTTGATGCCAGTTTGTGACTCAGAAATTGTTTGACTGACTTCGCTATTTCTTTTCTTTTGGATGATGGAATCGACAGAGTATGGGAGGATAGATTCCATTGAATGCCTAGCCACTGAAAGTTTGACTCTGGGGTGAGTCTTGACTTGGTCCTGTTTATCTTGAAGCCTAGATATTCCAGGAACTGAATTACTTTCAGTGTTGCTCTGTTGCATTCCTCGACTGTTGAAGCCCAGATCAACCAATCGTTGAGATACGCTACTACCATAATCCCTTGCGATCTGAGTTGTTGAACTACTACTTCCGCCAGCTTCGTAAACACCCTGGGTGCTACGTTGAGCCCGAAAGGAACTACCTTGAAGGAGAATGTCTGGTCTCCTATCTTGAAGCCCAGATACGGGACGGAAGTGCCTTGCAATAGGGATATGATAGTAAGCGTCTGTAAGATCGATAGAGGTGGTGACGGCCCACGGGGAAGTAAGGTCCGTACCTGCGAGATCGTGAGCATCTTGAACTTGTCGCAGCGAATGGCTAAGTTTAAGCGGGACAAGTCTAAGATTACCCTTCTTTTTGTGAGCCTTTCTTTGGCACGCTGAACAAGCGTCCTTGAAATTTTAACCTTTTGACTCTCGCTATAGCTCCTTTCTGAAGGCGATCCTCCGCATACTCCGTCAATTCCTTGGAAGGAAGTTGGCGGAAAGGTCTGGATGGGGGTGGGTTCGTTAACCAGCTCCAACCCAGGCCTTTTGACACAATGCTCTGAGCCCACTTGCTGAAGTTCCACCGGTGGCGAAAGTGAAACAGCCTCCCTCCTACCTGAAATTCCTCATTGGTTCTGGTAGCCTCCTCGGCCTCCCCCTGAAATGTTTTCCCCTATTATTAAAGGGACCTCCCGATCCTCTCCCACGAAAGGATCGCTTACCTCTGCCTCCCTTACCCGAGCGGTCATACTTCTGTGAAGCTTGACTCTCGAAGGCCTTGATTGTAAGCTGGAGAGAGGGCGTAAGAGGTGGAGGGCTGAGGCTGAGGGGAGATAACGTAAATCGGCTGTGATTGAGCCTTTGAGGTGGAAGGTTGGGCTGTTTGCACTAAGGGAACAGCCGGAACTTGCTGAGAAAAGCGTGGCTGCTTTTTCTGGTAGGGCTGGAAACGTCTAGGTTTCCTTTGACCTTTACCCCTAGCTGCTAGATCTTGTCGTCTCTTGGCCGTAAGACCCCAACGGTCCTTAAGGCTCTGGTTCAACCTCGTAGCCTCTGACTGAACCTCCTTCACCATCGCTTCTGGAAGAGGTCTGCTCCCCAGATGCTCGACGCAAGTAACCTATTCGGCTCGTGCCGAATAGTTGCTTCTTGTAGGACATGTTTCCTACAATTCGTCCTAGCAGTGGCAAACTCAAACATATCTGACTGTACCGTTTGAGTCAAGGATTTGGTAAGAAGCTTGAAGAGCGGTTCTGACCCATAGGCTATGGTAGCCACCTCGGTCATAGCCATGGAATTAATAGATCTGGCTAACCGCGATTTGGCGTCAAATTCTGCCTGAATAAGGCTATCTGGAAGCCTAGGTAGTTCTTCTCACCAAACTGCTCCATAGCACAGTCCGGTTTGAGTTTGCCAGCTGAGAAGGTGTTAGGTAAGTCTTCCCACAATTCTCCGGCTGAAGGAAGTAACGGAGATGTAGGATCTGCTTCCTTCAGTTGAGGCATGGGGTCCCCCTTCTGGGCCGCTGGAATGGTAGACGTCGCGATCTTTGTCAGGAAAGGGAGCGGGGTACTCTCATCCATCGTAAAGATCGTAAACGGACTCTTGAAAGGTTGGATTTTCGTATTGGAACAATCCATGTCCTCTAGACACCTGAGCCATTCTCTCTGAGCCTGGTCACGTGAATAGAGGACTGTCTCCTTTGGAACTTTATCATCCCGAGTCATGGCTGAGGCGGTGAGCCTTGCGTAGCCGATGAACGGAGGCTGAAGGTCTTCCGGGTAGAACTCGAAGTCCTCGATCCTCCGAGTTCCACATTCCGGGATAGAAATGAGTCCGTCTTGGAAGGGGGCGTATGACGCTACTCTCCAAGGGTTGTTCATTGAGAACGGAGGTAGAGAGTCATAAACGGGGAAGCTGGGCTCCACCTGTATTGAAAGGTGGAGGAGAGGCTAGAGGAGCTTGGCTCAGTCCGGCTATAATGCTGTCTTGAGAGGTAATCCTATCCGACAACCGAGAGATCATTTGTTCCATGCTACTTTTCAGAGACCCAACCAGGTCGCCCACCTGTTGTAACAGACCAGCATTGGAGTCCAAAGCCGGAGCTGCTGCGGAGGTGGAGGGGTGGCTCTGAATTGGAACCAAGGGTAGCGGAACTGACGACTCCGCTGGAGTGTGAGATCTCTCTCTGGAGGATTTACTCCTCGAGGACTTAGAGCCGGACCCAGAAGCTTTAGATCTCTCTGCTCCGGGATTCCTAGCCGGAGACTTACGAGAAGAGGATGACGCCGAAGCCGTCTTCTTAGACGACGACGACGTCTTCGTCAAGGATTTCACTGCTTGACCCTTGACCTTGGGTCTAACTGAAGCGTCAGGAGGAGTATATAATTCGTTACCCGTAAAGCCTTGGAAGGATGGAGAGGTTGCAGGAGTAGAAGAAGCAGTTGCACCCAAGGGTATCCCTTGGGTGTCCAACTTACCTACCTCAACCAACAGGTCGTCCACACCTACCATAGGTTCTACATTAATATCCAGCGTCGCGACTTCCGAGGAGATGTCCTGGCCTTGGTCAGTCAATGAGGCAGCCAGCTGTTGCTGGATGAAGGCGATAGTCGGGGCCGCCTCTACTGGGTCGACGTATCCTGTCGCCTTGCCTCCGGGGAAGATTAGTACCCGCCAACCTTTTCTCCAGGATGTAGGGCATACCCTTGGCGGCGTTCTTCCCGAAACCGCCGACCCAGGCCCGCAGGGTTGCCAGTGCGGTATCCCTCACGGCCGGTGCCTGGAAGAGAGGGTATTGATTAGATTTAAGAATAACTTAAAACTAAAGCTAACTTAAAGCATAACTTAAAATTATAGGGGCTATAAGGCCCCTTGAATTTACCTTAAGTTAGAGTGATTGATGTAAAACTTAAGCACTATAACAGATGAGGACCAGCTACCGGAGATGGAATACTTACCCCGTCTAAAAAGCTGGCTCACCAGATCGTAACATATGGTACACGTTTCATGGTACCAGACCTGGATGTCCCTGTGCGGAGTCGCGCATGGAGCATGGGACCGGCAAACTTCGTGTCCACATGGGTCCTGAAGTGTGGCGGCGCATCCCGGATGCTCACAGTTGGTGGTCTGTAAGTGAAAAGACACATGAGTATCTTAAAGACTATCACTTACAGGCTAAAGGACAGAAGAACTCCGTTGCATGCCGGAGCTCGGAAAAATTTGGGCATAGCCCCTCCCTTAATCGCCTGAATAGGCTATAACCCCGGAGGTATCCGGTGAAACACGAAGGGAGGGGGGATGGTTTAAGGTACTTAAGATAAACTTAATAGTTTAACATAATAGATCTTAAACCTAAAAGCTCGAACGTACCGGACTAAGTCCAGTGCGTGGCAGAGTGTATAACTCAGTGAAACGGAGAGGTTAGAAGGACCGACTGTATGTTCCGGTCCACCCCGTGGGGTAGACTAGCACCTTTCCGCTGGATGCCAGGTCTCCGGTGGTAAAAGGAGCCCTAGTAAGGTGGGAAAGAGCAAGGGGCATTACAGACTCGGGCTAGTAACGGAGCGACGGAGTAGAAATGGAGGGGGGGAAAGGCCAGTCCCCCCCACCTTACCATCCGACCGGACCGAGAAGCCGGAGAGGTCGAGTCCAGTCTGGGTCTGTCCCGTCCCTCTCACCCCCTCCGCCTGGGGGAGAGAGGAGGCAGGCTCGGGTATGTGGAGCAAGCATGGGCAGGCCTAACCACCCCCCCCCGACCCTATGGAAGAGCGGGAGGGGGGAAAGGTGACTGGACAGGCGTCTGGCTGCCTCGTGATCACATAGTGACCACGGGGCGATAAGAACAACAACTAAGCCTAGAAACATAACCAACTGATCAGAGAGATGCTATCGGGAAGCAACCGAGCTGAAGAGCGGTAACATATAGGCCCAATGGGCCATGACCTAGGCTAAGCGAGCCAGACGCCTAACTAACCTAACAAATATCACATAAATAATATAAATGAATAATAAAATGAAAGAAAGAAAACAAAATAGTAGGAGAAAAAATCCAGGAGTGTACGACTAACCCGAAGGCAAGTCTACCACTCAAAGCTAGCCGAGGCCGATACTAAGAGCCGTGGCTAGGGTCTGGATGGAAGAGCCTACATAAGGTAAAAGACATGCATGCATGACAAAACCGTGTAGACCGTACCCTAAACAAAGCGGATAAATAAAATAGAGCGTACATAAGCAAGGGGATGTTCTGGGTATGGGCGACCCAGAACGGACCCACCACGAGGCAGAACCATGCTGCCATGCTTCCGACCTAGAGATCGTATTTATACCTAAAAAACGGCAAATACGTGCTCAGGGCCGGAAAAAACCAATTAGCAATAAACACTGAGTACTTAACTTAGCTGCTGCGATGGCTGCACGCTCCATGGTAATAAAATCCAAAGGAAAGGGCACAAAAACACAGAGAAGAAAATGGCACGTGTGTATCGTGTGCGCTAACTGAAAAGGATGGCCACCAGAGGCGCAGCAATCGGCAGCATGGGATGGAGTAGTAGTAGTTGGTGCTGCCCACTCTGTGGGTCGGCTCTCCTCTTGGGGGATTTTGTAGTGGGAGAATTCTATTGGCATTTGGCTCGTGGTAGTGGTCTCACTCGCCATAGTGTTCATACCGACACCCTCTGGGAGGGTGAGCGAGTCAGTTATACTGACCTTTTTCTTTATTTATTTATTCTCTGGTATGTGTTTAGTACATTTACCCTAGAAATAATAGATTAAAGGATATTTCGCGCAGCGACACGAGCTGAGCCCAGAAATATATATATTTATATATATATATATATATATATATAATATATATATATGTATATATATAGTATATGTATGTATATATATATATATATTCCTATATATATATATGCTTATCTATATATATACTATATATTATATATATCTCTATATATATATATATATATATATCATATATATTACATCTATAATATATATATCTCTCTATATTTATAATATATATATATATATATATATATAATTTATTTCTTGTAGCTATTCCTTCCATGTTTGGGGCCCGTTTTTATTTTTCTATACATTGTTAATTGTAAGAAAATCCTGGTGTCTCAAAAAACTGCTTTTTACTTTTTAGTGCATATTAATACAAGCATGCTTATTTATTTATTTATTTTTTGTTATTGTCATAATTTCAGAGCTCTCCAAGAGAGTGGTTGAAGTTTGTTTCTTTTACTGATTACCATGGTCTGAAGGCTTTTGGCTTCATTTCAGAATCCGACCGTAATTAAATAATGAAGACACACAAGTCTGGTAATTGTTAGGATCTAGTATCAACTGATTCCCATGGTGTTAAAAACCAGTACTGGTGGTCCTCCAGTTGGGGCCTCTGATCATTCCCAATTTTATCCTAGATTTTGTTATCTATTAATCTCTGGCACTTTCATCCAATTAGGTCAGTACATAAAATTTTCCAGATACAGGCAGTCTCCGGGTTACAGCAGGTTAGGATTACGACGTTCCGAGGCTAAGGCAGTTTTTCAATTATATTCGTCAGAAATTATTTCCAGGGTTACAACACATGTTCCAGGGTTATGGTGCCTACATCGCTGATCTGACAGAAGAAATATGACAAAAAATGCAAAATAATCAATATTTGAAGGGTTTATTTAATGAAAAATGCGATAAGAATGCAGTTTACATTGTTTTTAATGCACCCAAAGCATTAATAGTCGGGTTTTCTTAGGATTTTTGACGATGTTCCGGCATACGACGCGTCTCAAGAACGGAACCCCCATCGTAACCCGGGGACTGCCTGTATCTGACTACACTTTGCAACCAGATCTTCCAGGATTATACAATCAACAAAGTACATACTAGTAATATATAAACTGCTAGTAAACCATACAGTTTTCCAATTGTATTCCAGTTGTAACAAAACTGTAGAATGATCTTCCTTATTGCTATATGTAATTGACTTATTGGAACTTCAGAAGTTCAAACTGGCTGCATATGTTTTTTTGTTTTTTTTGAGTAATCCGACATAGGTCTTACTGCTTATTTGATGCACTATTTATTGAATATAATGACAGAATTTATAGAATTGATCTTATACAGAATTCTCTCAATTTTTCTAATGGCTTGCTTCTCTGACACAGTAGTATTTCTAAGCAGCTGCCCGATGTTCATCATGCATTTGGTCATCAACGGAATTCTGGCTGGTGTTATCAGACGGCAGGTCAGGGACAGGCCAAGAGTCGGCAACGGGTATTCAGGTGTGTCTCATAGGTTGGGAACAAAGCATAGTCATCAGGGGTCAATCTGTATTTCTTATGTTTCTCTCAGGTTTCTTAAGGACATCTACATCCCCAAAAATTCCATTCATGACCGAAAGCATGATGAACATCAAACAGCTGCTTAGAAATATGTACCAGTGTGCCAGAAAAGCAAGTCATTAGAAAAACTGAGAGAATTCTGTATAAGATCAATTCTGTAAATTCTGCCATTATATATTAAATAAAACATGTTTGCAGCACACAATAATAATAATAATAATAATAATAATAATAATAATAATAATAATAATAATAATTTTAATTAATAATAATAATAATAATAATAATAATAATATTTTGTCTGAAGTGGGAAGTGGTCCCATATTCCAGCCTGAGTATGGTACTAGTATGCCCTAGAAAAGTATAAGTTCTGACACATAAATCAAAAAGGTCAAAAGTAGAGCAGTGCATCCCAGATGAGGCTACAAAAAGTCACTTTAGTCTAAAAATTAGGCAGCATAGGGTACTGTTATCATGTAACATGATATCCAGGTAGGATGGTATACAATATGCTGGGTTTGATTAGCATAGGATATAAATTTTATAAACTCTAGTCATCACATTTTAGCTAGTCATAAAAGTTTTCTCAATTTGCTATTCTTGCATTTATAGGTAGGTAACATTTTGGCTACCTATCAGACTTTTGGAAAATCTTTCAATTTTGCTGTCCCTCCTCATAGATACTCCACTTCCCAGCTGTGAACCCTAGGTATGGATTCTCAAATAGCTAGGCTATTCACGATCAACATGCTAGGTTAAGATGTCGCTAGTTTTGCAAACATTGACAAAAGGGCTGAATACCCCAGGATAGGATAGAATGCTAAAGAATGAAGTTCGAACGTTGTTGGTGTATTTATCCTGCTCTTAGGGGTTTAATGTACCTAGGCTACATTACCTAGACCCAAATCAAGTTTGACTGTTAGGTATGGCCGTATATTTTCCCAAGAGCATTTACACTTATTTAAGAGGGCTCAGATAAAGGTAGTGGCGATGGAATCATTTAGCCAGTCCAAGGCTAGACAGCCTAAGGAAGCCAGACAGCTTAAGTATCCTAACTTCGGATGTGCTACCTATATACGAATCACGGAATACCAACAACATTGGTTAGGCCAAGAACATTTCAGAGCTCATTTGCGTCCACGAGCAAATCATAGCATTTAACCTGACAAGTGGCATGATTAATTTCAGGCATGAAATTAAAAGAAAAAAAACTTATGAAACCACGAACACCAGCTTAGTCCAAAGGCTGGTAGTATTTCGCAGGCGCTGAAGGAAAATTTTACCCCAGCAACTTCACCCATCGGCGGAAAGCCCATCGCCTCCATTATCATTTAATCATATCTTTCCAGAGATATTTCTTAAATATCTCTAACCTCCCACAGAAGTTGCAAGAGGCTTCGTTTACTTCTGGCGACTGACATTAGAACAACAACAGAACTGAGGGATGAAAATAATAAAAGAGAATCGATTCTTTGACCTTCATTTGTTAGCAAAACACAAGACTAACGCCAAGGCTGGCTGACTTAAGGAGAACATTTCTTCGTAATGTAGCCCTTAAATGCGCCTAGACAAGCTGTGAGACTTATGACCCTAATTGACAAGTGTATGTAGAATCATTCTAGGGCAATTCCCGTTACAAATATTATATAATCACTCACATTTTGGAAGAACGCAGAACCAGCTGGCAGAATGTGATTAAGAAACGCGCATGAAGTCACTAGAAGTGAAAAACGCGCTAAATTTAAATCGTCATTTCTTCTATGGCAACAGTTGAACGATTATAAAGTCCTAGAGAATTTCACATTTTTGCAGTAGTATGTGAATACACATTCAAACTTATCTCTGAGATTTTATCAACAAATAAAAAATTTCACGGGAAACCAGGCACAGTTATTGGTAGTTATACTGTATTTGTGTTGTGTACGTTTGTGAAGTTGTTAGCGCAGTAATACTTAGAAAATTTTATCAATGCATAGATCTTTTTAAAATTGCCTATGAATTTAATATATACGATGAATCTGAGTTAATGAAAATTAAGATTCTCGCTTGCACACTACGTATATTTTAACTTAGCTCAATGTCTAAAAATCCCAGATTTCTTCAGGTTGTTTTTAAAACTCATTTGTCATTATATTTGCTTTGCTATATGAAAATGGATTAACCCCTCTATTTAAATAAATCACTCTGGCTGTATAGTGGACGTTTACCTTCTAAAACAAACAAGCAGACTTAGCAGCAGCAAGATATTATGAGATGCATCCTGGTTCCTCGTTGCTCACACCAGGAGTGTTGTTTGCTTCCCCTAATTTTTTTATTTTTTAGCCATAGACAGTTTATTTACTTTTGTCATTTTATAGGTTAAGATAGTATGTTGCAGCCTTTTATGACAGCCTGTTGGTATACGGGCTGCTTTAAGGGCCCCGTGCCAGCACGAGCTGGATTATGAACTCGCTTAATTTTCACCATACTTTTTTTAACATCCTGTCCTCTTAATTTCTGTCATTTTTGCTAAATAACATACCCCTTGTATTATTATCTTTATCATTGAAGGCACAGAATTCAAGTAATTGGTTTCCTTTTAGGCCTGCAGTTATATATGAACTCTAGTTTTTATGTTAATTCTCTTTTTAATTTTCTTGTGTTTTTTCCGAGTGTTATATTTTCTATTTTCAAGCTATCATAATCGTGTTTGATTAGATTACTCCCTCAGGTTGCCATAGTCTACATGCTTTGAACTTGGTCATCAGTTATCTTTCTCGTTAATATTTAATTCCGAGTTCATGATATTATGAAAGTGCATTGTTTTCCTATATGCTATTCTATAGCACACAATTGTAATATATGCCGGTTTTTGCCATCGAGCAGGAACTGCGCATGTGACAAGAGATGTTTAGGATATAAATGAGAAGACCAAACATTTTGAGGCCTAAGATTATTACTAAATGAAATTATATGACTGGCTGTGAACTATATGGAACACGTACTCCTGTTTACTAAGAATTATAAAGATGCTTATTTCACATCCACCGAACTTTGCTGATTGTTTCATAAATGTATTTTTGCGTCCAAGGAACGTAATTATCATAAACTCCATTAAATTTACGAGTTCGTCGGGTGTCCCATTTCACTGTTCAGTTGATTTAAAATTGTTTCGCTAATGTTCGTGATTTAATAAATTTCTTATATTTTGTGCGGAGAATTGAAATGTATATGAAGATATTTGGAAGAAGGGTACGAATAGCAAAGTTCGATTTTAATTTTACTGAACTGCAATAGAAAAAATGCTAGTCAGGCTGCTTTGTAAATTGTTGCAGTTAGCCTATTTAAGCATCTTATTCTCGACTCCGTTTTCTGTTTTTGGAGATTCAGTATACAACGTTATCTCTAAGTGGCCATTACACTAAACACGAAATTGTTGTATAATGATTGCATGCCTCACCTAAAGCTCCCTTTAAAAGCTGTGAATAGTTCTCTGGTATTTACACTACTGCTACAAGCGCTGGACGTTTTATATACTTACTTTATAATTATAACGTGGAACATTTTCTCTAGATGAACAATCATCGACATGAGATAAAAATTGCCAAATAATCAGCATTTCTCAAAAACTGTATAACCTATCGTACTGAATATTAGCAGTCCCAACACTGACATTTCTAATATTTATCAGCTACTTTTTTCTTTTCAAGAATAGTTATATATGACGTATCCATTAGGCTTCCATTGGCACCATTACACATTTAAACGACTCCAAGTTGTTGTGACAGTATCTTCACATAATTTGGTTTGGTGGTTGAAGGAGCCTTAGTTTTGCTGAGAGTTGTAGTTGAACCGGGTTTCCTATTTACTTTAAATTTGATTAGACAAAACACTCACTAAATACTATTTCCCTCTCTACACACATCCACTCGGACAATGTTCTGTGGCACACTCATACTTTAACTGTGCAGAAAGTTTCCACAACATTAGTTGCTTCATACATCTACATAGATGGCTTAACGCACCATTCTAGGTTTTCCTCTGACCCTTCCTCCTAATTCTCGTAAATTGTACAATCTTTTCAATAACCCTAAAGCCGTTGTTCTTTCCACATGACCAAACCATCTCAGAACACCCTGATCCACCCTCTTACTTATATTAACTTTTACATCACTTCTTTGACATTCTTCCACATTTATCACCCTTTTATTTCTTAGTAGGCTACATATACTTCCCGAAAAATTCATTTTACAGCCTCAACAATATTTTTTCAATCAGCACTTTACTTTCAGAAAAGAGAATTTGGTTCAGCAAAGCATTCATGCATTCCAACCTTGGTTTCCAAAGACCCTCAAAGTTTCCTCCTTATCTGTCGCACACATCATGGTACCCACCCTTCCTTTCTTAACCTCATCTTACTACCCTCCAGTACAGAGTGGCCCCCAAATTTTTTATACGAATCAAGAACCTTTATTCTTCAGCTATCCAGTATCAGCATTCAATGCTCTTGTCTTCTAGCGCCAGATAACCCCATAACCTTACTTTAAACTTGTAACTTCCTCTTATTGCAAACACTGAAATTCTTTTGCTAGCTTCTGCAGTTTCCCGACAACGTCATCTGGAAATGTCCTCCGTTTCACTCTTCATTCTTAACTCATTTACTAATCACGCAGTTTTGCGTCTGCATCTAATGTTATTTCTCTGACATCTTAAGTCATTTCACCTATAAAATTGTTGAACAGCCACTGAGAGATAACACACTCGGTCTCAGTCCCATATTTGATACCAGACAAATCAGTCTTCCGCCTACAAATTTTGTCACAGCTTAAAAACGTAAAGAAGTTAAGCTTGGCTATACCGGGTGTTTCGAAATTAGAGCTACCCCCCCCCCACAGAATAAATGGAAAGTTATTAAGTTTTCTTCTATAGCCTTTCTCCAAGTACATTATCTTAAGTTTTTATTAAGCTATTTTCCATTTTAAATTTCTTGTGTTTTAAGACTGAGTGACGGAGTTAGGTACAGCCATGGCTAACGACTCTGAGGAAATTAGATTGATTGACCGAATCGCGGGCTATAACCTTCAGAGAGGCCAGGGATCCTGGCATATCCTTCATTTCACGTTCCTTGATAGCTAAATACATTGAAAGAGGTGAATCCTTTGTTAAAATAAACTGGAACAAAAATCCATATGACTATCATCGCGAAAAGAGTGAGAATCTTGGAAGGCCTGAAGTCCTTTCTCAGAAGTCAAAAGACACCATAGCTGAGGCAGTGGGAAGACCAAGAAAGTCTTTACATAAATTGGTGCTTGAACTGGAAACAAAAAGGGAAAGAAGAGAAGTTATAGTGCTGTATATCATGAATTGAAAAAATCTGGTATCAAGCCATTTCATGTTATCAGCAAGCCCAACATCACTCGGCAACAGAGAGAAGACCGTGCATCCTGAAGATTGGGATGGAATTTTCTCTAAGTTGCTGCATCAGATGAATTCTTCATTTACACAGTTAAGAAGCCAAATCATAAAAATGACATCATTTGGGCTGCAAAGTTGGATGATATAAGCGATGACGTGCGCTATCGCCAAGTTGTGAAATTTCCTGAATGTTTGGGAATTTTCTTCATTTCACAGCCAACCAGTTAATGCAGATCATCAAAGATATGCGTTTTAAAACATTGGTAGTGTCTTAAAGGATCGTGTTGAAGCATGCACAGTGAACTATGATGGTATACCAAGCCTCGACGACCTGCAAAGAGAGGTAACCGAAGTGCTCAGGGAAATGGAGTTTGAGTCTCAGCTTTTTTGCGATTTGCTGAAATCAAACCCCTCAAGAATGCAGGCTGTGGTACAGGCAGATGGAGGCCACACAAAATATTAAATACTCAGAGAGAAACTCAAATAAATACCTGTTCTGAATTACCTTTGTTTATGTCCACATCAATTTTAGTTTATGCTGTAGAGGAGGGGGCGCCTCTAATTTCGAAACACCCATAGTATTTTATAGCAATTTAGTTATCTATGATGAGTCTAGTCATCCTTGCTGAAGTTTCTTGTGCTTGTTTTAGGCTTACTTCCCTTAGGCCAACTCGGAAACACTGAAGGTATGTTAGTCTATGCTCCCAAGAGTTGCTATAATAATTTGCTTCAAGAAGTTTCAAGCTCGCAACTTATATCCTCCAAAATGAGATCATACTCTTTTGTGCGGTATGTACTAATACTTATTAATACTTATTCAGGATTATATCAAAACCAAATTTACTCGGGAAAATAAGTGAAAACACTTATTCTGTGGTTTAAAAACCAAAGAAGCTTTTCAGTTGCAGGCAATACTGTCAGGGTCAGCACCCGTGCACAGTTTTTACTTATAAAACTATACAAACTACTAGAATCAATCTAAGCATTTATAAGGAGCCTGTTGGCATTCATTTCTATGGCAGTGTCGGAGATTCTGGGGAATACTGCACATACGGCATGAAAGGCCAGGTACTAACTACAATGGTAACAGTTTTCACAAACAATTAAAACTTTTTTGCCAGTTATTACAAGAACCGTCGCTTGCAAGGGACTTAACCATAACAGAGAATGGATTAATACGAAATTCCCTAAATTTCTCATAAGTTGCTTCTTATATTTTATAATTATCTTTTAGTGTTTTCTCGTCAGTATCGTAGCTCCTGCAGAATAGGAAAGCCTTTCGTTCATTTTTAAGATTTGCTTTCTTCTTGCATGATCTTCATTTCAGGCTGTATTTTGTTATATAGTCTTGGTGCGCAGTGTTCAAATGCTCTTACATGTACCTGTCTTACAATTTGTTTTAGCTTCAAATAGCCTATATGCTTCACTTGCATGTCTGGTCACAATATTGCAATTTTTCAGATATGTTGGTACACCATATTTCAGTGCTTTAAAGACTGTAAGAGGTATTTGTATTCTACCATTGCTTTTAAGTAAGTAGTTTGTATTCTAGTCTTGCTTTTACAGGGAGCCGAAGTAGCTTAATTAGTGCCGGGGTCATTCTGTAACGGTAACGTAACCCTTTTATTAAGCTGGCGACTCTATTTTGTACTCCTTGTAATTTTCTTTGTAGGAAGTTAGGGAGACCGTTGTATATAACGTTGCAGAAGTGAAGCCTCGAAAGTATTTGGTTATAATTAAATCGCTGTTTTCAGAGTACCTTCGTTTAAATATTTCCTAATAGATGCAATGTTTCTAATGTGATAGTTACAGGATTTTACATTATGCAATATATGGTTTTTCATCGACAATTTAATATCAATAACTGCTCCTAAGTTCCTCGCTCCTGTTACAATGTTTATGGATGAAGAGCCAATAGTTATTCCTTCGAAGTGTTCATATTTTCGTAGTGCACCATCAGATCCAAATAACATATACCCAGTTTTGTCTTCATTGAGTTTTAGTTTCTTCGCCGAAGAAACTAAAACTAAAGCCAGCGTCCTGGGCCCACTGCTATTTGGCATTTACGCAATTGCATTATCAAGAATACTAAACAAGCACAAGGTTAGATAAAAACTACGCTAATGATACTCAGTTTTAGCTTCCTCTCGAAACTGTAGATGTCATTAATAAAACTGATGCAATAATGAAAGATATATATATATATATATATATATATATATATATATATATATATATATATATATATATCATGAGATATATATATATATATATATATACTAATGCATAATGAAAGATTATATATATATATATATATTATATATATATCTATAATGCATATGAAAGATATATATATATATATATATATATATATATATATATTATATATATATATCTTTCATTATTGCATCAGTTTTATAAATGACATCTACAGTTTCGAGAGGAAGCTAAAACTGAGTATCATTAGCGTAGTTTTTATCTAACCTTGTGCTTGTTTAGTATTCTTGATAATGCAATTGCGTAAATGCCAAATAGCAGTGGGCCCAGGACGCTGGCTTTGGGCACTCATCTAGTTGGGCCTTTTTTTTCTGATATCACATTTTATTTAACCACTGTAATCTTCTTTCTTTTCTAAGTAGCCTTTGTACCAACTGAGTACATCATCTTCAATGTCTACTGCTCTTAGGTCTTCAAGCAGCAGATTGTGGTCAACTGTGTCATATGCTGCACTTAGGTCAAGCATAACCAGGATACCACATTTTCCACTTGCCGTAATTTTTAGCATCTCATTAGTAATTGCGCACGCAGTTTCTGTCGAGTGGTTTTTTCCGCAAGCTGACTGATCATCAAGTATAATGTTGAGTTGTTTCAAGTGTTTCCACGTTTGTTCGTGAACTACTGAATTTATTTCTCATTGTGATCACTGGGAGGTCAGAATGTTCCTTTCTAAACCATGACAGATTCTTTCAATTTTGTCTTCAAAGTAGTTCACAAAGTTATCAGCCAGGTTCTTGTGGTCACTTGTTCTATCAAGTAGATTTTTTCTTTTCTGGGTCCTAATGTTCCGGTTGAATTATCATAGATTTATTTTTAGGATTTTTCTCTTCGTTAAACATTTTATTGCAATATACTTTCTTGCTGTTCATAATCAAGTCGTTGTATTGATTTCTGGCAGTTTTATACAATGACTAATTTTCATGGCTTCTTGATTGTTTTGATCTTTTCCATAGAACTTCCATTTTTCTTTTCTTTTTCTTAGCTTCACATAATTCACTGTTAGACCATTTGGCATTTTCTTTAACTATTATTTGCCTTGGCACTTCTGGACATTTATCGTTGTAGTTTGATACTAACTTTTGTAGTATTCTGTAAAAAAAAACTTATGCATGTCTGGTCACTTGTCAAGGTATTCCTCAGATTACACTTGCACTCCTGACTTGTTTCTTTTATTTTCTTTATGTTCTCAATAATAAATTTATCAGCCGTAAAGATTGTTTTGTTTCTGTAAGTGATAGTTTTTTCATTACATAGCCTTTCTATATATTATATTCATACTAAATATGACTAGTTTATGCATTGGGATATCACCCATATTCCGGCTCAACTTGTATGTTACTCAGAATCTCATTGTTTTTGTTTTGTATCACTAAGTCGATGGTATAGATTCAATAACGATGTCGGTTTCTTCACAACATTTACAAGATCGGGGCTTTCAAGTTGTTTTAGATTCAGCTGACCTTATGTCAGCACGGGCTCTTGCTCATAGAGCAGCCCGTAACTCTATAAATTCTTCAACATAATTGTCATCATTTTCTTCTAAATGGAGGTCACGACAAATCAGTGTATTTTTGTTATCAGTTTACATGTTTAGGAAGTCACTGGATTCGTCTAAGAACATCTCTTACTTGTGCTTGGTAGTTTGTAAACTGTTACAATTTGTATGTGTTAATTATGTCTATATACATCTATAATCTCTGAATCTGCATCAGTAGCCCCCAGTGCTGTTTGTTTTTCAAAAGGTTGATGGTACTCTTCACGGGAAAAACTAAGGCAACTTCAAGAAAACCGATGAAATATATGTAGCAGAATTACACTGCTAAATTAAATTAATAGGCTTGCCTGTATCTCTCCTAATCCAAGGATTGTTTCTTTTTTGATAAACTCTGTGAAGAAAATAGGCGAAGCCATTCCGTGCATAACTGTATCATGAATTGTTTCCTATCGATATTATTGGCAGGTTTAAGCGTTAAAATTAACCTTTATTAAGATTGGTAATACCTAACAATTCGTTAATAGATTCACCGACTGGTAACACCATGCCCAGCAAAGATTCAGTTTGGAGATTTGACATACCATAATGGTGTTTAGTAATGGCATTTTGATAAGTAGCGCAGTCTTCCACGAATTCATTCATATCATGAGATACACATGTAATTTAGTGGAGCTCTGAGTTTATGAGAATTGTGTCTGCATATTCTTCAATGAGATTTGAAACCACTCAGTGCCATTGTTCCTAATCCTTAGAAGCCGTAGACAAATTAGAATCATTGTGAAGACTTCAGTAGTTTGCATTAAGTATCTGAATAAAAAGATTTACTACCGTTGATTCAAAAAAGAATGTAGAGCTCATTGTTTTACATACACCAAAAAAACCGCAATCATTTGTGAATGTTTTTACATTCACAACATTCACAAAGAGCTACTGACTTGTTGGTAATAGCATATCATAATCTTGAAAGTTTCCTCAGCGTTTCGCAATGTCCTGACGTTTCTATCGGAAGTTCTTAATGTGCCAAGATCAGCTTTTTCATGTGAAACTGCTCACAAAATCGTTTCGCACCAAACACTTGTTTCACACACACTTTGCCTTATCTAAACCAACACTATTCTTCCCCATCAGTGATTCTGTCATATGACTTCTTTTCTCAGTCAAAATTTCATCACACCCCCGATATGTTGAGCACCGTTATGGCTACACAATTCCTACAGTTTCATTTTACACATTTCCCTTTTTACAAAGGTTAATCTTTTTAGGTTATTCTTCTCGCCCATTACTCTGGAGCGTTCCAATTAATTGGATTCATCTTATATACTCTAACCAGCCACTCAGTCACGCTTTTGTGTCAGCACCCAAGCATACTTGTAATCCCTTCAGCTTCTTGTGTCTGTACATTCTCCAACGCCCCGTAGGAGGGCAGTGCCGTCAGTGCACCTCACTGGGTGCACTGTTAGCATTACTGAAGGTTCTTTGCAGCGTCCTTTCGGCCCCTAGCTGCAACCCCTTTGATTCCATTACTGTACCTCCATTCATGTTATATTTCTTCCATCCCTCTACTAAAAATGATTTCAAAGTGTAACTGCGAGGTTTTCTCCCTGTTACACTTTTGAAACCCACCTATTCTCAATTTCCTTTCCAGCGCTGAATAACCTCATAGGTCCCAGTGTTTGGCCTTTGGCCTAAACTCTATATTCCATCCCATTCCATTCCATTCCATTCCATTCTCCAATAGTCACATACCCATTCCACACTGCCTGACCTTTGCCCTAAACTCTATATTCCATTCCATTCCATTCCATACTCCAATAGTCACATACCTTTCCACACTCTTGAAACATTCAGCTCTACTTTTCGTCTGTCTGGTAAACTCTGCAAATATTCAAATCCATTCCATACTTGTTTCATCAATCAGTGATTGCATTCAGGTTAGTCAACTGAACCTGACCGCCAGGATGTGTCAATGATTTGGGAAACGTCTAATTTAGCAAAGACAGCGGACCGCCTAACTATTGAGAGATTGTGGGTCCATTGGCAGGAGGAAAATTATGTCCTCTAGATGAGAGGTGAACCTCTTCTCCTTAGGCCGATAACCACTACACTTTTGCTCCTGAGTGATGTGAAAGAAGACAAACAATTTTTTCCTGCTAATGTTTGGCGTTTTGTTGTTTCGTGTGAAAGACACCAAATGGTCGAGGCTTTGGGGGTTAACAGCTCCATACCATATACTTATTAAAAAAACACGTAGGGTTATATGAAATCTTTAATTAAATATCCGTAGTATTATAATTATCTTATCTGCCATGTTTCTTATACAGCATCTCTCTCTCTCTCTCTCTCTCTCTCTCTCTCTCTCTCTCGTCTCTCTCGCTCTCTCTCTTTCTTCTCTCCTCATCTCTCTCTCTCTCTCTCTCTCTCTCTCTCTAGAAAATTTGTCAGATGGATTAAATTTAATAACAATGAGGATTATGTAACTTATGTCCGTGAAACTATCGAAATTATTCAGACGCCAAAAACCGATGTAAGTCCCAGGACCCACTGGAAAGTCCGATCATGCACTTTTGCTTGCGTGTGATGTGAGGAAAAGAAACACAATCCTTGGTTTTTTGTGTCGTGTGAAAGACACCAAAAGGTCGACGCTATGGGAGTTTACAGACCCATACCAATCACTAATTTTGCGAAAAAACGCACACACATAGAAACATAAAAAAATCTGTAATTAGATAGCTGTCCCATAAGAATCTTTATTCCATGGTTTCATATACAGCATTTTCCTCTCTCTCTCTCTCTCTCTCTCTCTCTCTCTCTCTCTCTCTCTCTATCTCTCTCTCCTCTCTTCTATCTCTCTCTCTCTCTCTCTCTCTCTCTCTCTCTCTCAGATGATTCAAATGTAGAAATGATGAAGTTAATGCAACTGATGTCCATGAAACTATCGAAATGATTCAGACTCCGAAACCGGTGGTAGGCAATACGTAGACGTAGACAGACAGCGCCACTGTGAATTGCGAGAAGAAGACGTTACATTTGGTACGTAAGCGACCAGGTTTGTCACACGTAAACAAATGTCAAAGAAGGAAGGATTTAGCGAAATACTCCATGGTAAGTCACTTTACCTATCTAGTATTTGTTATTATTTTGTCTACGGTATAGAGAAACATATTGTCCACAATGAATATTCTTTGGTAGTGAATCGGGAATAGTTAACAAGAAAGGTATAACCTATTTTACTTTAGTGCCAGTACCAGATACCTACCTATTGGTGTCGTTACCCCAGGCTGTGTTTTTGTCTCCTTTATAGCTACTAGCCTAGTGTAATGGTAATTGCTTTATAGCAAAGAATTACGAGTTAAAGGAAAGGAAAACGCATCTTCGAGAAGTTCTGCAACAAGAAGTTGAAGGCGCCTGTTCTCATGGTGGTTCTAATAGCCTAGGTAGAATCGGCAGGAGTTTGGGGAACTTGACAGGCGCCGAAGTGTCGTGAGAAACGCCGTTATTTCTGATGCATTACTTCGTCGAGAACTTCTAAATCATTCCCGTCGTCTCGGGAGTCTGTGACGTTCGCCGTAGGCCCCGCCCCCAGAATGCCATATAGTAGGGTAAATCACCACGGCAGGCCAAACAGGCCACCTACAATCAACGCTTGCCACCCTCCGAAAAAGTACATTATAACGCGTCCTGACACCGGAGATGGACATCAGTCGCGACTTGTTGTTGGTGAGAAACGGAGCTAAAGACCTCTACTCTCCTTTCGAAGTAAGTATTTTCTCCAAAGTTAGAAATTAAGGCCAAATTTTAAGTTGTTCCGACACGGCATACAAACCTTCGGTCCTTTTACAATAGGAAGGTACTAGCGGCAGCTGGATAGGTCGTAAGCTTTCGAACAAGGGGTTCGGTAGTTAACTGCTTGTCCGACAGGCGCGCGCGCGCGACTGGGAGGTAAACAAACCACTTTTGCTTTCGGCCTGCTGGCGTGTGGACGTGTATCATCGCTCTCTGCCCGCTTCATCGTCGTTTGCTTTCGCATGATTGTGTTTTTCTTTTTCTATGTATCTAGTGAAACTGAATTGTAAGTACAATCATTTCATTGAATTCAATTGTGAATTAAAGGATCTTGGTTCACAACGCCCTCCGTTTACCCGAGTGCCGGGACTGAAGGGCGTAATTGCGGGAATTCATTTTCCCAGAATGATCCTCGGATTGGGTATGCTCGGTGCCGAGGGCGGGAGCGCTCGCTCCGAGCGTATATTGGGTTGGAAATGTGTAGATGAAAATCGTAAGTAAGTGCTCTTTTCATTTATATTTTTTTGACCTGTATGCCCGTTGCCGAACGAATGCGCTCGACACGGAAACTTATTCAGTATGAAAGTGGAATCGCAAGTACAGTATTCTTTTTCATTTTCATATATTATTTTTATTGTAGCAATACTCATTTTGGATCAGTTTCCGAGCTTAACCGGAGATTGATCCTTCCCCCTTTTTATTTTTGAATGAAGTGAAATCGCAAGTGCAGTTCTTTTTCATTTTCATTTTTTTATTGAGATTGCATTGTTGACTGGGATCAATGTTCCGCTATTCACGGGAATTGATCCTTCCCCTTTTTTATTTGTATGAAGTGAAATCGCAAGCACAGTAGTCTTTTCATTTTCATATATTTCTTGATTGCATCAATTCATTATGGATCAAGGTTTCCAGAAACCTTGATCCATAAAGGTAAGGAATGAAACCTTTCACCATTGCGCTCGGTGCCGAGGGCGCGAATGCGCTCGATCCGAGCCCTTATTCTTTGTGAAGTGAATCGTTTGCAAGATGCATTTTCATTTTGTTCCTTATTATTGATTGCATCAATATTATTTGGTTCAAGTTCCGCTCAGTCAGGGAATTGATCCTTATGCCTTGTATTCGTGCCGATGGCACGATTGCTCTAGGGCTCTTATTTTGTTGATTGGGTACATGGGTACTGTGCGGGGGTGGGGAACGAGACCCCCCCCGCTCAGTTCCCACAGATGGCTCTTCCCCTTGGGGGGGGGGGTTATCGGCGTTCTTCTCCTCGCCCGATCCGTCGAGCGCGGGGGAGGGCGCTCGGTGCCCGATGTACAATGGTATTAGGGGTCTTCCACTCGTTCGGGAGGGATCAAACCCCCGCACGAGGGGATTTCCCCCCCATTAATCGCTACTACTATTATTTCCGCAGGTGCTACTGCCACGAGAGTGGACGTTGGTGAGGTATGGGCGTCCTTCCAATTGCAGAGCGTGCTGGTGTCCAGGGGCTGCGGTTCTATGTCTGGGCCTACTGCGGTCACCCATGGAGTGGTGACCACGCAACCAGGTGACGACGTCCCTCCTCACCTGGTGTACTCGCCTCACGTGGTAACAGTAGTACCTACAGCCGCTGTGAAGTGCCGTTCGCCGTACCGAGAGGGGGGCGTGCCGCCGCCGCTCGTGTTGCCGCGCTGCAGCGACCACACTTCCGCTGCCCTAGAACTCGCCCCTGGACCTGCCGCCGGTACCAGGATGTTGCTGGCTGCTGCTCCACTTCCTGTGTTTCCGGTGCTGCCTGCCGTACCTGCCGATTCTGGGCCCTGCCGTTGCTGCGCTGGCTGTTCCTGCCGTTGCTGCGCTGGCTGTCCCTACCGATGATGTGCTGGCCGTGCCTGCTGTTCCTGAGATGCCCATACCTGCTGATGTCGTCCCTGTTCGTGGTGGTACTACCCCAGACTTTGGTCTGTCTGTACAGGTGCGTCCGGGCCCTGTGGCTTCGGCTACAGCAGCCCCGGCTCCGCCCTGGATAGCAGATCTTACGTCTGTCCTGAGGAAGCTGACGAAGAAGAGGAGGAAGGTGTCGTGGTCGTCGTCTTCATCTTCTTCATCGTCGTCGGCCGCCGCCTCTTCCCCTTCGACTTCTAAGGCTTTACAGCCGAGGAAGAAGAAGGTCGCCTCCTCCCTCCTAAGAAGCTTCCTCGGGGAGCTTCTCGGGAGGGACCCGTCTCACCTCGGTGGGACGGGAGGGTTCCTTCCGCTGGTCCTCCTGCTCCTTCGGGAGCGGGCCCGCCCGTCTCTTCTTCCGCAAGGAAGAAGACTACGGGGACCAGAGGGGTACCGGCTAACACCGGTACTTCCTCGCCTGGTGTCAGTGGTTCTGCCACTGCATCAGGGTCCGTCTCGGCCTCCCGTTCGCGGGAGGTACCGAGTGTACGGTCGCCTACCAGCGACCGTGCAGCCAGGAACCAGACCTCTGAGTCCGCTCAGCGTCAGGTTCACGGCACGGGGCGGAAGACTGGTGACAGCCGCTCATGCGACTCTCACCAGACCAGCTCTCACTCTCGCGGTGAACAGCTGGCTACCCGGCGACGTGACGGTCCACGACCGACACGGGCTGAGGCTGGGAAGAGGTCCTCCCGTTCGCCGGTGCCAGCCACGGCCTGGAACCAGCGACGTGAGTGCCGTGAGGACAAGCACCCGGTTCTCACTGCGACAGTGGAGCCTGCAGGTCGCCTGACCGTCGCTCTCACAGAGAGCGATCGGGTACGGCAACCAGCACCAGCTCTTCTGACACTCGAGATCAGTGCCGCTGTGCTCAGTCCAGCCGTTCTCCACAGCGAGACGGTTCGACCAGGCCTGCAGCTCGATCGTCACCGCGGGTTGACGATCGCCTGCAGCCCTCCAAGCCTGCTGGTCCTGCCAGCGAGCGACGAGGGAGCGTCAGGTCTGCCTCTCCCGTACCTTCAAACCTCCTCGGGGTGACACCGGGAGGAGCGAGGTATTGAGGAGTGGAATCGTGAGGGTGCGCCCCTCATGATCCCACCACGACGCCCTACGTGCCAGGCACGGTTCTTGGACCGGCCAGGACGTATGCGCAAGTGGATGGGGAAGACCGAGAGGGCTGTCGCTGTTCCCCCTTCTTAGGAGGAAGGTTCTCGGAATATGCTCTTGTTCGAAGGGCTTAACGGTCCCACTCTGCAAGATGCTGTGACTTCCGAGATCCAGAGGAACTTTGCCGAGGTTACGGCGCTGATTCGTCAGCACAATGACCTCGGGGAAGGATCGCCGCTCCCACCAGCAGAGCCACGTCTCGGCTCGAGTCGTTTTGGGGCCCGAGAGGGAATCCAAATCGACGGTGGGTCTGCCGCGATCGGAGCTTGCCGACTGGGTTGAGCCAGGTAGTCTCTCGTCTCCGGACAAGGAGGCTCTCTCGGTTCTGGACGGTCGAACAAGCTCCTTCACCTCCTCTACTGCGACAGAGGCGTTTCTACGTGTCTTCGGACATCGTATTTATATATCCCTTCGGTCCTCCTGAGGTTTCGACCTCGACGAGGACTGGAATGAGTCGGAGCGGTATCGGCTCTCTCCTGTCAGGTGTCGATCAGCCCCACCCAGACGACGTTCACAGTGGCGGCAGACCCTTACCTACAGTGAGAGTTCGTAACCCTCCTCGGGAAAACGTTTTCTCCTGACGATACGTTTTCCCAGACTCTGAGAGGCCATCGCCGCAAGGCGATGGCTGCTCCTACTCTTCTCCAACTGCTAGTTCCACTGGGAAGGCGAGCGAGTATCCAATTCCTCCCCCATTCCCTCTCTCCTTACGGCTACGAGGGAAAGGGGAGGGATCCTACAGAGATTTCTCTGTAAGATCCCACGTTAGGGGCTGCGCTACCGGGGGGACCTTCGGGTCCTACCTGACGTAAGCCCCGGTCATTGAGGAGGGATCCTGCCAGCCATTGGGGACGTAGCATTGAGACAGGAGATCAAGACCATGCTGAGCAAGAGAACTGTAGAAATCGGTACGGATCAGTCACCGGGCTTTACAGCCGACTCTTCCTGGTGGAAAAGTCTACAACAGGCTGGCGCCCAGTGATAGATCTCTCTTCCCCGAACCGGTTGGTTCGCCAGACCCGGTTCACGATGGAGACGGCACGCTCAGTGCTCGACTCTATCAGGGAGAACGATTTCATGCTTTCAGTGGACTTGAAGGATGCGGATCTACAAATACCCATTCATCAGTCCTCCAGAAAGTACCTCCGCTTCATCCTCGACGGGACGGTGTACCAGTTCAGGCCACGTTGCTTCGGTCTCTCAACCGCCCCACAGGTGTTCACGCGAGTGTTCACTCTGGTGTCTGCTTGGGCCCATTCGCACGGGATACGTCCTGATGAGGTATCTCGACGATTTGGTTAGTCCTGGCGAGCTCCCGCTCGCAGTTGCTACAGGACAGGGATCGACTGCTCGAGTTCTGTCGCGATCTGGGGATCGTTCTGAACTTCGAAAAGTCCGATCTCGAGCACAAGCAGAGGATGAAGTACCTGGGTATGCTGATCGACACGGTAGCAGATTCAGGGAGGCAGCCAACCAGTTCCTGGTCTCTGGCAGGAACAGGTAGCTCAGCAATGGCAAGTCGTGATCGGACACCTGTCGTCACTCGGGAAGCCAGTCCCTAACGGGCGTCTTCACCTGCGGTCTCTTCAGGGAGACCAAATGAGAGTTGGTCACAGGCGACGGATCCCCCAAGCCTTCCATGGTCACTGACACAGGAGGTGAGGCAGGACCTAGCCAGGTGACTGGACGACAGGAACCCCTTAAGAGGAGTGCCTCCGGGCACTCTCCCCCCGGACATGCAGCTGCTCTCAGACGCATCGACCGAGGGATGGGGTGCACACCTGGAAGAGTTGCGGACTTCAGGAGTGTGGTACGAGAACGACAAGCACCTTCACATCAATGTACTGGAACTAAAGGCAGCGTTCCTTGCTCTCCAAGAGTCCAGGACCGCTTGATGGGACACTCAGTGGTGTTGATGTACGACAACACCACGGTGGTGGCTTACGTCAACAAACAGGGGGGGCCTAGTGTCTCTCCCGTTGTATCAGTTGACTCGGCAGGTGCACGAGTGGGCCGAGGCACACTCAATAGAGCTGTCGGCACGCTACATTCCAGGGAAGGAATGTAGTAGCAGACACGCTCAGCCGTCGGGATCAGTGATAAGGACCGAATGGTCTCTACACCAGGACGTGGCGGAAAGGCTCTTCGACCTGTGGGGGCGACCAGTCGAGGATCTGTTCGCCATCCGGCACATCAGGAAGCTCCAGGTGTTCTTCTCGGCCGTGCCGGATCCATGGGCAGCTGCAGAGGACGCTCTTCAACACCCGTGGGACAACCTCTTCGCCTATGCCTTTTCCCCGTTCAGCCTGATTCGCAAGGTGATCAGTCGAGCACTGGTCATCCCGAATCTCAGGATGATCCTGATGGCTTCCAAATGGCCACAGGCCATTTGGTATCCGGACCTGCTGGCTCTTCTCGCAAGAGAAGACCGAGATTCCCCATTGGCATTCCCCATTGGCACCTTCTCGGCCAGCCACACGTCGAGCGGTACCTCCACCGAGCAGTCCAGTCCCTACGTCTTCACGGCTGGCTGTTATCCACCTTCTCTTGCGTACGAGAAGCTTTTTTCGTAGCGCAGCAACAGAGATGGCTGGAAACGTCCGTCAGTCCTCTGCAGCTGTGTACCAGGGGAAGTCGGCCGTCTTCGGTGGTTGGTGTTGTAGACGGGGCCTATCTCTTCTCAGAGCCAATCTTCAGCAGGTAGCGGATTTCCTCGTTTTTTCTTCGCCGAGGAAGCTCCTCTAAGTTCCCACAGTCAAGGATACAGAGCCGCCTCGTCGCTCCTCCTGAAACTGACGGGATTGGACATCTCGAACTCGTTCGAGATCTCCTTGCTTAGGAGCAGCTTCCAAAGGTCTTGCCAACCCAGGGAACTCAAATGACCTCGTCTTGCTGGACCTGGCATCGGCGAAGAGAGTACGGGAAGCGTCATGAGCAGATAATGATGTGGATGAGATGCTGCTTTGTCCTGGGAGGACGCTACGGCGCTATCTGAAGAGAACTCGACACCTCGGGCCTGAGTGTCGACGCCTCTCCGTTAGCAAAGGGGTCAACAAGAAAGAAGTATCAAGAACACTCTTTCGTCCTGGCTGCGTGAGGTCTTCAGGAGGGCGTAGGAGGCTGATGGTAGTGACGACATCCGTACGTCCCGTCCGAGAACTCACGAAGTCAGAAGAAGTTGGCCCCTCGTTGGCGTTTCGTAAGAACTTCTCCGTGGCGCAGGTATGGAAGGCAACTTCCTTATACCTCTTGGATATTGCCCATAGGTCCTTGGATCGGTTTCCTTAGGACCCGTGGTGGCTGCTCAACACGTCGTCTAGCTAACCCAGACCCTAGCAGGCTGAACAGCATCGAGTCCTGGTGTGACTGTATGAATAGATAGTGATGAGAAAGTGACTGGCTTCTCTTTCTATCTTTTTCTTCCCCTCTACCTGTGGGTAGAGGGATACGGTCATCACCCTGCTGGATAAGGACGAGATGCCGGTGAGCTATATGACAGAGCCCCATCCTATCCCTTTCACGAGGGATGGGAGCAGAATATCCACCACTTCCTTCTACAAGGGGGGGAAGTGGATGCCTACAAGAGTCAAAACCATGACTTTAACTTTGCTCCTGTACAGGAACAAGTTCTTACATTGCTGGTACGAAGAGATACGCTTGCCTCTCTCTTAGTACTCGGTCCAGAGGTCTGACCATTGATCCTGCGGTGCACACCCCGATCAATCGGACAGAGGCTTGGATCCCTCCCTCGCTCTTACGACCAGGGAGGCTTCCAAGGTTGGGCGAACACCAGTCTGTTCACAAAAGACTCAGATTCCACCCACCAAGAAGTGAGTCTTCCTATTGTAAAAGGACCGAAGGTTTGTATGCCGTGTCGGAACAAATGACAATTTGTCTAAAATTGCATTTTTCCTAACTATACAAACCTGAGGTCCTTTTACACATAGCCCCACCTCATGCCACCCCTCACTCTGCAGTTTTTGCTTGGGCCAAAAGCAAAAGTGATTTGTTTACCTCCCAGTCCGCGCTCAGCAGCGCGCCTGTCGGACAAGCAGTTAACTACCGAACCCCTTGTTCGAAAGCTTACGACCTATCCAGCTGCCGCTAGTACCTTCCTATTGTAAAAGGACCTCAGGTTTGTATAGTTAGGAAAAATGCAATTTTAGACAAATTGTCATTTTGTTCATGAAACTTACCTGTCAGATATATATATAGCTGTATTTTCTGAAGTCCGACAGAATTTTAAAAACTTCCGACACACGCAGTGGTCGGCCAGGTGGTTAGTACCCATTCCCGCCGCTGGGAGGCGGGTATCAGGAACCATTCCCATTTTCTATTCATAATTTTTCTGTCGCCGGTGCTGAAAACACCTGTTTTCAGTACCTCCGTCTTAGGATTTTGGAAACTTCATTGCCGCTAAGTATCCTAATTGTCTTTTGATTTATTTACTTGGATTTGTGGCTAGGCATACGCTATCTTAAATTGATTTAAATTTGATTGATTTTTGCATAAAATATCTGAATCTAGTTAGGCTAGTTTCAGACGGGGTTATCTGCAAAGATAGGGTGTGGCTACCGAAAGCTTCGGTAGATCCGCATTTGGTATGCACGAGGGGTATGAGTCTTGCTTCTTTGTTGAGATTTGTCATGTAAGGAGTGTGAGACTTTGTCTATTCCGTAAGGAAGACGTATGATTCGTATGTACGCAATTAATCAGTAAACATGTCTAATTCCGTAAGGAAGACGTATGATTCGTATGTACGCAATTAATCAGTAACAAAAGTCAGGGTAGTGAACCTGCTAACCTTCCTGTAGACTTTATTTTGCCTAACCCTGTAGTATGGCCTACGGGCTATGAATATGTCTACGAGAGGTGCTCGCTCTCCTTCATTGCTGTGAAGTGCTACTTCTGTAATTGTTACTCCTAACCCTGCAGTGTTGCCTTCGGGCCCTAAGCAGTGTCTGTAGAATTGCCCTTTCTCTGATACTCTTTCGATTCGTAACTTAGAATCGAAAGTGCTTGCTTTAGAGAGTAAAAGTGAAGTGCAGAAGTGCAGTGATACCCCTTGTGTAGTGGAGGGTGCGTCAGATCGGCCTCGTTTCGTTTCCGCCCTCTAGGCCGGGACCTCTGCTTGACTCCCAGGACCCGGGGAGGGAGCATGTCGAAAGCCGAAGGAGGGTTACAAGGAACCCCCACCGATCTGGCGTGCCTTCGGCAGTTTCTGATGAAAATCCCCAGACTGCCAAAGTGTGTGCGCGTGCACGAATCCTGAAAGATTGCTTCTCGTCCTCCGAAGCGTCCTCCCCATGCAGGGGTTGGAGCTTTCGGAAGGACTCGCGCCCTCTAAATAGAAGCTTTATAGAAGAGGTGGACGCTTCACGTCCTCTCTCTCTCTCTCTCTCGTTATGCGTTTCAGTGAGAAGTAAGAAGGCGAACGTCGCCTGAACTCGTGTCCGTCTTTCCACCGAGAAATACGTAAAAGAAGTCATAGTAGCAGGAAGCTTTTGAGAGCGGACGCTCGGATGGACTCCAGGCGCGCGCGGGTGCAGGCCAAGCGCGCGCCAGTGGACGCCGAGCGCACGCGTCAGTGGACGCCGAGCGCGCTCCAGTGGACGCCGAGCGCGCGCCAGTGGACGCCGAGCGTGCACCAGCGCACGCCAGGTGTGGTCGCCTGGCTGAACGTTTCTGTTGAACTCTTCAAGCTCTTTTTTGTTTCAGATTTTGGGCCTAAACAGAATTTTTACCTCTACCTTCGGTGATACCTTCTACCTCACCTGCAAAGAATGTGAAGTAGGCAGTGCTTCGGAGGAAGCTTAAAGTGAACAGACAACTTCTTCTTCGAAACCCAGCAAGACATCGGGTTTCGTGAATTCAAGAGGTCTCTGTCAATTAATATTGCTTTTCGCATAGGTGGATGGAGTTAAGGAAAGCTCAAGGGAAGATCTCGTTTGCTCTACCGCAACCTTTGCCATTCTGCCAATAAATTTAAGTTGCCACTACCGCAGTCAAGACTTTGCGATAAGGCAGTTACGGGTTATGTAAGGCTCGATGTCCTGCACGTCAGGACTCTCGGCAACGTTCAGTAGGATTCTTGCAAAGGCACTCATCAAAAGGACGCTCTTCAGGAAAGCGCAAGACAGGACTTCCTTTGCCATACTGCCAATAAATTTTTAAGCTTTAGCGAGCATTAGTTGTGATACAGGAGAGGAAGCTGGTTGGAGAGTTTCTTCCTCTTCCCAGGATAATTTTGCAAGCTTTTTAGCCCATCTGAAAGGGTTTTTCAGATGATAGATTTTGTTAGTTTCTAGTCGGGACTACGCTGCCGAATTGAACATCGTCGTTCTACCTGCCGTAAGCCCAGTCTCTTAACAGGATTCTTGCCCCTTCCTCGTTTGAGACGGGAATCGGAAAAATTAAATGCTTGACTCCCTGGATTACGTTTAGTCAATTCAGTGACTTTCCCCCATTGACAATATACTTTCGTTTTGTCAAGTAAGTGGGTATCCCCTCATTGGCAAAATATCTCTTTGTCCCGTAAATGGGTTAGTTCTCATTGACAAACATCTCATTAACTTGATATTGCGTAAGCGAATAAGCTCTTATTGACAAGATTCGGAAGAGCTCTCATTCGTCATTCGCAGACTCGTACAAGAAATAGACTTGTAGACTACGTCAATGAACGCTTATGTCCAATAACATAAGAAGCTTGAGCTGACTGCTTCGATTCTCTTAAGTTTTGTTCATGAAACTTGCCTGTCAGATATGTATGTAGCTGTATTTCCGAATTCAGCTATATATATGTCTGCCAGGTAAGTATGAACAAACTTTATTGTGATATAATTTCATATTTTGCCTTGCGTTATTTTACTTCTGGTTGGTTCAAGTCATATACGCTTGCTGTAGTTACCTCTTCGGATGGCAACCGAGACGTCTATTGTCTATTTTAAGGACATTTAATCGTTACTCCCTGCAGCCTTCCAGGAGTTTCCGATTTATCTTTTACCGTTGTATGGTAGTGTTCTGACGACACAAACGCATCTATATATTTAGTGTTTTCTGTTTCGCTTAAATATACCAGCTTGAGAGTCTTTCTGCTCAAAAAAATAACGGACCTATTTCTTCGTAGAATAGGGTAGCTGGCAACCCAGACATAAAGAGACGACGTTTGTAAGGCGTAAGCTGCTGGCTGCTGCTGTCACGCTGTCTGTCCTCCATCCAACCGAAGCCAGTAACAGTCGTGCGCTGTAGGTTACGTCTCTCTCTCCTGCGGGATTGACTGACTAACCGTATCTCTGTGGCTGACGGTTACATCTCTCCTGCGGGATTGACTGACTAACTGTATCTCTGTCCTACAATCACGGACTTTAGCCTAAGATTGAGGGGATTTCTTACGTGAATGAATAAACGTTGCATTCGTTTTGCCTTACTATGTTCAACAGAGTTATTTCTTAATCCTTTCGGTGCTCGTTACCGCACGGTATGGAACTACGAGTCTACCGCAACATTGCACTTTTATTTGCTCTCCTGCTTAGGCAAAGCGCAGCCTTATTAGGGAAGTAAGCATACTTGGGGAGGGAATGGATGAGCTTGCTGGGGACCATTTCCTTCCTGAAGAAGTTTGTTTCCCCGAATAGACTGCAATTCAGACCACAGTTTTTCCTACCGGGAAACTGAAATATTATTCTAGATCTAGGAATGATTCTGAACATCTCTCAGTGCGTCTATCACCTGAGGTGATAGAAAGAAGGTGCCGGACATCTGGATAGGGTTTCAGGTGTCCTGGATCTTAATCTGAAAGAAGTAAAGCGATTCGGTAGTCCCTCCAGTCCTCGAAACGAGTTTTTTGGGAAAACCAGTGGTCCCATGATCAACTGATATTCCACAGCTCTCTCATATCTTAAGAAGTATCTTCTCTCGGTCCTTGTTCGAGTTTACGAGAAAGAGCCTATTATAACAACAGGCGTAGAATGTAACGATCCTCTACAGGTTCGTTACAGGATTGCAAAAGTCCGTACGAATCGTCTCGATCGACGGCAGCAACTATTCACTTCCGAGTGGAATCTTTCTTTAGAAGTAAGTTGAGAGTTGTGTAGACTTTAGGGACGCCCTTTCATTCTTCTCTTCGATATGGTGAGGACGAAGAGGCTTCTTCTTCTCTGCTCCCTTATTCTCGATCCGGGATCGGTACCATTAAACGCCATCCTATGATATTGAACGGGGATGGATGTTTAGTCTCTTTTCCCCTTTTTCAATCGCTTAGGAAATGTAATAAGAGGATTTATGACGTCACAGGAGCGACAATGACGCTGATCGCCCCATGTTGGCCTTCAGGATCCTGGATTCACAGAGGTCACATACTTCCTAGTTCACTTTCCAAGGACCTTTTCCGAGAGTCGGTCTACTCTAACTCGAAAGGTACCTATAACCTCTCCGCTCTGAGTCTGACTACGTTCAGACTATCGAGATGTTGACAGGAATAAGATTACCGTCTTCCATTTCCGTCTGAAGAATGGATAAGCTGGCAGTCACAACTATTAAAGAATATGCAAATATGTTGTTGACGGCCTTTGGGCTCAGAGATTTGCGTCTGTCAAACAACAAAGCCCTCACGATCTTTTGAGTTCTGTGGAATCTCGAAACTCGCTCACCATCTATTTTTTGTCTCACCTGTTTTCTCGGAGTCAGACACTCGTGCGATCAGCGACATATAGTAGCCCTGAGTTTCTTGTTGACGAAGTCGGTTGCGTTTATACACCCCCGATGATCGTGTAACATGAGACCAGGTTGGACTGTCAGGCATTCTTCCTTCGGGACTGAATCGCCTTTTTGCTCCTCGCTCCTTTCTCCTGGCACCAGAAGCTCGAGTCAGGAGTTGATTCGCTGACGACGTTGGGTTGCGTTGATACACCCCCACCCCAAGGTTTGCTTAGATTGAAACGCCCAGGCAGTCCAGACACTCATCCTTCAGCGAATAATAGTGCCTTATGGTCTTCAGGGTACAGCCTTGCTGTCCTTGATTCGTCTGACTGGTCAACTGGTCGGTCACCTGACTTTAGTACAGACGGACTGACTGTGCATGTCCAGATCGAAGCTTTCAATATGGAACTTAGACGTAGTCTGAAGTTCTTGATGTCAAAGCATTCGAACCTCTCCTTCCTATTAACTTCTTGCATGTGATCAGGAAGGCCTTCTTCTAACCACCCTAGATACGACAAAGAGGGTTAGTGAAATTTTAAGCCATCGTCACAAGTTTTGGCTTTAGAGAACACAAGGCGGTGTGCTCTCTAAGCCTTCCGTTGTGGCCTAAGAATGGAAACCCGTTTTGTCCTTGGGCCAGGAGCTTGGAAGCAAGGATGGCACAAGTTAGTGGGCAGGAGCCAGAGAGAGTCCTGTGCCCTGTCGGGTCTCTCAAGTTTTATCTACATAAAACTCAAGAAAGTCGAAGTCATTCGGGCAATCTGCAGTGTTCCGAAAAAGACCAGTTTTATTGTAGTGTCTTACCGAACAATTATAGAGCCGTGATTTCCACGAGCGGCAGGATACTAAATTCAAATTTAGCGCGTCGGCGTCGCCAACACTGGTGGTGATGACGTCATCTCCCTCCACTCGCGGGAGAACCAGGTACAACTGCCCAGGTGAATCCAATTCTTTTCCTGCCGGCGTCCGTGAACATCGGTGGTCGGTGCGGTTCAGCAGATCGAACATGTAACGAGTGTAGTGATTGGACTGATTCTCAATGGAAGTTTTTTAGTTCATACTCGGAGAAATTAGCTAAAGACAGAATTAGAAAAGCAGCGCTTAGGGCGAAAGTAGACTTGCGATGCTTCTGTTCCTTCTGTTTCTCCTCAAATTGTTATGTCTCCTTTAACTACACCTCCTATTCCTCCTACTAATCCCGCTTCTCCGGCTTCCCGTGTAGTTTCTTCCGACACCATTGCCAGTCTGGAATCGAGGTTAGATCAGAAATTTTCGGTACTAGCGAATACGGTTTTGCAACTTGGTAATTCAGTTAAGACGTTTTTGGAGAAAGCGGCTTCAGGTAAGAGTGTAGTTGAGGGTGCGTCTGTCTGTCCTGACACGTCTCCTAGACAAAGGTCACTGTCCAGCTCCCCCGCACCGGGGAGAAGACATACCGGAAGTCCAAGGGAGTCGATCGGGATTTGCCCACAGACAGGCGCCTCTCTTGTTGAGCCTGTTGCGCCTCAACAGGGCTCGGTTAAGCGTTGGAAAGGTGTTGCGGTCAGACGCCTTTCGAATGATTCAAGCGATTCGTCTCCGGTCGCGCGGCGCTCTTGGCGAGATTCGCGCCGTTTTCGCGTCCCTTAAAGAGGCGTTCAGGCGCCGATTCTTCGCCTCCTCCAGTCAAGCGGTATAAGGAGCCTGAGAGTAGGGTTGCGCCGCGGCCATTAGCGGCTCGTTCGTCGCCTCAATCTGTGCCTTTTTCGGCTCCATCTACTAGTAGAGATTGTGGTTTTAGCGCTGTAGCTAGCAGTTTCTAAGGGTGTTTCTTTAGTTTAGGCGCTTTTTCGTCTGTTACGCCTGATGCGCCTGTTTCGCCTCGAATTTCGGCGGCTCCGAGCGAGGCGCAAGTAGTTTTTCCGCCTCCTGCTGAACATTTAGGCTCTTCCAAGCCTACGTTAACTGTTTTTGATTCGTCTCTGCGCCTTTGCGCAAGCAGTTAGAGATGTTAAAACCAACTGGATGAATGAGTCCAAGGGTGGTTCGAAACCTTCAGATCCGGTTGTAGTTCCGTCTACTTCTTCGGCGTATCGGAGAATGAAGAAGAAGTAGAGGAGGAGGATTCACATCACCTCTCGTGTTATTCACGTCTCCTTAGATTTCTTCTGGTATCTTATCCAGATTATTTTTGAGAAAGCGGCCCCCGCGCTCCCCAACTTCGACTTTTTTGATGAGGAGGAAAACTTCAGACCCTCTCCTCCCAAAACTTGTTCTATCTAAAGCGGTTAGACATTCGTTGAAAGAGACGGAGAAATGGATGTCTATGAAAAGAGACTTAGGGAAGGCTCTTTTGTTCGATACGTAATACAAACCCTCGGTCCTTTAACAATAGGAAGGTAGCTAGCGGCAGCTGGAACGGTCGTAAGCTTCGAACAAGGGGAGAACGGTAGTTAACTGCTTGTCCGATCGTGCGCGCGGCCCGCAAGCGGCGCCCGAGAGGTGAAGAATCACTTTGCTTTCGGCCGCGGGTGTGAAGGACGTGTTCGTCATCGCTCTCTGCCCGCTTCATCGTCGTATGCTTTGTTTATATTGTGTTTTCTACTAATGGTTTGGTTTGACTTGAAAATGAAACTGTAAGTACACTGTTTTCATTTTCATTACTTAATTATGAATCAACATGGAGCTATCGCCGTAGAGACGGCGATTTCCGCTCTTTTCATGTATTGAACCCTTGAATTATGTCTCGGTGCCGAGGGTGGCGGGCGCACTCGCGCCGAGTCATGTATTTTGGGCGAAAGTGTGTAATTGAAAGATGTAAGTACTCTTTTTCATTATATTTTTGCCCTGTGCGTTCGTTGCCGAGAGCTTGATTGCGCTCGGCAAGAGCCTCTTATTTTGTATGAATAGAATGCAATGAAAGTGGATTCGCAATGCAGTTTTCTTTTCCATTTTGTTTTTCATTTATTAATTGCATCAAATTTAATTTTGGATCAATTTCCGCTCTTACCCGGGAATTAATCCTTACGATTTATTGCTGTGAAAGTGAAAATAGCAAGTGCAGTATTGTTCATTTTCATATATATTTATGATAGCATCATATTATTATGGATCAAGTTTCCGCTCTTACCGGGAATTGATTTTTCCCTCTTTAAGTTCTATGAAGTGAATCGCAAGTGCAGTATTCTGTTTCATTTTCATATTACTTTTCACTGCTGTGCGGGGGTAGGGGAAGCGAAGGTCTGCCAGGAAGTCGTCGGAAAGCTCTCCCGCGACTCCCTTGGTATCCGATTCTTCGTCTTCTTTCCTGCCCCCCCGCTCAGCTTCCTCGTATTTTGTTTTTGGGGTCTTCCTTCCGTCGGGGTGGGGCATGTCTCCCCCCCCGTGCGTGAGGGAACCCCTCTTACTAATCTGTCTGTGCTACCGCAGGTGCTACAGCCGTGGGAGACGACCTTGGACAGGTATGGACCACTGCGGCTGCAGGGCGTGCCTAGCATCCACGATCTGCTGCAGAGTCTAGCGAGGTCTGGGGCGGTGACCTTGGAGTGGTCTCCACTACAACCTTCACGGCCGCTTATGCTGCTTCCCCCCGCTGGTCTACACTCCCCATGCTGTGTCGGTGACGCCGTCTGCCGCGTCTAGGGGCCGGTCGCCGCCGTACCGAGGAGGGGTATGCCGCCGCCGCCTGTGTTTTCTTCGTGTTGCCTGCCCCAGACTTCCGCTGTTCCAGCAGCTCGCGCCTGGACCGGCCGCCAGTACCACGCTGGCTGCCGATGATTCTACGAGTTCGAGGGCTGGGCCTGCCGTACCTGTCGCTGATGTGGTTCCCGCTACTGGCTTGGCTGTCCCTTCTGTGTTTACCGCTGCCGCTGTTCCTGCCGCTCCTGAGCTGGTTGCTGTTCCTGTCGCTCCTGGTTCCTGCGCCTGTCCATGCTGGTCCCTGCCATGGTGTGTCTTCCCCAGTCCCAGGTCCTTCCGGACAGGTGCAGTCGGGCCGTGTTGCTTCGGCAATAGGCCCGACTCCGGCCTGGATGGAGGACCTGACGACTGTCCTGCGTGAGCTGACGAAGAAGAGGAAGGTGTCATCTTCGTCTTCGTCTGTTGCTGCCTCTTCCCCTTCGACTTCTAAGGCCCATAAGCCGAAGAAGAAGAAGGCTGGCCATCCCCCCCCTAAGAAGGCTCCTTCCTCGAACTTCTAAGGGCCCGTCCCACCTCGGTGGGACGGGGGGTCCTTCTGCTGGTCCTCCTGCTCCTTCGGAGCGGGGCCCGTCTCCCCTTCCGTAAGGAAGAGATAGACGGGGACCAGAGGAGTATCGGTTAGCTCTGGTACTTCCTCGCCTGGTGCTAGCGGCGATGCCGCTACGCCAGGTTCCGGCTCGGTCTCTCGTTCGCGGGAGATCCCGAGTGTACGCTCTCCCTCGGGAGACCGTGCAGCCAAAGTTTCGGCGCCAGAGTTCGCTCGGCGCCAAGACCACGGCACGGAGCAGAAGGCTGGCGAGAACCGCGCAGGGGTGACTCTCGCCAGGCCAGCGGCCGCTCTCGCAGCGACCAGCTGGTAACCGGTTTTGTTTTATTATTCCCCCTAAGAAGACTCCTTCGGGAACTTCGAAGGGCTCGTCACATTCCGGTGTGACGGGGGGGTTCTTCTGCTGGTCCTCCTGTTCCTTCGGGAACGGGGCCCGTCTCCCCTTCTGAGAAGAAGAAGAAGACGGGGACCAAGGGTGTGCTGGCTACCGCGGGTACACCCTCGCCTGGTCTTGGCAGCTCTGCTGCTAACCAGTACCAGGTACCGGCTCGGTTTCTCGTCCGCGAGAAGTTCCGAGTGTACGATCTCCTTCGTTGTGACCGTGCAGCCAAAGTTAAGACGCCTGAGTTCGCTCAGCGTCATGAACCGAGGCACGGAGCAGAAGACTGTCGAGAGCCGCCTCAGGTGACTCTCGCCAGGCCAGCGGCCGCTCTCGCAGCGACCAGCCGGTACCTCGGTTCGGATGGACGTGACGGTCTCTGACCGGCCACGGTTGAGGCTGGGAAGAGGTCCCCCAGGTCCCCTCGACCGACGGTACCAGCCTCGGCTGGTACCAGCGGTTTGACGTGCCGCGAGGACGCTCACCGGTCTCACGGCGAAAGCGAGCTCTGCAGGTCACCTGACCGCCGCTCCCCAGGGTGGGAAACGGGCGGATACGGTGACCAGCAGCAGCTCGTCTGAGACGCAGGGACCGGGGTCGACGTGCTCAGTCGAGCCGCTCGCCACAGGTGAGCGGCACGGCCAGGCCTGCAGATCGATCCCCACCGCGGGTTGGTGATCGGCTGCAGCCCCCCACGTACGCTGGTCCTGCCAGCGAGCGGGGGGGGAGCGTCAGGTCTGTCTCTCCACTACCTTCAACTTCCTCGGGCATACGCCAGGAAGAGCGAGGTATAGAGGAGTGATCGTGAGAGATGCGCCGCTCACGATCCCGTCACGACGCCGCACGTGCCAGGTTGGTCTTGAGGACCAACCAGGACGTACGCGCAAGTGATTGGAGGCAAACCGTCAGGGATCTGTTGCTGGTCCTTCTTCTGAAGGAGGGGAGGGTCCTGGGAGCTGCTCTTGTTGGAGGGACTGGACCGGTACGGTCCTAACTCCTCAAGACGCTGTAACTTCCGAGATTCAGAGTAACTTTACCCAGGTTATTGCACTGATTCGTCAGCACAACGACCGGGGGTGGGGAAGGATCGCCGCTCCCACCAGCAGAGCCCATGTCTCTGCTCGAGTTGTTTTTTGGGTGGCCCGAGAGGGAACCCAAACCGACGGTGGGTATGCCGCGATCGGAGCTTGCCGATTCTGTCTTGAACCAGAGTCTCTCGTCTCCGGACAGAAGGCTCTCTCAGTTCTGGCCGGTCGATCAAGCTACTTCCACCTCCTCTACTGCGACAGCGGCGTTTCTACGTGTCTTCGGACACCGTATTTAAATACTCCTTCGGTCCTCCTGAGAGGTTTCGACCTCGACGAGGACTGGAATGAGTCGGAGGACGGTATCGGCTCTCTCCTGTCAGGTGTCGATCAGCCCCACCCAGACGACGTTCACAGTAGTGGCGGCAGACCCTTACCTACAGTGAGAGTTCGTAACCCTCCTCGGGGGGGGTAAAACGTTTTTTCTCCTGACGATACGTTTTCCCAGACTCTGAGAGGCCATCGCCGCAAGGCGATGGCTGCTCCTACTCTTCTCCAACTGCTAGTTCCACTGGGAAGGCGAGCGAGTATCCAATTCCTCCCCCATTCCCTCTCTCCTTACGGCTACGAGGGCAAAGGGGAAGGATCCTACAGAGATTTCTCTGTAGGATCCCACGTTGGGACTGCGCTACCAGGGGGGACCTTCAGGTCCTACCTGACGTAAGCCCCGGTCGTTGAGGAGGGATCCTGCCCCATTCTCGATTTTCTACAAGAATCGAGAGGCCACCAGCCGATATCGTTTGACGAATTCGGTGGGGGGTTTCGCAGACTGCTTAGAATTCTACGGAATTCTAGCGCATTCAGAGTGTTAGAGTTTCTTACGATCTCCAAACACTTAGGCGAGACCACGGTCCAAAGTGAGCGAGACGAGAATCCCCGATATGTTACACGATAATCGGGAACCTCGCCTATGCTCGAATTCCTGGAATTTCTAGCATTAGGAAGAAGACTGCTGCTGAAAGAAGACTATCTCACAGTAGGCGACCAACCTGGAATAGAGAAGAACGGACGGAAATATCCAGTTTGGCTGGAACTATCGTCTTAGTATTCTGTTCACCATTGAAGCTTTCCTTCGAGGAAGACTTCTCCTTCACTCTCTTTAATAGAGAACGAAGGTGGTCGATCTCCAATCCTTATTTTGTTTTCTTGAAGGAAAGAATTTAGGATGGAGATAGTTGTTTCAGAATCCTACAAATATACTACGTATATTAACCTCGCGACATGATTCTGCTAAGCAGTTGAATGGTCCGAGGGGTAGGCGCATATCCTGGTTATTCTACGGATTGCGACTTAGACGAAAAGTATTCTAATTGAACTGCAACCCGGGTTGCCTGCAACCTCCCAGGAGTTTCCAGTTTCAATTTTATATACTTATGGTGTCGTCACAACAACACCATTTAAGCTTTTATATTTACCAGAAATTCGTTTCGCTTAAATATAATTGCTCGAGCATATCTTTTTATGCTCGGTGTTCTAGCCGAACGCATTCCTTCGTGGAAAGGATTACTTGGCAACTCAGGATGACGAGTCAGCGACAGCTACTGCGTATTGAATTGCCCGAGGCATTTCAGTATCAGCTGCCGCTTTGAGATGGACGGTTGTTTATGTCTTTCTCACCTGCTTTGATTGAATAACAACCGTATCTCTGCCCAACAATCACGGACTTAAGTCTCTGATTAACGGGGATTCTCGCATACATGAATGACCATCTACTGCTGAGAAACGCTAGTATTCATCGTCTTCGGTATTGCGAGAATTTTAAACAGAGATATCTATTCGACTCTCATCTTTCTGTTTACCGCACGGTAACAGAATTCTGTAATAGTCTCTTCCTGCATCGTTAATCCCCGATAATGCGAATGATTTTTGCGGAATCTGAGTTTGTCCTCAAAATATCTTGTATTCGGAGGTGTACAATTGTTCATTGTTCACCCCGGATTAGCAGATGTATTGAAAGACATCGCCTACTCCCACACCTGCCAGCTCTACTTCCAAACGTTCTGCCCATGAGAAGCAGTTCTTCAAGCGGCTCTCCCCCGTGTTTCATTACTGAAGAACGCCCCGCTTTCATTGCACAACGGACAGCAATGAAATGGCGGTTAGCGTTTTCAGTCATTTGTAAGCACAGGTTTAGAATCTTGAGATTCCTTCTCTCGATTCAGCTGGAAGACGTAGGTTGCATTCATTGCCTACCTTCGTCTTCAACGTCACATAGTGTTGTTTCTCCTTAAGCTGAGATTCAACGTCTATGAGATTTTCTTGCCATCAGGGACCTCGGTCTTTTGAAGGCAATTGACTTTCGCCTTTTGAGCTTATGCATTAGATAATCATCGCCGCGCCGTCCGGCATCGGTGACTAACAATATTTTATTTGTTTGGTCTCTCAGCATAACTCTTTAAAGGGCGAAGGTCACGTGACTTACCCGGATGCTTGGACAACTTGCCTCTACTGATTCCGAACCAGTCAGTCGGCACTCGGCAGCTGTCAGAGCGCCCGAGTCAGTTACGAACTATGCTGTGGACTTAGTTCGGTTGTTCCAGAGCAATCATTACTTCGTCTTAATAGCTTGTCAGTATGAGTACTGTACATAACCAAAGTCGAGAAGAGGGATAGGTCATACGACTATTCCCTTCTTTTCGTCTTAGGTAACTGCATGACTTCTCTTGAGAAGTCAAGCACAAAGGGATGGGGATTTGTGACGCTCGATTTCGTACCGATCTTCGTAGCGAAGACTCAGAACCCTTCGGTAACTGACGATTGTTCGAGTCCTTCACAATACCCTCCCTAATGGACGTCACCGACCTCCGATACGAAGGCTATGCTGCTTTGTCCTGTGAAGGTGCGACGGAGCTGTCTGAAGAAACTCGACACCCAGGATGAGTGTGGACGCCTCTTCATCATTCTCTCGCGTTCCGCAAGAACTTCTCCGTGGCGCAGGTAATGAAGGCAGGCGCCTGGTCCAACCGGACCGCATGCACCTCCTTCTACCTTCAGGATATTGCCCACAGTTCCTTGGATCTTTTTCCTTGGGAACCGTGGTGGTTGCTCAACGTTGTGTAGTTAACCCAGACTCGCAGGCTGAACAGCATCGAGTCCTGGTGTGACCGTAAGAATGGATGAGGAATGAGAGTGTGACTGGCTCCTCTTCCCATCTTTTTCTTCCCTCTACCTTTGGGTAGAGGACACGGTCGTCACCCTGCTGGGTAAGGACGAGATGCAGGTGAGCTACTCAATAGAGCACCATCCTATCCCTTTCAGTAGGGATAGGAGTAAATATCCACCACTTCCTCCAACAAGGGGAGGAAGTGGATGCCAAATTGAGACAAACCCATCATTTTATGATTGTCTCTTGCAAACAGGAACAAGTTCTTGCTTGCTGGTACGAAGAGATACGCTTGCCTCTCTCTTAGTACTTGGCCCAGAGGTCTGACCATTGATCCTGCGGTGCACACCCGATCAATCGGACAGAGGTTTGGATCCCTCCCTTGCTCTTACGACCAGGGAGGCACTCCAGGTTGGACGAACACCAGTCTGTTCACCAAAAAGACTCAGATTCCTCCCACCAAGAAGTGAGTCTTCCTATTGTTAAAGGACCGAGGGTTTTTGTATTACGTATCGGAACAAATGACAATTTGTCGAAAATTTGCATTTTTCCTAACTATACAAACCTGAGGTCCCTTTACATATAGTCCCACTCATGCCACCCCTCACTCTGCAACTTTTTGCATGGGCCTAAAGCAAAAGTGATTCTTCACCTCTCGGGCGCGCGGGCGCGCGCACGATCGGACAAGCAGTTAACTACCTTTCTCCCCTTGTTCGAAGCTTACGACCGTCCCCAGCTGCCGCTAGTTACCTTCCTATTGTTAAAGGACCTCAGGTTTGTATAGTTAGGAAAAATGCAATTTTCGACAAATTGTCATTTTGCTTACCCTCCCTCTAAGTTGCTTCGTAAGAGGTATAGGTTTATGTAACTGGGGAAGCTCCTTCTCTGGGAGTTTCTGCCTCCTCCCAGGGAGACTTCTCCAGTTTAATCGACTCCTCTAGAAGATCTGCTTTCGCCCGCAGAGAAAGTTTTCTTTACAGCGCCTGAGTTGGACCACGTTGTAAAGAATCAATTTAAACTTTTGGAAGTCTTTAGCTTCCTTGATTGGACTATTGGCGCTTTAGCGGCCAAGATCGAAGACTGTCCTTCTCTTTCTCAGAGTTAGCGGAGGATTGGATTGGTGGTTCTGTCCTGTGCGGACAAATCCATCAGGGATGGATGTGATGAGTTAGCTTCGCTCATCGCCTTTGGTACCCTTAAGAAAAGGCAACTTTGGTGCTCCTTTGCTTCTAAAAGGGTTACGTCCCACAGAAGTCTGCTCTCTTGTTTGCTCCTTTTGTGAAAGATAACCTCTTTCCAGACGATGTAGTGTTGTCAATTTCGTCTGCGCTAGATAAGAAATCTACTTCGGATTTACTGGCAGTGTACTAAGAGACCTAAAGCTCCTGTGGAGACTGTTTCCTTCGGTTTCTCCTCTGACCCAAGCGCCTTTTCGAGGGAGAAAAACCCAAGCGCTTCTTTCGGCCGAAGTCGAATTTGCGACCGCTCAGTCTAAGGCCTCGGCCAAAGGTTAACAAACCTTCCAAATGAAAGCTCGGTTCTTCATGCACCAGTGGGAGCCAGGCTGGCGCTGTTTGTTCCGATACGTAATACAAACCCTCGGTCCTTTAACAATAATGGAAGGTAACTAGCGGCAGCTGGGACGGTCGTAAGCTTCGAACAAGGGGAGAACGGTAGTTAACTGCTTGTCCGGTCGTGCGCGCAAGCGCGCGCGCGGGCGGTGAAGAATCACTTTTGCTTTCGGCCGTGGTGTGACAGGACGTGTTCGTCATCGCTCTGCCCGCTATTTTCGTCGTGTGCTTTGGATTACAATTTCTTCTGACTGGTTTGTGTGTGTCTTGAATGAAATTGTAAGTACTCTTTTTTCATTTTTCATTGAAGTGAAGATTAATTAACATGGATCAAGAAGAGCTTTCGCCGCGCCCACCAACTGCCCGTAGAGTGTGTCCCGGGATTGGAGGGGCGTAAATGCGGCGGATTCCCGCTCTTACCCAAGATATAGATCCTCATGAGTTGTGTTTTCGGTGTCGGGGGCGAGAATGCTCCCGAACCGAACCATGTGATGTCTGTGTAAATTGGTCCGAGGCGCAGTGGGTGCTGTACGAGGGTAGGAAGAGGCGTAGGTTGACCAAGGAGTCGTCGGAAAGCTCTCCAGCGACTCCTTTGGTTACGGATACCTCGTCATCCTTCCTGCCGCCAGCTCAGCCCCCACGATTTGCGCCTTCCCCTGCGGGGGGGGTTTGGTTTCGGAGTCCTTCTCCTCACTCGATCCGTCGAGTGTGGAGGTGCCCGATACCCGGATGTGCAATTGTATTCGGGTCTTCCGTCCGCTCTGGGTGGGTTCGTCCTCCCCAGGCGTGAGGGTGGACCCCTCTAACTGACCCGACTGTTCCTCCTCAGGTGTGCCTTCTGTGAGTGACGACCTTGGACAGGTGTGGGCGTCGTTGGGACTGCAGGGCGCCCAGTATTCAGGGCTTGATTCAACGGCTAGCGGGGTCGGCAGTGGTAACTCATGGTGTGGTTACAACTACGACCAATACGGTGGTCAACACCAGCGTACGCCGCCCCTCCTCATGTTGTGTATACCGCAACACATTGCGTCAGTGACCTCCAACGGCGTCAATTCAAATGCCGATCGCTGCCGTGCCTAAGAGGGGCTGCCGCCGCCACCTGGGTTTTTTATGTGCTGCCGACGCCCGACTTTCGCTGCCCCCAAAAGCAAAAGTTCGCCCCGGGATCTACCTGCCCGCTTTCCCAATGATGAGTTTTGGCTGAGATGGAGAGGTCTGTGACGCCGGACTATGCTGCCGTACCTGCCGTATCTGCAGCGAGTGTTGCTGGCCCAGCCCCTCGCGCCGCTCCTACGAAGCGCGCGTGCGGGACTCTAATGTTGATGTTGCTGCTGGTGCTGGTCCTGCTGGTGCTGGTCCTATTGGTGCTGGCCCTGCTGCTGCTGGTCCTGCTGGTGCTGGTCCTGCTGGTGCTGGTCCTGATGGTGCTGGTCCTGCTGCTGATGTTCCTGCGCTCCTGCCGTGCCTGCCCCTGCCCACGTCGCGTCTCGTCATGGAGTGCTGCACCGGTCTCAGGTCTTTCCGGACAGGATCAGTCGGGGCGTGTTGCTTCGGCAATTGGCCCGACTTTTCCGTGGATGGAAGACCTGACGTCCGTCCTGAGAGAGCTGACGAAGAAGAGGAGGAAGAAGAGGAAGATGTCGTCGTCGTCTTCATCGTCTTCTTCGTCGTCTGTTGCCGCTCTTCCCCTTCGACTTCTAAGGCTTCCAAGCCGAAGAAGAAGAAGGCTGCCTCCTCCCCCCCTAAGAAGGCTCCTACGGGACCTTCGAAGGGCCCGTCTCGCTCTGGCGTGACGGGGGGTTGTCTTCTGCTGGTCCTCCTGTTTCCCTCGGGAACGGGGCCCGTCTCCTCTTCTGAGAAGAAGAAGAAGACGGGGACCAAGGATGTGCTGGCTACTGCTGGTACATCCGCGCCTGGTCTTAGTAGCACTGCTGCTAAGTCAGGTACCGGCTCGACTTCTCGTTCGCGAGAAGGTACGAGTGTACGGTCTCCTTCGGGCGACCGTGCAGCCAACGTCAAGACGCCTGAGCTTGCTCACCGTCACGACAGAGGCACGGAGCAGAAGACTGTCGAGAGTCGCGCAAGTGACGCTCGCCAGGCCAGCGGCCGCTCTCGTAGCGACCAGCCGGTACCTCGGGTTGACGTGACGGTCTCTGACCGGCCACGGGTTGAGGCTGATGAAGAGGTCCCCTCGACCAACGGCACCAGCTTCGGCTGGTACCAGCTGTTGACGTGCCGTGAGGACGCTCACCGGTCTCCAACCGCGAAAGCGAGCTCTGCAGATCACCTGACCGCCGCTCCCACAGGGACCGGGCGGAGACGGTGGCCAGCAGCAGCTCGTCTGACGCACGAGATCGGGGTCGACGTGCTCAGTCGAGCCGCTCGCCACAGGTGAGCGGCACGACCAGGCCTGCAGTACGATCCCCACCGCGGGTTGGTGATCGCTACAGCCCCCCACGTACGCTGGTCCTGCCAGCGAACGGGGGGGGAGCGTCAGGTCTGTCTCTCCTATACCTTCAACTTCCTCGGCTACACCGGGAAGAGCGAGGTACCTAGGAGTGATCGTGAGAGGTTCGCCGCTCACGGATCCCGCCACGTACGCCGCACGAACCAGACATGGTCTTAGGACCAGCCAGGTCGTACGCGCAAGTGGTTGGAGGCGACCGTCAGGGGTCGGGGTCTGTTGCTGTTCCTCCTTCTGAAGGAGGAGGGTCCTCGAGAGCTGCTCCTGTTGGAGGGACTGGACGGTCCTACTCCTCAGGACGCTGTGACTCCTGAGATCCAGAGGAACTTTGCCCAGGTTATTGCGCTGATTCGTCAGCACAACGACCGTGGGGGAAGGATCGCCGCTACCACCATCTGAGCCCACGTCCCGGCTCGAGTCATTTTGGGGCCCGAAGAGGGAACCCAAATTGACGGTGGGACTGCCGCGATCGGAGCTTGCAGACTCAGTCCTTGACCAGGTGGAGAATTTCGTCTCAGGACGAGAGGACTCACTTAAGTCAGGACGGTCTTCCAAGTCTACTTCCTCCTCCTCTGCAGCGACAGCGGAAGTTCTACGTGCCATCAGTGATCCAATACCGCCCAACCCAAACAGGTTAACCCGGAGCTAGCTAGGCTAACTCCAGGTGTGTCCCTGCGAGCAGCTCCATGTCGGAGAACCTGTTGGTTCTCGCAGCAGGAGGCACTGGGCCTGGAAGCTACCGCTATGGCGGCTTTCCAGGCAGTCTCTTGGTTTGGATCTGTGGTCCCTCACAGTATCCAAGGTCGCGGCCGACGCCGGGGGCGCTGCCCTCGAAGACGACCCCGACTTCAGGAGACTGTGCCAGTCTGGAGGTAGGGCCATCTCCTACCTCGCCCATCAGACGGCAAACCTGTGGGCCAACTTGGTTCTCCGTCGTAGGGACGCTGTCCTTACACGAGTAGCCAAGGGGCCGGGCGTGAGGCGGTAAATGGACTCCGTAACGGACAATGAAGAGTTCCTCCGCTCTCTTTCCTGAAGAGATGGTGGACGCTGCGGTGGAAAGACGGCGCACTGATGACAGTGACCGTCTGGTTCACCAGGCAGTTACGAAGGTTTCTGGGCAACCTCGTACAACTGCGG
>NC_087202.1:44606919-44649424 GCF_015104395.2 Macrobrachium nipponense | reverse complement strand
TGTCCATAATAGTTATTGTAGAAATGGCAAAGATACCTCTAGGAACTAATTTTTAATTTCCTGATTGATAATGCAGATAAGGCAGCAGTGGTGACAGTCCTTATAAACTGTTTAATTTTATAATAGTGTCATTGGTGAGGTTATCTGCAATCGATTGAATTGCCCGTATGAAACATATTTAATGTAATATTTAACATACATTGTTTTACCAATGTTTGATTGCTCACCTTGAGGTAACTAGTAAAACTAATAGCTGCTGCATGGAGAAAATGAAAAGACAGTGAGAGTGCAGAGCTTCGCGTATGATGCACAAGTAAGACCTTCAATACTTCATTCTGTCAGAATAAGGGCATCATCAACAAAAATGAATATTTTGGAAGGTATGACAGTTGTGTTAAAATTCAGGGCTAGAATACATTTAAAGGCCATGTACAAATGAAGAAATGGAGGAGAGATGTGGCACTGAGCAGTTTAAGAATCGACTGAAACCTTGGAGAGTCCATCTCAAAGATAGATTTTGGAGAGTGGAATTGCATGAATGAGGAGCAGAGAGTTAGAAAAGTATTAGACATGAAAGTAGCAAGATAAGAAATGTAGGAGGTCCAGGAAATCATGGAAGAAGGTGATGGATGAAGCCCTAAACCTGTTTGTAATTTTGGCTGAGAAAACACTGAACTGCTTGTCTAACCCTGTTAGTGGGTTTTTGGCATAATGTTGTTGATGAATTTTTTGTTGCCTAGTGCCATTTATTCATGTTGATGTTTTGTAGACTCTGTCATGTAAATGACTATAATAAACATAGATTATACTGTATAACCAAAGCATTGGAAAAAGTAACATCATCAATTATAGCTTGTGAGTTCTTTATGTTAAGATTTCTGTTAATTTTTACAGGCAGGGCTGGCAGTACTGGAGGCGAAGTTGAAGAAATAAAGAGGAACCATCATGGTAAAAGTACTTATGGCTTCTTATAGTTATTATATTTAGGTGTTCTGGTTGATGGCTTGTGTGTTCATTATTCATACTATTCCAGTAATTGTAACCAGTTCTTGCCTTATTTTACCTAATTTAAACATTCATATTTATTCGAACAAGAATTAATCCCTACATAGGTCAACACTATAAGCATGAAATAACATTCAGATCCATTGTAACATGAAGGCACTCATTATACTACTACGTATATATTACAGTGCTACTATATTATATATAGCGCTTTGAATGTAGGATGCAAGATTAAGTCTAGCCTTATTTTTTACTCATTTTGAATCTGTATAGACATGTATTTAATAGTGAAAAGCATAGTGATAATAGAACATGTGAGAGACTGAAGGAGAATTACTTGCTACTGAAATGGATGACATTTAGGGCAGACCAAATAAGATTAATTAAAAGCAAAACTTTCCTTTGTCTTTTCCAACAAAGCTCTCCAACTACAGTTCTTCAACCTTACTGTGCTTCTGTTTGTGTTTGAGTATAAATATTTCCTGGGACACCTGTGAGTCTCAAAATGTTATTCTTGGTCTCCATACATAATGATGGTAAAGGAAAAAAGGGGCAGAGAAAAAAAGTAATTCATACAATACATGTAGTACATTTTGATTTAGACAACAATGGGAATGGAGTAGAGAGCCTTGTATCTAGAAACTGTCCATCTTGAAATCGTCACTTTTCTGAGAGTGAGTGATATTAAAAAATCAAAGTTATTTGTAAACTTTGACCCAAATTACTGATTCTGTCATTCACTTAAGAAATGAAGGATTGTAATATAATACAGTATTAGTTTAACATTATTCAATGAGGTTTTTGCTCTATAAACATTCATATTCACAAAAAACATAATTTATGTTAGTCCACATTCATAGTCTTTCAAGAATCCCCCATACTGATCCATACATTAAAAAATGATCTGCTGGCAGGTAGGCCACTTTTAACAGCCCCCCCCCCCCCAGGATTCAGGCATCTGAGATTTAAGTCCAAGTCCAAGTACTTGACAATGTACTTAAGTACAAGTATAAATACATTTCAGCAGATTTTTTTATTATTATTAGTGATATGTTTGATTTAAAATCAGTAGCAAATACTATCTAATAGAAATCCGCTTGGAAATATCTAATGGAGAATTGGTGTTATACTAAAGGAGGCTTTATAAAGAGAAGCCTCCCAAAAGGATATACCCAGGTAGTTCTCAGTATGTCAGTGAACCTTATCTCATAGGGCCAAATGAACAAGTTTAATGAACAAGTAAACAAAATTGCTGTACCCACAGGTTAAGGTAATGAAAACATGATTTTTTATTTTCAATTTAATTTGACAATGCTATTTTTAATACTGCAATACAAAGTAGATTTCCACCACAAAAATAAAAGTGATACTGTTCAGAATAGTTTAAACAAAATTATGTTTTTCAGGAATGCTGTAAACAAAATTATACTTTTATTTTCAGAAAAGTTCTAGACAAAATTATATTTCTCTCTGATACGATTACCACTTCTCTATTATTTACTTATAGGATTTATCATAGCATTTTACAAACATCACAGACTCAAAAATTCTTGTCAGTAAGATGACATCTATCTGGGCAAAATACTTTTCCTGCAAAACTGAAAATCTTTTCTACTGGGGATGAAGAAGCAGGGACTGATATGACAAATTTTTAATCAATTTGTATTTTTCATATCTAACAAACCTTGTCTTAACAATAGGATAATCTTCTAGAGTAGCTGGAAACCAATTAAAAACAATCAAAGATTGTAAAACAAGGTATGTGGCATCTGGCAACTCAGGCATGTACAAAGCTGAAGTTGGTCATCGACCAAGCTAGAAACCCCGTGATACACCAGTCTTTCTTTTACTGCCTTGGAGAGTGGTGTATCACCTCGCTCTCCTTTTCCAAGCCAGTTTTTTCATCGTAGCCTGCACTTTTCTTTTTATCCAGCCCAGAAGTTCTGTGTTGACCTTCCTTGGGACAGATGCTTTGCAGTAGAGACGTCTTTTCTTCTGCATTGTCATCGCTTGCATTATGTGTGATAGGTTGGTCCGTCCCAGAGAGACAGGACCCCTTACTTTGGTTTAGTGTTTTACTTTGTTTTTTAAAGATTTTTGGAAATATTTGTTTTGACATTTATGTTTTTATGTATCTTTTTATCTTTTCACACATGTTTGGGAACTTTGTACTTTTGTGCCACCTTAGCAATAGTTGGAAATGTTTCTCTGCGGTCTTTCTAGTATGCTAGTACATCTCTCTCTTCTGAAATTCATGGCTGACTCGGGTATCTTGGAAATTCAGTATTGACTCCTGGATCTGCGTTACATCTGTTGACTGTTGAACTATGTTACCCATAAAACTAAACAGTTTCTTCCTTTTTGGTTCAACTGAACTATGTAGGTCCTGGTGTATCTTCTGTATGGTCTGTGGCAGGATCCATCTTGTGTGAGTTGCAATATCTTTGGACATAAACTGGGCTGCAGTTATGCAGAAAACTTAAGATCACCCTTTCCTCTTCTCCAGAACACCAATCTAATTTAAATCTTGGATCAAGAATAGCTGCCATTTGATATATTTTCTATTCTTCATATACCTGGAGGCGATTCTGTAATGACCTCTTCAATCCAAATACTAAACCAATGTTATACTTTGATTGTATTTTCTCAAATAAGTGAAACTGGAGCCCTTGCATACATGGAATGATTAGGCCAGAGGAAACAGAATTCTGTCTTTGGGCACAGTTAGTGGCCTCCTCAAATGGCTAAACAAATTTTAGCATGTCATTAAGAATGTTTTTCATAAGTGCCAAGCATTGGTGCACCATCCAAACTGTTCAGCTATTCTAATGGCACTTTCAGAATAGATCTGATCATCTTTAACTGCAAATTCGAACAACCAGCACAACCTGATTCTAATTTTCTTTCTCCTTCTAAAACATCTATTGCTATTGTTGATTCATGCTCTTATGAAACCAATTTTGATGCTTTGCACAGTGTAAATTTAATTGTCCTGCTTCTTTGAAGCCATCTTTTGCGACCAGTTGCAATGTATGTGCAAAGCAAGAATTATGCCAGTAAAACTTCCAACAGGTCAGCAGAATTGGTATTGCTACCATCCAAATCATTGAGATCCTCTTCCTCATCAGTGTCATCATTTGCTTCTGAAGTAGCAGAGAAAATGTAGTGATCATATTAGTAGCATAGTCGGTTATGGTATGTGTAATTTTGGAACTTATATCAAAATCCTTGATGATCTGCGCATGGTATTGCGTGTGGTGTCCATGGAACTGCTTGCAAGCTAGCACACTACATTTTCAATGTAGTGAGCTGTGATTCCTAAGTATATTATCTCATCTGATGGCTAGACCAGATATCAAGTGTTAGGCATAAGGTTTTTGCCCTCTCTAGATTTTTTTAACATTTTCATTCACCTGTGAGAATTTGTCTTGTAGCAATTTATGTGCTATGTGCCCCATGTTTCTTTGGGTCTGACACTGTAATGAAATGTTCCATGGTTGACTGGTTTGTCCCAGGAAATTCAGTAGTGTTACCACAAGCACGGACTCTCTCCAAGAGGAAGCATTGTGTTTCCGCTGGGACAAAGAGAAAAATAAACATTAATATATCTGAATAGCTACTTATAGCATATAGATGGTGGGCCATAAGTCAGGTAATAAATCTGAATAGCTACTTATAGCATATATAGAGGGTGGGCCATAAGTCAGGAACGGGTTTGAGCATTTAATATCTCGTTTATCTTTTATTTAAAACTTGTTATATTTAAATATGTTATAGGAAAATTATGTGAGATTTACATATATCTGTTAGGCATTAGTGATAACATCTTTTTAAACATCTAACTCACCTGGTAGTTATATATATAGCTTACGTCCCTGACGTCACGGCAGAATTTCAAAATCGCGGCAATTGCCGATTGGGTAGTCAGGTGTACCACCTGTGCGCCCTCTACCCAGGTATCTGGAACCATTCCAACTATTCCTCGGATCTTCCTGGCGCCTTACCGGTGACATCGTTGGAATTTCGCTCGTTTGGCCCATGTTTTTTCGCAGTTTACTTGGTGAAGTACACTTTGGCTTTGGCTTTCGCTTGTTTTTGGATTCGCTTTGGATTTCTCTTGACCCTTTTTAGATATTGTTGATTTGACTCTTGCTTGTTTTGATCTCTCTTTTGGATTTTTCAACACGTCTGACTCTTCTTGATTGTGAGAATGTGTGTGAGAGGATGTAAGACTCGGCTTGCTAAAGCCTCGTTAGATCCACATTCGGTTTGTATGAAATGTAGAGGCAAAAGTTGTGAGTTGGATGATAGATGTGATGAATGTTTAGATTTACCTGATAATAAGTGGATGGAATATTACCGCTATGTGTGAAAGCTTGAAAAGGACAGGATCTGGAGAGCCAAGAGAAGTATGTCTCGCTCTTCTAGAGATAGTCAGGGAGTTGACAGTTCTCTCCCCCTTGCTAATGAGCCTATTGATCCTTCTCCCGTAGTGGTAGTTCCAGATCCCCCTACTGATACAGGTAATGATCCAACTTTAAAGGACATTATGGCGGCCATTCAAGCCCTTGGTGAAAGGGTAGAATCCCTCGCAGAAGACAGGGAGAAGTTATGGTCAAATGTGAGAGATTTAAGAAACACAAGTGTCAGCGCTAAAATCAGTGCAAGTGCAGTGGAGGGTGCGGCCGCTTGGACCTGTCGTGCTCCTAGCCCTAGACCTCTTCCAAGCTCACCAACCTCTGTGAGAAGGAAAGTCAACAGGTAAAGGGAGGCGAGAGGTTTTAGCTCCCGAGTGGTCGTCCCCTCGAGCGTACCTGTTGACGTTTCCCAGGACGCTCACCCTCGCCATAGGAAAGGCGAGGTAAAATTGTGCTCTTCTTCGTCGGACGACGCAGTTCCCAGACGGGGCTGGCGTCTTATGTCGGAGTCAAGACCCCTCAAAAGAAAATACACTGTTGAGCAGCGTCGTGAAGTGACGCCTCAGGCCCCAGGATGTAGCCATTAGAGCAGCCCGGAGTGCTTCCCTTCCAGCTCCGATGGTAGCTCTCCTGCTAAATACAGACGTAAATTGTCGCACAGGTGGCTGTCTGCTTCGGTAGGAGACAAAAAGATATCAGACGCTTTTGTGCCTTCGGTGCATGCTTCCCCTCCTCCTTCGGATTGATACTTGTCCCCGGAACATTCTTCCCAACCCTTACGTGACGTGGAGAGAGAGTTGGATGATGTTGCGGCTTCCCCAGTCTGTCCCCAGCAGAAAGAAGTTCCTCGAATAACTTTGCTTCAAGACATGCAACAGAAACTCTCCTCCCTGATGCAGGTCTGGCAGCCTGCAGCAAAGAAAGATGTCAGTAATCGTCCAGCTCAAGAAGTTCCAAGCACTGTAAGTCATCCTGAGGAAGCTTTTGACCTGTGTCGCACAGGCGGCGAGCGTCCAGCAGCAAGTGACCTCAAGGTTCGACAGGACAGCAAGCGTCAAAAGATTGGACACCAGGACGCCCGAGTAGCTGGACGCCAGGACGTCATGCGTCAAGAGGTTGGACGCCAGGACGCCGAGCGTCAAGAGTTTGGACGCCAGGACGCCAGGCATCAAGAGGTTGGACGCCAGGATGCCGAGCGTCAAGAGTTTCGACTCCAGGACGCCAGACGTCAAGAAGATAATAAGGAGACGACGATGAGGAAGCAGGATGTCGCTACTTCGGTCTTAGGACAATCAGAAGAAGGGAACGATGATATCCCCCTTCTCCTGTTAATCCTGTAGAGGACATTTCCGATGAAGAGGATCGGAAGGAACAGCACCCCTCGTCGGACTTAAAAAGATTCATGAGGGTCTTTACAGAAGTTTTTCTGGAGAACTTTATTCCGGCTGCCCCTCGTTCCCCGCCTTCAGAATTTACTCTAGGGAAGGCGTCAAAGAAGGCCATATTTACGAAGATGGTTTTGCCCCGCTCGTCCAAGAGAGCGTTGAAAGTCATGAGGGATTGGATGGAGACTAAGAAGGACCAAGGAAAGACAGTATTCTCGTTTCCTCTGGCCAGATTAGCGTCTAGATCAAGTATCTGGTATGAGACTGGAGAAGCTCTCGGCCTGGGAGTTCCTGCCTCTTCCCAGGGGGACTTCTTGAGTCTGGTGGACGCCTCTCGTCGGGTGGCCATGGGAAAGACTATGGTTTCTTGGTCAACATCAGAGATGGACCACCTCCTCAAAGGAATATTCAGAGCCTTTGAAGTCTTTAACTTCCTGGACTGGACTCTGGGAGCCTTGGGAAAGAAGATGGAGTCTTTCAAGACCGCTGACACCAAAGAGCTGGTACATCTGATGTCATGTATAGATAAAGCACTTAGAGATGGTTCCAACGAGTTAGCGGCGCTTTTCTCGGCAGGAATTCTTAAGAAAAGAGCCCAAATTTGTTCTTTCCTTGCAAATGTTGTCACGCCCATTCAGAAATTGGAACTGCTTTATGCGCCTCTTTCCGCACACCTTTTCCCGCAAGAGTTGGTGAAAGAGGTCTCCTCTGCCTTAGCCCAAAAGGCCACGCAGGACTTAATAACGAAGACAGCGAGGAAAGTTCTGCCAGCGAGCTTCATAACACACAAAATTAAGGAAGAAGCTCCTGTGTCTCAGGTTTCTCAGCCCTTTCGGGGTAAAGCCCTCGGTAGAGGTAACACTAGACCTACGGGAAAGAGGACAAAGAAGAGAGGCTCCAGACAAGGACGAGCAGGGTCTGACGGCACATTTCTTCTGACAGCGGTAGGAGCCAGACTGTCCAACTTCTGGCAAGTATGGGAGAAGAGAGGAGCAGACCTTTGGTCCATTCAACTGCTCAAGGAGGGGTACAAGATTCCTTTCCTGAGAAAACCTCCTTTAGCAGTAAAACCAATAGATCTTTCGGCCAGATACAGAGGAATCCAAGCCGCAGGCGATACAACAGCAAGTTTCTCTGTTGTTGCAGAAGGAAGCAATAGAGAAGGTTTGAAATCTGGAGTCACCAGGTTTTTACAATCGATTATTCCTGGTTCCCAAGAGCTCGGGGGGATGGAGATCAGTACTGGACGTGAGTGCTCTCAACGTTTTTGTACAAAAAACAAAGTTCACAATGGAGACGACGAAATCAGTCCTAGCAGCAGTCAGACAGGACGACTGGATGGTCTCTTTGGATCTTCAGGATGCGTTTGTTCACATCCCTATCCACCCGAGCTCCAAGAAGTACCTGAGGTTTATTTACAAAGAAGAAGTGTTCCAGTTTGGGGCTCTTTGCTTCGGCCTAAGCACCGCTCCTCAAATTTTCACGTGGCTGATGAACAACGTAGTGGGAATACTACACGAGAGGTATCAGGGCCTCACTGTATCTGGACGACTGGCTCCTCAGAGCTCCTTCCTACACTCGCTGCCTGGAGGATCTTCAGACAACAATTCGTTTATCAGAGGAACTAGGCCTTCTGGTAAACAAGCAGAAGTCGCAACTGACCCCATCCCAAGAGATCCTGTACCTGGGTATGAGGATTCAGAGTCAGACTTTTCGGGTTTTTCCGTCTGCGTCAAGTAAAACTGCAGGACTTCCTAAGGAAACGGACGTGCTCTGCGAGGGAATGGATGAGTCTGCTGGGGACCCTTTCCTCACTAGAGCAGTTTGTCTCCCTGGGAAGACTAAACCTTCGCCCACTTCAGTTCCACCTCAATCGGCACTGGGACAAGGGGAAGGAACTGGAGACAAAGTGCATTCCCGTGTCGGAGATAATGAAACAATGTCTACAGTGGTGGAACGACCCCGTCAAGCTTCAGGAAGGCCTTTCCCTAAAGCAGAGGAACCCAGACCTAGTGTTGTTTTCCGACGCCTTGGACTCTGGGTGGGGGGCAACACTAGGAAAGTTGGAGGTCTCGGGCTCCTGGACTAGAGGACAAGAGAGGTTCCACATAAATCAAAAGGAGCTGACTGCAATCTATTTGGCTCTCAAAGAGTTTGAAAGCTCAGTTCAGAACAGGGTTGTGCAGGTCAACTCCGACAACACGACGTTGTTGGCCTACATCAACAAGCAAGGCGGAACCCACTCCAGGTTCCTGTACGAGACGTTGAGAGAACTCCTTCTCTGGGCGAAAGAGAAGAACGTGAGTTTAGTCACACACTTTATTCAAGGGGAAAGGAATGTCAGGGCAGACATCCTGAGCGGGAAGGGTCAAGTCTTGGCAACGGAGTGGACTCTACATCAGGATGTCTACAAGAGCTTGTGGTGGATTTGGGGAAGTTCATGCATAGACCTCTTCGCCACAGCATAAACGAAGAGGCTGGAGACTTACTGTTCTCCCGTACAAGATCCCGAAGCGACTTACATAGACGCATTCCTCATGGATTGGTCACATTTAGACGTGTACGCTTTCCCTCCTTTCAAGATAGTACACAAAGTTCTACAGAAGTTCGTGTCTCACGAGGGCACCAGAATGACTCTAGTGGTCCCTTTATGGCCGAAAAGAGAATGGTTCACAGAGGTACTGGAATGGATGGTGGACACCCTCAAAAGTCTCACTTTGAGAGTAGATCTACTCAAACAACCCCACTTGGAAAGGTATCACCAAAACCTCCAAGCTCTACAAGTAACTGCCTTCAGACTATCGAAAAACTCACAAGAGCTAGAGGTTTTTCGAAGGAGGCAGCTAGAGCGATCGCAAGAGCAAGGAGGTCATCAACCATTAAGGTATACCAATCCAAGTGGGAGATATTTAGAGGATGTTGCAAGGACAACTCTGTTTCCTCTTCCAATACCTCTGTGACCCAGATAGCTGACTTCCTTCTTTACCTTAAGAGGAGACGTAACTTTTTGACCTCGACCATTGGGGATATAGAAGAAGCATGTTGGCAGCTGTCTTTAGACACAGGAACTTGGACTTGTCTGACAATAAAGATCTCCAAGACCTTCTCAGATCCTTCAAAACCACTAAGGAGAGACTACAGTCCTCACCAGCTTGGAATCTAGACGTAGTCCTGAAGTTTCTCATGAGTGATAGGTTCGAGCCTTTGCATAAAACATCATTAAAAGCCCTCACCATGAAAACTCTTTTCTTAGTCAGTTTGGCTACAGCAAAAAGAGTCGGTGAAATTCATGCCTTCAGCAAAACTGTAGGTTTTAGACATGGCAAGACTATCTGCTCTCTACAGCTGGGGTTTCTAGCAAAGAATGAACGCCCATCTCAGCCCTGGCCCAAAGCATTCGAGATTCCGAATCTATCGGATATCGCAGGTGAAGAATTAGAGAGAGTCCTGTGTCCGGTAAGAGCTCTTAAGTATTAGTACCTGGAAAGGACGAAGGATTTACGTGGTAAGTCAGAGGCACTTTAGTGCTCAGTTAAAAAGCCCTCTCTGCAAATGTCAAAAGAATGCGCTATCCTTTTTTATCAGACAATTGATAAGGGAAGCTCATTCGGAATGTACTGACGCGGACATCAAGCTGCTGAAAGTCAAAACACACGAGGTTAAGGCGGTAGCAACCTCTGTAGCCTTTAAGCAGAATAGGTCCCTTCAGAGTATCCTGGACACGACCTTCTGGAGAAGCAAATCAGTGTTTGCCTCGCACTACTTGAAACAAGTGCAAACTCTTTATGAAGACTGCTACATGCTGGGGCCATTTGTAGCAGCTAATTCAGTAGTGGGAGAAGGGACTACCCCTGCAACCCCATAACCCAATACCCTTTTTCTTTCCTTGGAATTATTGCATTTTTATGGTTGTTTGTGGAGATTGGACGCAGTCTTCCACAATCATTGATTTTCAGTCAGGTGGTCATTTTGTTCCTTGGTAGCGCCCGGAACAAGGGTATTGTAGGAGGTCTAGTCACATAGAGGTTATACACCGGTTGACAGCTCCTAGAGGTCTTCAGCCCCCTGGGTGGATCACTGGATCTCTTAACCCCCTTACGCCGATTGGACGTATTAAACGTCGAGATAAATTGTCTCCTGGGTGCCGATTGGACCTATTAAACGTTGAGATAAATTGTCTCCCGGGTGCCGATTGAACGTATTAAACGTCAACATAAAAAAGTTTTTTTAAAAATTTGCGGAAAAATACTTAAAGGCCTACCAGCCGAAAACTTTGAATCACGCGCCTTGGGGGATGCTGGGAGTTCACGGATCAAGGTGCTGTTTTGTTTACAATCGTTACGCAGGCGCGCAAGCGCGAATTTCTTTCTTATCGCACTAAAAAGTATCAGTGACACATCTCAGAAATTATTTCGTCACATTGACATAATTTTTGCACCATTTTAAATTAGCCGTTACATGGAGTATTAGATATGAAAATGTGCGCAATTTCATGTAAAATACAACAAAAAAATACTCATGATTGTAGCTTTTATGAGTTTTGAAATATTTTCATATAAATAACGATAAGTGCCAAAATTTCAACCTTCGGTCAACTTTGACTCTACCGAAATGGTAGAAAAACGCAATTGTAAGCTAAAACTCTTATATTTGAGTAATATTCAATCATTTACCTTCATTTTGCAACAAATTGGATATGTCTAGCACAATATTTCGATTTATGGTGAATTTAACTTTTTCCTTACGTCCGCGCGGTAACTCTTCCGATAAATTTTTTCGTCCGATTGTCGTAATGTTTGCACCATTTTAAAATTAGCTGTTACATAAAGTTTTATATATGGAAATGTGCGCAATTTCATGCACAATACAACTAAAAACAATCCATGGTTCTAGCTTTTATCAGTTTTGAAATATTTTCATATAAATAACGATGTGCCAAAATTTCAACCTTCGGTCAACTTTGACTCGACCGAAATGGTCGAAAAACAGAATTTTAAGCTAAAACTCTTACATTCTAGTAATATTCAATTGTTTGCCTTTATTTTGCAACAAATTGGAAGTCTCTAGCACAAGATTTTGATTTATGGTGAATTTATGAAAAAAAAAAAACTTTCCTTAAGTCCACGCGGTAACTCTTACGAAAAAAATCAGAAATATTTTCGTGCGATTGTCGTAATGTTTGCACCATTTTAAATTAGCCGTTACATAAAGTTTTATATGTGAAATTGTGCGCAATTTCATGTAGAATACAACCAAAAATAATTGAAGGTTGTAGCTTTTCTCATTTTCAAAATATTTGCATATAAATCACGATAAATAGAAAAAAAACCATGTTCAGTCAACTTTGACTCTACCAAAATGGTCGAAAAACGCAATTGTAAGCTAAAACTCTTACAGTCTAGTAATATTCAGTCATTTATCTTCATGTTGAAACAAATTCGAAGTGTCTAGCACAATATTTAGATTTATGGTGAATTAAAAAAAAAAAACTTTCCTTCCCTCCGCGCGCGGATTCTCCGCCGCAAATTCCAAAATGCGTACGTCACATTCTTGTAATATTTGCTCCATTTCATATTAGGCGTTTCATAGAATTTTATATATGAAAATGTGCACAATTTTGTGTAAAAAACAACAAAAAATAATTGAAGGTTGTAGCTTTTCTCATTTTCGAAATATTTGCATATAAAAAATATATATAAAAATTCGACATTCAGTCAACTTTAACTCGTCTGAAATGGTCGAAAACTGCAATTGTATGCTAAAGCTCTTACAGTATAGTAATATTCAATCATTTATCTTAATTTTGAAACAAATTGGAAGACTCTAGAACAATATTTCGATTTATGGTGAATTTTTGAAAAAAACATTTTTTTACGTCCGCGTGTTACGAATTCATGCATCATTTTGTGATAGTATTTTCTCTGTGTTGCTTTGATCGTTTTACAATGTGTTATGCTGCTTGTCGCTGATTGGATGAATGTTGTGTTGTCCGAATCTCTGAGTTTTGTTTTCACACTGTTTCAGAATTGTGATTATACGGCCATAGATTGAGATAAGAGCCAAATTATGTAATGTTATGTAAATACCAGTTGTAATAAACTTAAGTATTAAGAACTTACATCCCAAAGTATTATATAATAGTTAACAGTTATGAAACAACACTCTCCGAAGCTGTAGACTTGAAATGTGTTTCAAACGCATGAACTTTAATGTTTAAATTTCTAGCCAGATTTTTAGCGCAATCATACCATTGGTTGTTTGAAAAAAAACAAAAAAAAAAACATTTATTGTACATTGCTGATGTTGTATAACGCCTTAGAACAAAATACTATCGTAGAAATGTAAGCTTGTCAGAAAATTTGGGGTGGAGGAATTGTGCAAGGAACAGCCGCGGGGTTGACCCAAAGTTGACGTACTCTCAGCGGGAGGTTCAAATGCGGGTTGTGGTGTTCTTGTCCTCATATAATAATAAAGATGTTTATATATCATAATGTTCATTTTTTTGCATTTCAAAACTTGAGTTGCTGTTGCTGTCACCTTAATGATTTCTTTCATTATCTTGCTAAGGCCCTGTGAAGTGAAATATTCAAAAACATTCATTATTATATTACGGCACTGACTGGTAAGCCTACTGCCAGCAGCATGTATATGCCTGGTGTTTGAAGTGCCTTCATCTCTGCTTTGTTCCATATTGTCTCTTGTGGCCATGGCTGAAATAGGTGAAATCGACGACAGTGAGCCAACTGCTCGATAGCCGATTCTAAACTGATTGATGATGACGGTGTGTGCAGACAACTCGCCGGCTGTTCCTTTCTCAACTCCTCCACCCCAAATGTTTCGGCAAGCTTATATTTTCTACGATGGTATTTTGTTCTTAGGCATTATACAACCTTCAGCAATGTACAATAAATAAGTTTTGCTTTTTTCCAAAGCACCAATGGCACGATTGTGCTAAATATCTAGCTAGAAATTTAAACATTAAAGTTCATGCGTTTGAAACACATTTCAAGTCTACAGCTTCGGAGAGTGTTGTTTCATAACTGTTAACTATTATATAATAATTTGGGATGTAAGTTCTTAATACTTAAGTTTATTACAACTGGTATTTACATAACATTACATAATTTGGCTCTTATCTCAATCTATGGCCGTATAATCACAATTCTGAAACAGTGTGAAAACAAAACAAAGAGATTCGGACAACACGACATTCATTCCATCAGCGACAAGCAGTTAAGTGCAAGTTTGCCAGGTTTAAAAAAATCTACTATAGTGTACAATACAAAGAAAAAAAATTAACTCGTTAGCTTTAACCGTTTTGCTCACTGCGCGATTTGAATACAATTATATGTGAAATTTTGTTTTCGCGCTATCATATACTATCGCATTATTTATATATGACAATTATATTTTTTTTTCATTTCTGATGGTTGCATACTAAACTTCAGGCAATGACAAAAAAAGGAGCCAAAAATGAACTCTAAATCTTGAAAACCAAGCGCGCTGTGATTTTTTGAAAAAAATATTTTTTTCCGCTTCGGCGCTCACTCCGAGACCCCCCGGCATACGGGAGACGATTTTTATTATACCCCTTCGGCGTTAAAGGGTTAATAAGTAAACAAAGTTTTCCCTTTATGAATAAAACATATACTGTTCAATGTCTTTGTTTATGTTGACGGCCATCATTTGCAGCGCTGATGCTTGGGTGATTTGAAAACAACGCTCAGGTACCAATTCATGTTATATGGAAATTTTTGCGTTTTTTAAACATTTTTCACTTTTCTAGCTTGCACTAAGACGAAAACATGTTAATTAAACGTGTTAATTGATAGGTCACTACTTCATTCAGTAATGTTTGGCAAATATACAAATATTAATTTATTGAAATTATTTCATTCAATAAGATATAAAAACCAATCAAAAGTGAAATGAACATGTTCTTTGTGATATGATGACAAATTGGTAACTTAACCATTGATGATATAGTTGATTAATGTATATCTTTTAATGGGGGAAAAGCAGGCCAATATACTAACAAAAGAGGCAGAAATAATTTACTGAATGCACTTATCTAGTATAATAACACAAACGGTACAAAAATGTTAGTAAAATTTTAGTGAATGTCTTGTTCGACAGCTGTAAACCAAGTTCGCAACAAAAGGGAGAACAAGATTTATTTATCGTATGTCACTAATAACAAAACACATAAGCTATATGCAATAGACCTAATATATACCACACCATCGTTAAGCAAGAAAATAGCAAAAACCCTTAAGAGATGAAAAACATTTGCTTTATTAACATGTTTATAACATTGTTGCCTAATGTCTAAACCTGATGTAATCATGCATTTCATATTTTACATGAAAATTTTTTCACTCCTCTAATAGTTATTATTGAATGCAGATGTGGGAATAATTTAAAAGTATGTAGTGAATAATACTAGGCCGTAAAACACCCAAGATGTTAATGAAAACATAAATTTTGTACATGAACTTCCCTGCCAGATATATACTTAACTTAGGTCTCTGACGTCACGACAGAAAATTCAAAACTCGCGGCACACGCTACCGGTAGGTCAGGTGATCTACCTTACCCGCCGCTGGGAGGCGGGTGTAAGAACCAGTCCCCCTTTCTTTTCAGATTATTTTCTGTCGCCGGCTGGACAACACCTGTTGTTCAGTCCTTACGATAGTTAAAATTCGTTCTCGTTGCCGACGATTTGGATTTTGGTGAAGTACCCTTTGTTTGTTGGCTTGGCATACGCTTTTGGACTGTTTTTTGGATTTTTCTTTTGGATTTCTCTTACATATCTATAATCATGGATGATTCTGAAGTTAAGAAACCTAGTTTATTTAGGGTTTGTTCAGAGAAGGAATGTAAAGTTAGGCTTCCTAAAGCTGCATTAGATCCTCACTCGGTATGTACATCTTGTATGAGGGAATGAATGCTCTTTTCTTAACCCTTGCAAGAGTGTGAGAATTTGGATGAGGATGGTTGGAAGGCTTGGCTCTTTCTTCTTATGTGAGAAAGTTAGAGAAGGATAGGGTGCGCAAGGCTTCTTCAAAGAGTTCTAGTAGATCGAGGGTGAGTGAAGTTGACGCTGAGAATCCTGTAGTAGAAGTAGTTCCTTCTCCAGTTTCAGCCCCTGCGCCTAGCTTTGAACCCGAAGATCGTTTTCGGAAGTTGCTTCTGGAGAGCCTCGATCAGGAGTAAGGAGAGCCTCGCTCGCTCTCGACAATGTAAAGAGTGATGATAGTGCAAGTGATCAGTGCAGTGCCCCTAGTGCAGTGGAGGGTGCGTCTGACCGGCTCACTAACGCTTCCAGGCCTAGACCTCTTCCAGACTCCCAGACCCAGTGGAGGAGGAAAGTCGAAAGCCGCAGGAAGGTTAGGGAGAACCCCCACCGGTCAGGCGTCCCCTCGGCAGTTCCTGTTGCTCGTTCCCAGGCTGCCTTGGATCGAACAAGAAGGAGTTATTGCGCCAGTGCTTCTCGTCATCTTCGTCGCCTTCTCCTCAGCGTAGATGGAGCGCCTCGGAGTCGTCTCGCCCTCTCAAGAGGCCCTGGAAGGATCCTTGCGCCCTTCCTTCCAGCCCCGAATCCTTCGCGGAAGAGCCAGAAGTGGAACGCAAGAGAACCAAGATTTCTTCCGGTTACGCTTCTCCTGTTCGCTCTCGGGACTTCGTCCCCTGTAGAGGAGTTTAAGAGATCTCCTGCGCGTATCCTGGCGGGTCTGCAGGCGCAGATTGCGGCTTTAGCGGAGTCTATTGCCGGGACTTCTCATCGTCGGAAGGACGCCTCACTTCCGGTGAAGAAGTCTAAGAACGTTCCTTCGGCTAAATCTCCTTTGGCTAGAAAAGCTTTTGAGCCTGTTAGTAGGAGGTCAGAAGTGCAGGCTGGAGCTCGGGATCTTTCTCCGAGTAGGCTCTCCTCCCTTCCCAGCGAGAGCTGTGAGCATGTAAGGCGTAAGGAGCCAGACAGGCTCTCTCCTCAGGATTTCCGCTCCTCTTCAGTTAGGCGTCAAGAGCTTGACAGACGTCAAGAGCCTCGTTTTCGTCAGGAGCGAAGGAAGAGTTCTTCGCCTGGTGGCCACTCTCCTTTTGACGGACGCTCGGAGCCTAGTAGTGGTCAAGAGCTGAGGCGCCAAGAGCCTAGTAGGCGCCAAGAGCCTGGTAGGCGGCAACGGAAGTTTTCTCCTCCGTTAGATCACTCCCGATTGGATAGGCGGCCTCAGAGCCTTGTAAGCGCCACGCTTCTGACAGGGATTCATCTGTGGATGTTTTCTCTCCCCGTGGCAGGCGTCAAGAGCCTGGCAGGGGTTTTGAGCTCAATAGGCATCAAGAGCCTGGCAGGCGTATTGAGGATGGCAGGCGCCAAGAGCCTAGCAGGCGCAGAGAGCCTGATAGGCGCTCTCCCTTATCCAGACGCTCTTCTGTGGAGTTAGAATCTGTTTCCGACAGGCGCTCTCCTAGTAGGCGCTCTCCTAGTAGGCGCTCCCCAAGTAGGCGCTCTCCTAGCAGGCGCTCCCCAAGTAGGCGCTCTCCTAGCAGGCGCTCTCCTAGTAGGCTCTCTCCTGGGAGGCGCTCTCAAAGTATCGGGCCTCCACTTGTAGGCGCTCTGCCTAGTAGGCGCTCCCAAGTAGGCGCTCTTCCTAGCAGGCTCTTTCCTAGTATGGCTCTCCTCCTGGGAGGCGCTCTCAAAGTAGGCGCTCTCCTGGTAGCGCTCCAGTGTAAGCGATCTCCCGGTGGTTTTTCTTCCAGTAGACGCTCGCCTAGTAGGCGCTCTCCGAACAGGCGCTCTCCAAGGATTAGCTCTCCTCCGGGCAGTAGAGCTTCTAGACGTCATTCTTCGGAAGAATTTGTTGGTGATTCCGAGGAAGATTTGCCCAAGGATGCTTCGGTTTCTTCGTATAAGAGACTTACAGACCTCCTCTTGCAAGATTTTGGGGAGTCTCTTTCGGCCGTTGCTCCTCCGTCTCCTCCGTCCTTATTTTCAACGACCAATACGGCTAAGAAGTCTTCAGTCGTTAGGATGAAGCCTACAGTGTCTATGAAGAAGGCTCTGAAAAACTTTGACGACTGGTTGCTTTCAAAAGAAGAGAAAGGCAAGACAGTTTTTTCTTTTCCCCTAATCCAAGCTGACGGGTAAGATGGGGTTCTGGTACGAGTCAGGAGAGCAGCCCTTGGGTCTAACTCTTCCCTCTTCTGCAGACTCGGACTTCTCTTCGTTGGTTGATTCCGCACGTCGCTCGGCGCTGAATTCTGCGAAGACGACGTGGGGTATGAGCGAGTTGGATCACCTTCTGAAGGGAATGTTCCGAGTCTTAGAAGTTTTTAACTTTCTTGACTGGACCCTTGGAGTGTTGGCTAAGAGGACTCAAGAGCAAGACACTCTTTCGCCTGAAGACCTCCACGCAGTTCTGTCTTGCATGGACAAGGCAGTGAGAGACGGGTCCGGGGAAATTGCTTCACTTTTTGGTGCAGGAGTGGTAAAGAAGAGGGCCGTTTTCTGCTCTTTTCTTACCAAGGCGGTTTCTCACGCACAGAGAGCTTCCTTGCTGTATTCACAGCTTTCCCCGCAACTCTTCCCCAAGAAGACTAGTTAATGATATCTCCAGCTCGTTATCAGCAAAAGCGACGCAGGATATGCTAGCTCGCTCGACTAGAATTCCGAAACCTTCGTTTCAGCAGAAGACGAAGAAAGAGGCTCAAAGTAGGCAAGAACCCTTTGGAGGAGGACCTTCGTCTCGCTCTTCTCCAGAGGTTCGAGACCACCTAGAAGAGGAAGGACCTTCTCCCGGTCTATTAGGGCCAAGAAGTAGTTCGTGTCCTCCAGACAACTGTGGGTGCCAGACTTCTGAACTTTTGCAGATGTCTGGGCACGAAAGGGGCGGACAACTGGTCCCTCGCGATCATCAAGAGGGGATACCTCATTCCCTTTATCTCGAGACCACCCTTGACCACCACTCCAAGGGCACTGGTGGCCAAATATACAAAGACCCACTAATGAATCAAGCACCCTCGCTCTAGCGGTAGAGCTGATGTTAGAGAAAGAGGCAATAGAGATGGTTCAGGACCCTCTTTCAGCGGGGTTCTACAACCGTCTGTTCCTAGTTCCCAAGAACTCAGGAGGATGGAGACCGGTTCTGGACGTGAGCGCCCTGAATGTCTTTGTGAAGAAGAGGAAGTTCGCTATGGAGACGACGTCATCAGTCTTAGCAGCTCTTCGTCCCGGGGGACTGGATGGTGTCGCTGGACCTTCAGGACGCTTACTTCCATGTAACCCGATCCATCCTTCTTCTCGCAAATTTCTCAGATTCATGTGGGGGGAGAGAACGTTTTTCAGTTCAGGGCCCTATGCTTCGGCTTTCCACGGCCCCCCCAGTATTCACAGGACTGATGAAGAACGTTGCCCAGTGGCTTCATCTCGAGGGAGTGAGGATTTCCCTCTACTTGGACGATTGGCTTATCAGGGCCAAATCCAAGGAGAAATGTCTGGAGGACTTACGAGTGACGTTTGGTCTAGCAGCTTCTCTGGGTTTGCTAGTGAATTTCGAGAAGTCACAGCTAATCCCCAGTCAAGAGCGTATCTATCTGGGGATTCTGATGGCTTCTCAGGTTTTTCGGGCGTATCCGTCCCCAGAGAGGATAACCCGAGGTTTGGAGAAGGTAGCAATCTTCTAGAGAAAGATGTATGCACAGCGAGGGAGTGGATGAGTCTGTTGGGGACACTCTCCTCGCTGGAGCATTCGTTTCTCTAGGAAGGTTGCACCTCAGACCCCTACAGTCTTCCTGACGAGGAACTGGGATCGGAAATCTCAAGGTCTGGACTTTGCGTTCAAGATTTCGCAAGAGATAAAGGAGGATCTACGTTGGTGGCTAGACCCTCTATTGTTCAAGGAAGGCCTTTCCTTGCAGGTTCGGAACCCCAACCTAGTGTTGTATGCAGACGCTTCGGACAAAGGTTGGGGAGCTACTCTCGGGTCGAGAGAAGTGTCAGGCACCTGGATGGGGGATCAGGTGTCCTGGCACATCAACAAGAAGGAGCTAACAGCGATTTGGTTAGCTCTCAAGACCTTCGAACCCCTCGTAAAAGGGAAATATGTTCAGATCAACTCCGACAACACTACAGCCCTGGCTTACATTCGGAATCAGGGGGGTACTCACTCTTTCTCCCTGTACGAGACAGGGAGATCGCTCCTCTTGTGGTCAGAGGAAAGGAACATAAGGCTTCTCACCAGGTTCGTACAGGGAGAAAGAAATGTCAGAGCGGATCTGCTAAGCAGAAGGAATCAAGTCCTTCCCTCAGAGTGGACTCTGCACGCGGACGTATGCCAGGAGCTGTGGAGGACGTGGGGCAGGCCCCATCTTGATCTATTTGCGACCATCCAGGATGCGCGGATAGATCTATACTGCTTATCCCCTATTGCAGACCCAAGAAGAGCAGTGGCAATAGATGCATTCCTGATGGATTGGAGGAATCTGGATCTTTACGCGTTCCCGCCTTTCAAGATTATAGGGGAAACGTTAAGGAAATTCGCAGCGTCAGAGGGAGCAAGGATGAAGTTGATAGCTCCGTTCTGGCCCGCCCACGACTGGTTCACAGAGGTACTGGAATGGCTGGTGGATGTCCCAAGATCCCTACCTCTAAAAGTCGATCTGCTCAAACAGCCCCACTTCGACAGGTCACAAAAAACCTCCCCGCTCTCAGTCTGACTGGATTCAGACTATCAAGAGTCTCGTCAGAGCTAAGGGCTTTTCGGCAAAGTCTGCAAGGGCTATTGCCAATGCACGTAGACCTTCCACATCTAGAGTCTACCAGTCGAAGTGGGATGTTTTTTCCGACGCTGGTGCAGGACTCATAAAGTTTCCTCCTCCAGTACCTCTGTGACTCAGATTGCAGATTTCCTTATCTTCCTGAGGGAAAAATGCGGGTTGGTTGTCTCCACCATCAAGGGATACAGGAGCATGCTTTCCTCAGTTTTTCGTCATAGAGGATTAAACATATCTGAGGACAAGGACCTCCATGATTTAATCAGATCGTTTGAAACGGTTAAAAGAACCTCCTCCTTAGTGCCTAGCTGGAATCTAGATGTCGTGCTGCTCTTCCTGAGGTCCTCAAGGTTCGAACCTCCCCATGCTGCTTCGTTCAGAGACCTTTCGATGAAGACTTTTTCTCTGTGCGTTAGCGTCAGCGAAGAGGGTCAGCGAGCTGCAGGCTCTAGAAGGTGAGGTAGGTTTCCAAGGAGGCTCCGCGGTTTGCTCTTTTCTTCCGGCTTTCCTAGCCAAGAATGAAAACCCTTCTTCGCCGTGGCCCAGGAGCTTTGAAATCAAAAGCTTATCCTCCTTAGTTGGGACAGAAGAGGAGAGATCTCTTTGCCCGGTGAGAAGCCTGAAATATTATCTTCAGAAGAAGAAAAGACTTGCTGCTAATGAGAGCAATCTCTGGTGCTCTGTAAGGGACCCCAGTAGGCCCTTATCTAAAAATGCACTCTCATTCTTTATCAGGAATATTATTAGAGAAGCACACACTTCTTGCAATCAGCAACAGTTTAACCTTCTGAAAGTCAAGGCGCACGAAGTACGGGCCATCGCGACGTCTTTGGCTTTCAAGAAGAATTTGTCATTACAAAACCTTATGAAGGCCACTTTTTGGAGGTGTGAATCAGTCTTCTCTAATCACTACCTAAGGGACGTATCGATTACGTATGATAAGTGTTTGGGCTAGGCCCTTACGTATCGGCGGATTCAGTGCTGGGGCAGGGAGCTGAAACACATCCTTTTTAATCCTTTTTCCCTGTTAGTTAAGTTTGAGTTTTTTGGTTGTACGAAGGAGGTTGCAGGAGGCAGCTCCTTCTTTCGTATACTAATGTTAGTATTTGGTTAGGTGATCGGTTGTGCTTGAAGGGCTCCTTGCAATTGGTATGATAGGCTCTGGCATGTAAAAGCGTTTGATCCCCATTGACCAGATCCTGCTTGGATTCTGCCAAGTAAGTGGACTCAGTTCCCATTGGTAGACCCAAAGAGTTCTTCAGCCATAGGTCACGCCCTCGCTGAGACTCTTTAGGCAACGCAGACTAATAGACAGTAACTATCAAGTCTTCTGCCTAAATCAGGTAAGAACCAGAGGTTTATATTATGTATTCCTTTAACATGTGTTGTCCCCACTTTCTAAGTAAGTATGTGTCTCTTTCCCTCCACCAAGGGTGTCAATCAGCTAAGTATATATCTGGCAGGGAAGTTCATGTACAAAAATGATAGTTAGTATACAATAAAGTTTTGTACATACTTACCTGGCAGATATATACGATTGATGGCCCGCCCAGCCTCCCCTCAGGAGACAGGTGGAAGAAAATAACCTGACAAGAAAGGGGGACTGGTTCTTACACCCGCCTCCCAGCGGCGGGTAAGGTAGATCACCTGACCTACCGGTAGCGTGTGCCGCGAGTTTTGAATTTTCTGTCGTGACGTCAGAGACCTAAGTTAAGTATATATTTGCCAGGTAAGTATGTACAAAACTTTATTGTATACTAACAATATCATATTTATAAGCAATATAACTAATTTTTTCTCTCTCTCTCTCTCTCTCTCTCTCTCTCTCTCTCTCTCTCTCTCTCTCTCTCTCTCTCTCTCTCTCTCTCTCAGCTTGAGGTCATAGGCTATCGATTGGGTAATTGCTATACTGATAGTTTGCCGACTATACTACTAAAGATATTACATAATGTTTATTTTTATATGAAATAATGCTTCACAGAGCTGAAGTTATAATAGTAGTAAGACGACAACAATTGAGTAAGAAATACCTCGACAGTAACAGCCCTCGAGAGGTCCATGAGCCTTTGGATTCATATGGATGATTGTTAGGTTTATATTTATAATTTACGTTTTACTGAATAATTTTTTTAAAAGATATTTTTATATTTTCATCATATTTATTATTTAGTATTTTGTTGCCTCACAGTTAAAGGTAACTATAGGTCTACAATTATCCCATGAAATAAAAAAAAGTGCCATAACTTTCAAAACCACATGTTAAATTTAAGATACTTAGCTTACCTTCATATGTTTGTGAAGATTAGATGTAACCTTCCTGGAGTATGATATACCACAAGCACATTCCTTGCAGATTGCCTTGAAGTGGCTCCATATGCCCGATGATGGCTACTGAAAGACTAAACACTACAGAACTGATCATGTTGCTTGCAGATACAGACAGGATGAGAACAGGCTGTCGCAGGTTCATTCTTGAATTGATTGCACAAAAATTGACCGATATTCTGTTGATACAGAACAGTAGATTTCCTCACAGCTGCCAACACTGAACACGGGGTCTCCATCTTGAACCTTGTCTTCCTGAGGAAGTGATTCAAGGTGGATAAGTCGATCACAGGTCTCTAACCTCCCGATGGCTTGGGCACCAAGAAGATGTGACTGTAAATCCCCGTAGATGGACGCACCTCTTCCTCTATCACATCCTTGTCCAGCATCTTCTGCACTTCCTCCCGTAGAGCCAAGAACTTCAGAGAATCTGGAGGATACACCCTCCTGAGCTGCGGCTTGTCTGAGAGAGGGGAAGAGAAGTCAAATGGCAGTAGATACCCCACCCGAAGGACATCTACCGCCCACTTCTCTGCCCCACAACTCTGGCACTTGGCCCAATGGCCCGCCAGGCACCCCCTCACCTGTGGCACAGGAGAGGGAGAGGCGCCTAACCTACTAATGACCCCTCTTTACCTCTTCACCCTGGGGCCCCATCTTGGCTTAAAGGAACAGGAGTGAAAGGGACATTGGTCCTCTGACCTAGGCTGGGACAAATGGGGAAGGCCCTGCGGAAACCGAACTCCTTGACGGCCTACCAGGCGATGATCTTTGTGACTGCTGCTGGGCAGGGGGAGGAGGAGGAGGAGATGGACGTCTCTGAGGATGAGACTCCAACTTAGACACAGCCTGGTGCACTAATCTATCCTTGGTGTCAGCCCGGCGCCGGTCTATCGCATCCTCCAGCTCAGTCCGAGGGAACAGACATTGGGATTCCAAAAGATCTCCATTCCTCAATGCCAACAAGGACTCAGGGTCAACTGATCTTTCCATCCTGGATAAAGCCACGTCTCTTCTAATCAGGAGAAGGTTAGCCCATAAATTAACACAGGTGAGCCAGATACGAAAACACCTTGCCTCCAGACTGCAGCAAACTGGCAAGAGAGGAAGCACTCACCAACCTCTCTGGGGACCTGTCAGAAGCTATCTTGGCAATGAGCGTAGACCAGAAGTCCAGCCAAGAAACCATCTGCAACATGGAGGCTGCCATAGACTCCAACGCTGAGGCCTCCTGTGGAGACAAGGACGGAGCCACTGACCTCACCGGCTCCAAAGTCAATCCCAGCTTCAGATGAATGACGTCCGGGTTAAGATGACACGACATCAAAAAAAGCAGAGTTTGTAGCATAGTACTTCTATGCCATGTGAGAGGCGGAGGTAGCAGCTTGGCAGAGTCCCTAGAGCAAAGCGAACCATACTGATCTGAAACAGAGGCGTTAACCTTATGCAAGACCGACTGGATGTGCCCCGACAAGGGAAGTTGAAATGATGACTTAGGATCCTGCGTAGCTCCCAGCAAGGCTTCCAAGCAGGAAGGAGTGTAAGACAACCGAGCCTGAGTCCTACTCTCCAAGTTGTTGAATCCACGAATGAGATCGACAACTGTAAAGGAAGACAAAAACTCTTGCTTGTCTCCCTCCTCCTGCTCCAGCAATGGAGACCAACGACGAGTAGGCTGTGCAGGCTTATCTAAAGGGCCTTCCTAGTTTAAATTAACGGAAGAACCAGCAGCCAAACAGCCCGAAGCACCAACTAACCTGTTTGGGCTGGATCCAAGTGCCAACTCCCGTGACGAACCAATCACAACCCAGGGATATCACTACGCACTCTCCCAACAGATGACTCTCTAACATGGCTGTGAACGTGCACAGGCGTGGCAGACGTATGAACGTGCGTCGGTGAGGCATCCTGAACACTAGATAGAATGAGGATCCCTTGGAGTCAAACTCCTTGAAGTACCAGGGAGAGGGGCAGGCAAACACTCCTGCTGCACCAGCTCCGCGCTCACAACCTTCATCCTCTTGACAGGCGCCTTGAGATCCTAATGGCGACGAATAGGCCCTGGGGAAGAAGTGGGACCACCTGCAACATGTGCACGAATTCATGCAAGGTGAGGATTGTGGTATCGGTGATGTCGAAACATCTCTTGAAAAGATGTTTTGTATACAGCTTCTTGAAGTTTGATATCACTTGCTGGTCCATGGGCTGGAGGAGAAGGGTGGTGTTAGGGGAAGATAAAGAACCTTGATGAAAGAATACTCCGTTAGGATATCTTCCTCAAGGCCAGGAGGGTGAGCAGGGGCATTGTCCAACAACAGCAGACATTTCAGAGGGAGGCTCTTCTCTTCCAAGAATTTCTTCACTGTTGGGCCAAAACAGAGATTTACCCACTCGGTGAACAAAAGTCTCGTTACCCAGGCTTTCGCATTAGCCCTCCACATCACTGGAAGCTTCTCCTTTAGAACTTTGTGGGCCTTGAAGGCTCGAGGAGTCTCAGAATGATACACAAGTAGGGGCTTCACCTTCTCTTCCTCCGTGATGTACGTCTGACAAGGCATTTTTTTCCAAAAAAGGCCAGTCTCATCACAGTTGAAGACTTGCTGAGAACTGTAGCCTTCGTTGATCGTCTTCTCGTCGAACTTCTTAACTAAGGCTTCGGCTCTTTCGTGTCCGAGCTGGCCGCCTCCCCATGCCGCACCACCGAATGGATGCCAGTCCGTTTCCGGAATTTTTCAAACCACCCACGAGAAGCCTTGAAATCTGGGGTTTGTGTCGATGTCCCTTCTCCTTCGTCATCTTCGGCCTGGGCAATCAAATCGCCGAAAATAGCGCTGGCCTTGTGGGAGATTGCCGCCTCGGTTATCGTATCGCCAGCGATTTCTTTGTCTTTAATCCATACAAGAAGCAGCCTCTCCATCTCATCTTGCATGTGGCTGCTCTTGTTGGACAAAATAGTCACACCATTGGAAGGTGTAGCTGCTTTGATGGCTTCCTTCTGTTTAAGGATGGTGCCTATCGTCGACGGATTTCGGTCGTATTCCTTAGCGATCACACTCAACCGCATGCCAGCTTCATACTTCTTGATAATCTCCATTTTTGTCTCCATAGAAAGCATCCTCTTCTTTCCATGAACTTCAGCAGCAACTTTCTTGGGACCCATGACTATACTGTACGTAATTTAGTTATGTAGTATACCAATTAAGTTCTCACACAACATGATAAAGTACAAAGCGAAATCACTAACACGAATTCGTATATGTGAACGAACGAATTCCGCGAGCGAACGATAATGCTGTTGCGACGCAGTGGCCAAAGAACGCCTTTACGTAGAGCACGATGGCAGAGATGCTGATCAATAGGAGAGCAGGTTCTTATTGTGGTGACTAGCAACAGGAACTAATGGGAGAGTGGGAGGATGGTGGCTAGTCTACTCAGTTGGCGGTGCGCAAGTTTTAAAATTGTTCATGGCGGTCCGGGTGAATCTCAGGACTTTACAGCAACAACCTTTCGTAACCTGAATTATTTTTGTATGTAGAGGCAAAAAAATCTTTGTATTTGTTTTCGTAACTTGAATTTTTCATAAGCTGGGACTTTCGTATGTCGAGGTTCCACTATTTTGTATTAGCGGTATACAGTACAGTTTATGATTTAGTGTCTAGTGTAGTTGAAAAGTTTAGTTTTTAAAAGATATGGTTGAGAAACAGTGTGTGAAGTGAAAAGAAATCTGAACCTGTGGTTAATAAGAGCATGTCATTAGTAAACATGTAAAAGATTTGATTAATTTTTTTTTACTTAGCTATTACATGGACATTTACCAAAGAAGAGATTTTTTTGAAAGGTTTGAAAGCAAGATGTTGCAACTTGTGGATTTAGTGTATTGGAAAAATGTACTATTGTTAATGAGAAAATAGCTAAGAGCTGTGGTACCCAGAGGCTAGAAAATAGAAAATATCTCAAAGATAAAAATTATTTGAGAAAAGCAGTAAATGAGTATAGGGTGCTTTTGTGGTAATCTTTGGGTTTTTTGTATTTTTTGTTTAAGATAGCTTTCATTGTATTGTTTTCCAAAACAGAATGGCTCAAATGATTTGTGGCTTATTTAAAAACACATTGTCATAGCTGTCATGTAGGCAAACTTTAAAGGAAACCAGTGCTTGATCATTTCTAATAACAATCAAATTTGACCTTTGTATATTACATAAAACAGTATTATCACATTGCAACAGAAGCATTTGTTTATTAGATGAAATTTACAGCAGAAAACATACAGTTCATATAATGCCAAAAGAAAAAAGTACTACAAAACTGAATTCTACAGAACCAAGGATTACAGATGATAGTCTTTAGAAGATATGAGAAACTGATAACATGTAGAAATATATAGAAATTGGGAATATAGATGCTGTAAAATTAAAGGATTGCATGCACCACCTCATTCTCTAATAACATTCTCTAATAACATGGCGTCTTGGCTCACTGCCTTCTATCTGAGCCTTATTGTCACCTTCGTAAATGTCTCCAGCATGGTTGAAAGCAACATGAAAGTCAATGACTGAAAGCCAGATAATCCTTGTCTTGTCAGTGTCACCAACAGCTTCTGCCATGTGTTACTGAGCCTTATCTTTGTGAGAGAATTCCAAGATTTGGGTTAGTTAGTACTACCAAGCTCTTGGTTAGTTGAATAGAACTGATCAGAAGTTACACCTGTCCAAACTTTTGTTCGTTCTCTTACCTCGGGCATTTTCCTCCTATTCCCTTACATCCTTCAGGACCATCACCATCTGAAAGAGGAATTTTGTCTAGTACACCGCCTTGATGTCTTTGATGGCACAAAGCCAGAGAACTTAAAATCAAATAAAATAAAAGTTTCTTAAAAGCTTAGACCAAATCTTGATCTATTAGCTGAATCAAGGACATATTCTTCTGCAGAAACATTCACTGAATTCTCCCACTGTAATGTAGTTCTCGATAATTTCAGTGACACATTTGATCAACTTCCCTTCCAACATTTAGTGTATTTCTGACTTCTGCATCACTTGTGGGGAAGTCTTTGAAATCCTTGATTTCCTCATGCAATAGCTTTGGCCTTCTTGGCTTTATGGTGCCAATAGCCTCTGCAATAAGCCCAAATGTTTCTGCTGATGTGGAATTCTTCCACATGTCTACAATATGACAGTCAGGGTTATCATCAAGGGCAGTGTAAATCTTCTCAAGAGTGAATTGTGTATAAGTTGCTGTAATGCATATTGATGATGCCTTAATCAATTGGTTGCAGTAGTGTCATTGTGGAAGAAGGCAAGAATCTCAGGACCTTGAATGGCAGCTCTTATCTTTAGGATATGTTCTCATGTCAGGAATAAATAATCTTTGGAGCCATTCCAAATAAAAAGTAAAGCATGACTGTCACTCCTTCTTGGATGTAGGTAGGTATGGCTGGAGATCTTTTTTTATGAGCATCCATATTTCATCATAATTTAATAATTGTTGAGTAAGGCAGCTTTTTTATTATATTTTTTAAAAATGTTGGGTGCTCTGAAAACAGTGATGTTGTGTATATGCTATCATTATTTGCTAATATCAATTCTCATATGATGAACAAATTTTTAGTGCCTATATCTTAACATTGGCAGCCATCATGAACCTTACAAGCTTTGAGCTGCTCTCACACTCCTTAAGTCCATTTCAGTGTTATTCATAGAGGTTAAGTTGCTTTTTCATGCAAAATTTCTATCAGCATGGATATGATTTTGATACGCACTACTTATCATCAAGTCTCACAGTGATCCAGCTTTACTTACATTTATTGTTTTGAAGGACTTTCTTTTTTATTTTAATGCTCTTTATGAGGCACTTTTTTATTGAAAAGGGTCTATACAATATATTTGTTTTAGAATGAACCATACTGCTCAAACGCTACTCTTACACATACAAGTATTGGACAAAGACTTGTGCTGTCAAGAGTTGCTGGCATTTGAAAGTGAATGTCACCTTACAGATATGCTCATAAACAACTTCATTCACTTAGATGCTATGTAGTGGTTTGGGAATGGCAAATTCAGGTTTTGCTCATTGATAATATTGAATTTTTATATTTGAATGTTTCTTGTTGCCATGTTTTCAGATCTGACTGAAAAATCATGCATAAGTCATGGACCAACTTTTCTTTAGATAGTATATAATTTTGGGAATGATTGATCTGTATAGGTTAATATGACAATTGAATTGATTAGTAATTGGAAGGAAAGATAGTAGCACCAATTGTGGTTGTTTTCTAATTTAAGCACGTAAGAAATGTTTACATGCTTTGTGTAATTCCTGTCTAGTAGCTGCTTTGTTTTGTTTTTGTGCATATGTAATTTTTTGTTTGTTTGTTTTTAGAGAAAAAGGTGAAGGACAAAGAGGCCAAGAAACGTGAATATACAGGTATGTATGTCACATAAGATTTTAATTTTGATATTTTTATAAAGTTTTTCAATATTTTAGATATTAAATATAAGATTTTGGCTATATTGAAACTTCTCTTTACAGATGACAAATTTTCATTTAAGAATTAATCATAGGACCCTCTGTAACTGATCTCATGAGTATTGGAGTCTACCACAACCCTATAGCTTTGACTATACTATTTATTTACCTAAAGTAAATTTGCTTGGTCCAGTGATAGACTTTTTTGCCATCTGAAGTTTACTGTTTTAGCTCCAGTAGAAATTACTACACTTAGTGGACTCAGATAAAAATATGCTTGATACAATCACTGTACTTTAGGACAAATCAGTGGTATCTACAATGTTGGTAATGTATCTGATCATAGTCTAGCTGATGGTCTGTTAGTTTTGGGGCTCCTAACTATTTTCCCTTAATAAATGAAAATTGCAGGTAATCAGTCTTATTATTCTCTATACCACAATTGAAAAATTTTGGTAAAGTGTTTGAAATTAGGGATGATACATTTTTACAAAGATATCTAAAATAAATGGTTCTCCCTAACTCATGAAGAGATGGAAGCACTCTCTCCCCAAATCTTTGCTTGGGCTGCCCTTAGGAAAACTGAAAATTTAGAATACAATCAACTTTGGTTTGATTATTATTCAACAGAGAATCAAATGAAAGAATATACACTAATACCTCAATCTTACACGATTTGAGTTGCAAGAATTTACAATTGCGCAAACTTTTCATTGGAATCTCACTAATTATCATATGCAAGTATTTCACAGATCCAAACACAAAAAAAAAACATTTTTTAATTCTGGAGAAACCATGCAAAAGAGCCTTCAATTTTTATTACGTAATTTATGAGTTTTCAAGCTTATATGTGTAAAATAAATAACATTTAATAATAAAAATAGTAACACTCTCTCTCTCTCTCTCTCTCTCTCTCTCTCTCTCTCTCTCTCTCTCTCTCTCTCTCTCTCTCTCTCTCTCTCTCCCCCCCCTTTATTTTTCACCAACCATTTATTTCTTTTTTTAAGGGTGTAATATATTGATATGAAGCACCCCAAGCCAGCAAAATTTTGAGGTCGGTGAATTTACGCAAATGTAATATATTGATATGAAGTACCCAAGCCAGCAAAACTTTGAGGTCGGTGAATTTATGCAAAAACATATCAATGGAAGGAGGAAGATATGCAAATGCACATGGTGAAAGAAAAAAATTCTAAAAAATTTTCCCTACCGTCCCTTGTGGGCACTCTGTTCACAAGACAGTCGTAAATTTTACTAAAGTATGTTTTTTCTAATAAATAATTTTATTTTATTTTGTAAAATTATAATTACAGCTCACATAATACCAAAACAGATAAGAAATAAAATCAGTAACAAATTCTCAGCATATTTGTTGAAAAATATTTTCGTAAATTTACCGAGAAAAAAGATTCAGTAACTTTTTTCTTTGTACATATTTTTTCTAATATATCTTTGCCCTTTTCATTGCAAAATTACATTTACAACTGACATACTATTGTAAAAGACAAGAACAAAAACCAACAGCAACCCCTTGGTATATTTATGAGCAAATTTACAAAAAGACGTCATGTGAGAGAGACGCAGTACATTGTCCCCTCAAGTCTGAAGCACTACTGAAGTCCTGAGACGCCCACACTCGTGATTTTAGCCGGTGTAAAAGTTGCCATTAGTGAATTTATGGGCTATAAAAGTATTGGCACCTCCCCCCCTCCCCCCAATTCTTTCTAAATTGATGGCACTTAATATTATTTATCTACAGGATCACTTCGTCCACCACCCCAAACCTGTTATTACTTCTCCTGAGGAGCAATCCGTCCATTAAGGGTTAATGTTTATATAAAAGACATTCTCTCTCTCTCTCTCTCTCTCTCTCTCTCTCTCTCTCTCTCTCTCTCTCTCTCTCTCTCTCTCTCTCTCTCTCTCTCTCGTAGTTAGGGTAGCAGTAGAGCATTTTTAATTTCTCTATTTTTACCTTTACCCTCCAGAACTGTAAATGCCTGTTCTAAAACATAGTAACAACTAAGAGTTGTATTAATCCAAATAAAAATCACTATTTGTTCATGAAAAGGAATTTCAGAACAAAGAGAAAAAGACATAGTTTCCTAAAAGTGGTTGAGAAGATCGTTAAATCGGAAGAGGGAAAGACTTAAGATATACGATGTACATATATAATCTTCATACACACTTACATCCTTACCAACCATTTTTTTTTAAAGGCTAATTTTTAAAGGAAATTACGGCAACTTTAATTTCATTTCAAAGTAAAAGTTAACTTAATATTTAGGGAGCGTGATTAGGATCATAGTGTTCAAACTCTAGAAGTAAGCATTCATTAGCATTTTTAGAGACCGTGCCAAACTTACATGAAAATTCCAGTTGCAAGGGGGGTCTGGAACCTAACCTTGTGTAAGTTTGGGGTATTACTGTAATGAACTGATCATCCATGTTGTTAATCATAACATTAAAGAGAAGAGTCAAGGTAAAAATATTGAAGTTGTGAAGATGAAAGGACTAAAAACAAGGAGTAAGAATAATTTATTAGAGGGAAAAGTACATAGAATTAAAGATGTAAGGAACAGAAAAATTGGTGCAAATAGTTGTTTATTTGTGCCTATGTATCTTTGATTCTGTATAACTGCATTAATATAAATCATAATTTTTTATTTTTTTCCTTAATCTTAAAAATGGTTTTGCTACAGACCCATTACTCATAATAAGCCCAATTTCATGGCTGGCAAAATCCTGACATCACCCTTGGTAAAAAGAAAACTGTAGTTTATCTATAACACTGTGGTATATGTTTTTGGATCCCTTGACCTCTAGCAGCTCATTACTGCACTCTACTTAATTTAAAGTAAAGCATTTTGTCTGCTGACTTCATCCATTTCCTTCAACCAGTCACTTCCTTATTTCTCTTATTTGATAAAGAAGAATTTTTGTGAAACCCTTAGTATCCCAGGTAGATCATATTTACCTACTGGTTTTGCTCTATCATTGTGATGTTAGGAGAGTTGTAAATTTTTTTGCTCAGATACATTGCCTTTGATTCTGCTAGTAGTAGGTTTTCCTTTCCCCAGCTTTTTATTTTGAATCTGGGTAATCTTCACTAGTAAGCAGTGGCTAGTTACAGTAATTACTTATTGGAATTTATCATCATTTTGTTTTTCAGGAAATTCGGGGTTTATATTTATATTTGAGGAATGGGCTTGGTGCCTATTTAGTAGGAGTAAAAGTATTTTGTATTTTTTGTCTTGAGTAACTGCTTATTCTATTGCCTGTTTTTATATTTGTTTTATATTTGTAGTTAATTTGTCTTTATTAGATTTTTTATATTTACAGTTCACCATTATTATATGTAAATTAGTTTATCCTTTCTGCTTAATTATTGTACCCTTGTGTTTTTGTATTTTACTGCATGCCAGTAGTAGGAATAGAATTGGTCACAACAGATGCCATGATTGGTGTAGCAGAGATCATCTTTTATGTTATAGAAGGTTCTGATTTTACAGAGACTACAATTTTCTGCTGAGACATAGCTTTTTGGATAGGTCATCTCATCATCTTGGAAGATGTAGCTTTCTCTTTTAATTCATCTTGTTTCTATGAGAAAATTAGTCCCTTGCATTCAGTTCAGTAATTGTTTTCTGCTGCTGCCATTCAACAGGTCTTGGACATCAACAACTCAGCCAGAGTCCTATCCTAGTTATGGTATTGGAGGACATCTAAAGAGATGGTTTTTGATAGCAAGATACTAAAAACCTCAAGTTTGGGGCTTCACAGAATCATCCTTCTCTGGAGTTTTCATCTTAAACTCATCAGATCAAGGTTGGGAAGCCCAGCTAGATTTTCAGAGCACAGGGACATAGTCCCACTGGGACAAAGAACAACACATCAAGTACTTGGAGTTGAAAGTAGTCTATGTAGGTCTTTAAGCCTTCAGTGGTCACATGAGAGTCAGGGAGAGAGAAACAATTAATGGGAGTATTTTATGTAAGGAATCAAGAGTGGCAATAATCTGGAGGCTTTTTACAGAAAGGTACTACAAGGTTGCAGACCCCAGGCAGAAAGAATGAAGTCATTGCCCTTAGAATATTTGCTACATCTGGACATCTGCAAGCATCTGTGAAAGTTGTGGCTCACCATTTTGTGGAGCTATTAGCAGCCAGTTCCAATTTCAAAAATCCTACTCTCAGATGTAGGAGCTTAGATGATAGATGTTCTCTTGCAGACACCTGTCAGATGTTCTCTTGCAGACACCTGTCAATGAATTTAGTGGAACTACTTTGTCCAGAACAGGGATGTTATTTCTTTACACTTTTAGCTTATCCATCGATGTCACGGAGGTTGAGACTTTTATTAAAAGTAGCCAAGCCATCTCCATTCCTTGCAGTTTTGCCTTTTCACCTGAAAGCAAAGTAGAAGCTGTTCTGTAGTTGCAGCTGAAACTATTCCAGATTTAGCTGATTTTCTCTTCAGGCATCAGAAGCAACCATCAGGTTCAGCTATTAAGGTCTGCTCCTTCTCAAGTCTTTGAGCTTTGTTGACTTCAAGTGGGTTTGTCAGTGGAACTTGAAAGATTCTCATTACATTGAGGAAGCTCTTCTGAGGACAGTTGAACCTCTTAGATGGACCTTTTATTAGTTTTGAAAATACCTGTTGAGCTTCCTTATTAATATTTCTATTGGCTGTCTCTAGAAACTCAAACCAAGGAATTGAGATAAGTCTATCCTTTGAAGCTTTCCTTGTAGAGGATTACTCCAGTGCACCCTTTGCCCCTCTCATTCTTAACCCATACCAAGAGCAAAGAGTACTTGCATCTTTGAATGGTGAGTGATTCATCTTTATAAAGAATGAAGAATGCCAGAGAATGTATGGAATGACTGTGCCTTTCTACAGGTCATCAACATTTTTCATGCAAGTTTTCTTGAAGCCATATGGTAATGTAATGGATTGTGATGCACCACAGGTCTTTCTCGTATTCGGTTTAAAATGACGGGCATATATAGGCACCAAACAACATTCACTACTCATTTTACCCTGTATTAGCAGCAGGGCAGGTGGTACCTGCTTTAATTTAGGTTTCTGGTTCAGTATGCACATCCTTTTCATCACCCTAGTCATCTTAATACTCACTACAGGAACTTTCAAAGATAAGGCTTTTAATGTTATTTCCCTCTGGCTTATGTAATGAGTCCCCATAGGGGACAGTGCCTTCATTGCACTTCACATGGAGCACTGTGGGCAATACTTTTTGCTTTTTACTTCACCTCAGTATACAATCCATTGCTTCCATTTTTCTGTCCAACTTCTCCAACTCCCTCATTTCACTGTCCTAAGGATTGAACGGATGAAAGTGATACTGTGCTTGGCCTATAGCCAATGTTCATGAACGAATACATTGAACAATGCCGTCAGTCTTGTCAGTACTACCATATTGACTTACAAATGAGTAAACTCTGTGATTTACTGTGTATAGCAGGATTTTGGCTGTATGAATACTACTATTATTTCTTAAATAACCATGGCCTCAGTTGCTTATTCTTGTTTCTAGAGTATCAAAAGTAAATTTTTAAAGTCTAATTTGACCAACTTTGAGTCGTAGCAGCTTGACCCCTTCCCTGTCTGAATTGTGATTTGTATCTAATACATAAGTAATGGTCTTTGGTGTAATAAATATTTTCAAGAAAGTCAAATTACTGTACTTCAAATTAAACTTACTGATACCATGTAGGTTTGTGTGTGGGGTTAGTGACGCCTAACTTGACAGGATTAATGTTTCATGACGATTATGCAAATTTTGATAATAGACAGTTTAAAGTACAGGCAGTCCCCGGTTATCGGTGGTGGTTCTGTACTGACGGGCCTGATGGAAAGCAAAAATTGCCATTAACTGAAATTCAGCAATTTATGGCGCCTTTGACGGCACTGATAACCGAGTTTTGCTGCCCATAACCGGTTAATAGCTCTGTTAGGTATGTATTAGCACTGATAACTGGAAATTGGCACATTATGGTACCAAAAATTGCCAGTTTTATGGTGCTAGGCAAGCCCCATAAAACTGGATCGCCATTAATCGAGTACCGATAACCAGGGACTGCTTGTAATAGCTTTGAACAAAAAAATTAATTTAATCTTTAAAAATTGGATATTTTACATTCACTTTGATGATTAAGGGACAGATGGCTATTCAGTTTTATTAATCTTTTACAAATGAATATGAATGAAGCCCTCAAATCTGTTGTCAAACAGAATAAAGGGATGTTGATGTAGTGTATGCTTGTGAATTGTTTTTTTTAGTGAAATTGCGTTATAGTCGGCCCCTGATATTCGCAGGGATATACCACAACCCCCCACAAATAGCTAAAATCCTTGAATGCTTAAACCCCTCTAAAAATGCTAAGAACTGCCTATTTTGATAGTTAAAACAAAAATTAACTTATAAATGCTTATACCTTAGTATTTAAGTATTTTTATCACAAAACGTATATTTAGTCATGAAAATATGAAAATACAGTAATTTGTAAATATTTCTCAGTGAAAAATACAGTGAATAGGTGAATTTCCCGCAAATAATGTGTAGTATATATGTTTCATAGAGAAATCCACAAATAGGCGAGTCTACGAATTACGAGACCGCGAATAGGGGGTTTTTGACTGTAATTAGATTACATATTTAAAGTTCAGAGCTTAAAACTGACTATTCATTGACTGCAACAAATGATTTTAATGGTGTGGTATAATATTCTTAAAATTGGCCCTGGAAGTTTTGAGGTTTTGATATATGTATCAGTCCCTAGTTGTATGAAAGCATCGTTATTATTGCATGACAAGTACATGATTGAGCTATGTTGATATAGTACCTTTATAGTTATATTGGTTGTGGTTTTGTTGTAATTAAAAATTTCAAACCTGCAAAGATTTTTATTCAAAGTTGGTATTTTAATGTTTTGTTAAACAGGTAAATATGAAGTACACACAAGTAAAAAACTTCGTAAAGAGATTGATGCCTATCATCCTTCAACCCCTGAGCCAAGAGTCCGCAAGGAAAGTGAAAATGAAATGTCATTGTTTGGTGGCTCCCCACATGCTTCATCCCCCCCTGCTGATCCACCAGAACCGGAGCAACTTATTGAAGCATTGCAGGTAAAAATTATTAGGAATAAGGAACAGCATCCTTTAGTATGCATCATCATCTGTTATGACTGGCATTGGTAGATACTACATAAAATTTCCTGGTGGATTAGAGGTTTTGTATTTAATGTGTATGAACATTCTTGTTATTTTCTTATACACAATTTCATGCTGAGAATTTGTGTATTGTATGTCAATAGCCATTGTTTTTTTGGGAGGATGGGCTGTAATAGGAACCTAGTATGCTTGTTATTATAGTGGAAGCCATTAAGACACAAGTATTAAGAGGGCCCTGTATTCCTCATTGTTCTTTTTCTCTCTAGATTAATTGATGTGATATATTTGGTTTCTGTGGCTTCTATTTTGAAATTTCCAAATATATATATGGATGTTGTTTTGTTTTAAAAGAGTCCTCCAATTACCAAATGGTTTGCAGCTCTGTATTGCAGATAATTTGGTAATTGGAGTACTCTCTTCCAACAAAATTGCATACATAAGTACACTTGGACATTACCAGGTAATAGCCATAGAAATAAAATACATCGCAAAGGTAATTAGTGTAGAGGAAAAAAGAATGCTGAGGAATGTTAAGAAATACACAGGAGCAGATGATGGCAGCGATTGTCAACTTGTTAATGCCACACTAAAGCTGAAAATAAAAGGGTTTATTTATTGGCTGTATGATTCATAGTACAGTATATATAGTAGTAGTAGTAGTACAAAACAGTTAAATCATAACTTTCATATAAGTAAATTACAGAGATAACATTTTTAATAGGCACGGCAACTTTTTTAAAATTCATGGTAGTGCTACTGTTTTTTCTAGGGAACACGGGAAACAACTTGGCAGGTAGACGTCACTTCGTTTATGCCGGCACTGATACACACATTGACGCCATTTGCAGCAGCTTTTTTGGCAGTTTTCAGTTGTCTTTGCAGATTTCAGTGAAGTACAATTACATACTTTATTTTGGTAGCAGCAAGCTTTGGATAGTTTGTTATAATTTTTGTCAGTTCCCTAGTTTTTTGCAGAATTATGTCCAATTCGAGTAGTCGCTATCGCAGAAAGGATTGTAAGACTAGGCTAACAAAGGTGATCCTCATTTGATCTATGCAAAATTTAGGGGACAAGAGTGTAGCATGGAGAAATCTTGTAATGAATGCTCCTCATTGGATGGCATAGTAAGCAATGGAAAATCCTAGTCCCACTTAGGCAAATTAGAGAGAGATAGGAAGACGAAAGCAGCTTTTAGAGCCGAGAGATGTTCTCATAGTTTAGAAACTGCTACTCATAAACTGAGTTGATCTGAACAGCGACTAACATCCTCTTTAGGGTACTTGACCCTGGATAGTTTTTGCTATGTTGATACCCCGTTAAAGGTGCGTGCGGGTCAAGCTCAATCCAAATGCTCGCAAAAATTTGCCAAAAATCACTTGCTACATTTTTACTGTGCATTTTAGTTTCTAAAATCAATTTAACCATTGCAGAGCACTACTGAAAAGATAATAAAATACCCATCTACAAATTAGATCTTTATTACAAATATTTAAGAAAAATAAGTATACAGGCAGTCCCCGGATTACGACGTGGTTCCGTTCTCGAGACTCGTTGTAAGCAGAAAATCGTTGTAAGCCGGAACATCAAAAATCCCAAGAAAACCTTACTTTTAATGCTTTGGGTGCATTAAAAACTATGTAAACTGCATTCTTATTGCATTTTTTATAAAAAGAAACCTTTAAATATTGATTATTTAGCATTTTTGGAGTCATATTTCTTCTGCCAGATAAGCGTTTTAGGTGTCGTAACCCTGGAACATGCAACGTAAACCTGGAAATAATTTCTGATAAATATAATTGAAAAGTGTTGTAACCTCGGAATGTCGTAAGCTGAACCCGTCGTAAGCCGGGGACTGCCTGTATACTTAAAAATAATTTAAGGAAATATTTACCAAAAATACAAAATTATCTATATAGTTCACAAAAAAAATTGAGGGATCCTTCCTAAACCTACTATTTACAATATGTGACTGGCAGAGAAGGTGTCGGACCCATAGAGGTCAAAATCTGAAAAGAGAAAAAAAGGTTAAACGTTTTTAGCCCTCCAAAAAAGTCAAAATTTCACAAATTTTTTTTAGTACCTAAGTGAATTAGGAAGTGGCTAATTTTTTTTTTTTTTTTTTTATAGAATAAACTCATATTATCCTAGAATGGAATTATGTAACAAAATCTGCACAAAGATGTTATTTGCTGTTATATCAAGGTCTAAATCTAAAGGTTATTTTTTTACCTAGTTTCACCATGAAAATTTCTTATAAAAATTGTTGTAACTATTATAAGATATGATATTTATACATGAAAATCTACCAGAATACCACAAATTCTATAGAGAACAAGAATATATAGACACATGGCAACTTACCTTTCGGATATGCCAACAAAATGGCCGCAGTCAACACCTACTCCGACGGCCACATCTATCACCTGAAATGGAGGAATGGAATGTAAATTTCAATGTGTTATTTGCTTATCTAAATATGTTTGGAATTGCATAAAACTATTATGGTAGCTTGCTGGATGTTTGAACACTATTTTGCAGCCATAAAAAAAAAAATCTGACCCAAAAAACTAAGTCCAATGTAAAGGTTATTTGTTGACCTCCTAGTTTCACCAGGGAAATTTCTTATAGGAATTGTTTTATTTAGCCCTTAAACGCCGACTGGACTTAATATACGTCTGCTAAAATTGTCTGTCTGGTGCTTAATTGCCATACAATACGTTGACTACTAAAAGGTTTTTTAAATATTTGCGGAATAATAGTTATAAGCCTAGTTTGAGAAAAGTTTAAATCACACGCCTTAAGGGATGCTGGGAGTTCATGGATCAAGCTGTTGTTTTGTTTACGAGTTACCCAGGCACTCCTGCGCGAATTTCTTTCTTCTCGCCCTAAAAAGCATCAGCGACACATCTCAGAAATTCTTTCGTCACTTTGTTGTAATTTTTGCACCGTTTTATATTAGCCATTAGATAGAGTTTTATATTTGAAAATGTGCAGAATTTCGTGTAGAATACAACAAAAAATACCCAAGGTTGTAGCATTTTTCATTGTTTTAAATATTTTCATATAAATCACGATAAGTGCCAAAATTTCAACCTTCGGTCAACTTTGACTCGACCGAAATGGTCGAATAACGCAATTGTAAGCTAAAACTCTTACATTCTAGTACTATTCAATCATTTGCCTTCTTTTTGCAACAAATTGGAAGTTACTAGGACAATATTTTGATTTATGGTGAATTTTTTAAAAAAACTTTTTCCTTACGTCCGTGCGGTAACTGCCGAAAATCTCAAATTCTTTCGTCAGTTTGTCGTAATGGTTGCACCGTTTTATATTAGCCGTTACATAAAGTTTTATATATGAAAATGTGCACAATTTCATGTAGAATACAACTAAAAACAACCCATGGTTGTAGCTTTTATCAGTTTTGAAATATTTTTATATAAATAACGATAAGTACCAAAATTTCAACCTTCGGTCAACTTTGACTCAACCGAGATGGTCGAAAAACGCAATTGTAAGCTACAACACTTACATTCTAGTAATATTCAATCATTTACCTTCATTTTGCAGCAAATTGGAAAACTCTAGCACAATATTTCTATTTATGGTAAATTTTTGAAAAACACTTTCCTTACGTCCGTGCGGTAACTGCCGAAAAGCTCAAATTCTTTCATCAGTTTATCGTAATATTTGCACCGTTTTATATTAGCCATTACATAAAGTTTTATATATGAAAATGTGCTCAATTCCATGTAGAATACAACTAAAATCAACCCATGGTTGTAGCTTTTATCAGTTTTGGAATATTTTCATATAAATCATGATAAGTGCCAAAATTTCAACCTTCGGTTAACTTTGACTCAACCGAGATGGTCGAAAAATGCAATTGTAAGCTAAAACTCTTACGTTCTATTAATATTCAATCATTTACCTTCATTTTGCAACAAATTGGAAAACTGTAGCACAATATTTAGATTTATGGTGAACTTTTGAAAAACACTTTTTTCCTTATGTCCGCGCACAGTAACTGCCGAAAATCTCAGAAGTTCTTGCGTCAGTTTGTCATAATGTTTGAACCGTTTTATATTAGCCGTTACATAAAGTTTTGTATATGAAAATGTGCGCAATTTCATGTAGGATACAACAAAAAAATAACTCATGGTTGTAGCTTTTATCAGTTTTGAAATATTTTCATATATATCACGGTAAATAGAAAAAATTTGACCTTCGGTCAACTTTGACTCGACTGAAATGGTCGAAAACTGCCATTGTAAGCTAAAACACTTACAGTCTAGTAATATTCAATCAATTACCATCATTTTGCAACAAACGGGAAGTCTCTAGCATAATATTTCGATTTATGGTGAATTTAAAAAAAAATGATAATTTTTTTGTACACCTGCGTGTTACGAATTCATGCATCATTTTGTGATGATATATTCTCTGTGTTGCTTTGATAATTTTACAATTTGTTATCTACCAAAATCATGGCAATTTAGTGTACAATACATAAAAAAAAATTAACTCATTAGCTTTAACTGTTTTGCTCACAGCGTGATTTGTATACAATTATGTATGAAATTTTTTTTTGCGCTGTCATATATTCCAATATTTATATATGATAATTATATTTTTTTCATTTCTGATGGTTGCATACTAAACTTCAGGCAATTACAAAAAAAGGAGCCAAAACTGAACTCTTCATCTTAAAAACTAAGCGTGCTGTGATTTTTTGAAAACAACTTTTTTTCCACTTCGGCACTAACTCCCGAACGCCACTGGCATATGAGAGACACTTTGGTAAATAGCGGCTCGGCGTTTAAGGGTTAATATAAAATGTGATATTTATGCATGGAAATCTACCAGAATATCATAAATTCTATAGAAAACAAGAATATATAGTGATATAGCAACTTACCTTTCGGATATGCTAACAAAATGGCCCCCGAGCACGGCAAGTGCAACAGCCAAATTTGCTACCTGAAATGGAAGAAGGGTATGTCAATTTTGAGGTGTTATTTAGTTATCTAATTATTCGTGGATTTGCATGAAATTTTTATGGTGGCTTGCTGGATGTTTGAACATTATTTTGCAGCTATAAAAAAAATCTGACCTAAAAGAAATTTTTTGAAAAGGGAATAATGTCAAAAATTGGGAAATAATGTTGACAAAAATAAAAGATTATTGCAGTATTTTAGGTAAAAAATGGATCATATATACTTTGTAAAGATTAAAATGATAGCATTTATGCAAACAAGTAGTAAAAAAAAAAAAAAAAAGTTTCATGATATAACTTACCTACATAATAGACACTTTGAACACAAGACAATTTGATGCTGCAGGCAAATGGGCCTGTTGCACCACAAACGTGCTGTGTTTGTCTTGTGGTCTTCTCTAGATGGGCAGCTTTGGCAGCGAACATGCTTGGGCAGCTTGACGTGGCCAGCGGCAGGAGGAGGTCTATGTTCCAGCTCAGCCAGCTTGAATGTATACTCCATCAGCACACAGAGGGGCCTGGACAAGTTGGTCAGTGTGTAATACCGATGAATTACAAGGGGAGCACAAAATTCGAGGGCAATCTTCTTGAGGAACCTTCGCCTTGTCATACCCTTTGACGATGGCAGGGATGAATAGAGAATATAAGAATTCACCATAATTATATTCAATATCCCGTAGAAAAGACAAAGTGGCCAGCTTCGTGTCTTACAAACACAATTTGATGTAGAACACATCTGATCGAATGTGTCTACACCCCCTTTTGTGGCATTATAGAACATCTGAATGTCCGTCTCCCTTCTCTCGATCGCAGACGGATCATGATGCAGGGAACTCAACAGCATCACTTTTTTAGTCCTGGTGAATTGCTGACACTGAAGCGTCAAATTGTGTTCGTTATAGAACACGGCCACTGAGTCCTTGACCGGAAGCACCTTCTCAGAAAGTTC
>NC_087202.1:44566919-44601919 GCF_015104395.2 Macrobrachium nipponense | reverse complement strand
TCAGGAATGCCTACATGACAGAAGACAAGGGGTCAGATAGCCAGGAGAGGGCTAGGGCTCATGACATTAGAGGCTTGAGTGCTTCTTTGGCATTCAAGAAGAATGTCTGTGGAGAGAATTCTGAAAGCTGGTGTTTGGAAATGCCAAACGACTTTCACTTCCTTTTATCTAAAAGGACGTACCCATAGATCCTTGGATACCTTTTTTTTGGGTCCAATGGTGGCGGCCCAGCAAGTGGTATAGCTCATCCAGTACCCCTGGCGAGTCAGTTTGTGTCTAGTCTAAGATGAAGGTATGAAAGTAGAATGAATGGGATGACTGGTCTTTTTTCTTTACTACTTTCTTCCTACTCCTTTACCTACGGGCAGTATGAAGGAGAGTACCATCATGAGCTGTAACGGACTAGATGCAGGTAAGGTGGTCAGTCATACTGTAAAGTTATGTAAGAGTATAGTATACTTTTCAGTAGCAACACACCCCTCTCAGTAATAAGGAAGGGAGGGGTGATGGTAGATCCAGATACAAGGGACAAGAGTGGTTTATGAAAATGGAGGGTCCTCTATTTCCCCATAGTTTATAAACCATGGCATGATGCCAGCACCCAGTGAGGGAAACCAATAGATTTCCTTATATCTTTGGTTCAAAGGTTTATAGTCCATTCTCTTAGAATGCTCCTAATATTCGGAAATGGATTTAGGTGGCAAACTCCCAGTCAGTTAGAGACTTATCTCCCTCCAATAAGTAAATCTTTCCTAATGTTAAGACCGAAGGTTTGTTTGTATTTTTCATAACTAACAAACCTGAGGTCTTAACAGTTAAAGGCCCACCTCAAACCACCCCTCTAGCAGTCTAACTGGGTTAGAAGTATAACTGGCGGGTCGGTCACACGACGCCGAGGGCATTCTGGGTATACATGCCCCGTGACCTGGTATAGATGCCAATAGTCCCTGGATCGCACAAGTTTAATTTTAATTCTACTGGTTTCCAGCTTGGCGCTAGTTAATACTAATGTTAAGACCTCAGGTTTGTTAGTTTTGAAAAATACAAATTAGTTACAAATTTGTAATTTTCTAATTCATAGAGAAGTGCATTGATAGCATCTTCACCCAGAGGTCTCTGTCTCTTCGAGGCCATTGCTGATAACTAAAAAAAAAAAGCAAAACATTAGAATGAGCACTCGAAGGAAACTCGGACATATGAACCATATATAGGCATCTCAGCCAATGCCCCGGGCAAGCACGTGATAAACACACCATCCTCTCACATATTCCAATAAAATACAAAACTATACTAATTAGTTATACAATAAACAATATCCTACATGAATTTAGTTATTATAACTTTTGTTTTAGCAAAAAAAAAAAAAAAAAAAAAAAAAAATGGCACTCGAACAGAATTGGGCCTTATGGCAACTTACGGCATCTCAGCCAATGCCCCGGGCATGCACGCGATAAAACCCACCATTCTCCCACATATTCCAGTAATAAAACAAAACTCTACTAGCATGAACACTTCAATATGCAAGGGTTACCTAATAACTTTGCTTTTCGCCAAAAGAAAGCAGAAATTGGCACTCGAAGGAAAATGGACCATATGGCGATATATGGCGTCTCAGCCACTTCCAAGGTCACGCACGTGATACACACGCCACCCTACATCATATTCCAATTATACAAAACTATATTAATTAGCTATTATGCACACTATCCTACATGAATTGAGCATGTAATAACTGCTTTTTGCAAAAAAAAAAACAAAAAGAAAAAACAAATTGGCACTCAAAAGGGAATGAACCATATGGCCATATTACGGTGTGTCAGCCATGAACAAGGCATTTATATGATAGATACATCATTCTCTGACATATTCCAACATTACAAAAAACTACTAGCATGAACACTGTTCAATATGCAAGTTTACCTAATAACTTCTCTTTTTGCAAAAGAAAAAAAAAAATTGGCACTCGAAGGAAAATGGACCATATGGTGATATATGGCATCTCTGCCACTCCCAGGATCAAGCACGTGATACACGCACCACCCTACAACATATTCCAATAATACAAAACTATACTAATTAGCTATTATGCACACTGTCCTACATTAATTGAGTATGTAATAACTCTGCTTTTTGCAGAAAAAACAGAAATTGGCACTGGAAGGGGAATGGACCATATGGCCATTTACGGCATGTCAGCCATCAACAAAGGCATTAGTATATATGATAGATACATCATCCTCCGATATATTCCAATACGTATTACAAAACGCTACTAGCATGAACACGTCAATATGCTAGGTTTACCTAAAAACTGCTTTTTGCATGGAAAAAAAAAATGGCACTCAAAGGAAAATGGACCATATGGAGATATATGGCATCTCTTCCACTCCCAGGGTCACACATGACGTAGATACACCATCCATCCAGACTTTTATGAGGTGGCCTCGGTACTTAGCCTAAGCCATTGATAACCAGACAACTGTATATAAACCCTACGGAGGGTAAAACCCAGTTATGAATATATTGAACAAGCACCATAAAACCGAAATGTCGCAAACCAATACCAACGTTAACTGGGGGCTGCCAGTATCTCGAATCTAGGTTTGATAAAAAGATAAGTTAAGTGATAATGGTTAAAGTGATTACTGAGAAAGTGAAGAGGGAGAGTGCCAGTGCAAGTGCAGAGGTGGCTATCTGTCCCAATAGTTCTAGACCAAGGTCACTGCCATATTCCCCTGAACCTAGGAGACAACATACCAGAAGTCTAAGGGAGACTGTTGGGGTTTGCCTATGGTTAGTTGCCCCCCTCCCCCTTCAGTCATGTCTGTTGCACATTCCCAGGTGTTGGCAGGCAGCCATTGGAAAGGCATGTCTTCTTAGGTGCATCAGTTATCTTCAAGCTCTTCCGACAACTCCAGCGCAGACAGGAGGCATCACAAACAGTGCCTAGACTCTTCCTGACCGCTTAAGCACTTTGTTGAGAATGTTGGTCACTGTTCAAATCCATTTCCCATTAAGCGGTAGAAAGACTCCTAGTACCAACCCTCAGCCTTCGTGTAGTTACACTGTGGACCTTTCTGTCCCTGTTCCTGTCCATCATCCTTTTTTTGTCCTCATGGGCTGGTCCAGAGGCCATCTCTTTTGAACATTCAACAGCTGAGCACCCTTACCTGGCTCCCAAATGACCAGTGACAAATCATAAGCGCCCAATGTCCTCTGCCAAATGTCTGGTGGCACTTCCCGAGTGCCCTGCACCAGTTCTCAAGCGCCCAGCGCCACTTCCCAAGTGCCCAGCGCCAGATCCTGAATACCCAGCGCCTATTCCCAGGCATTCTTCTTTTCAGTCTATGCAGAGACCATGGTCTCCTTTACCTTCGTCAATGGGTAATGCCGAGCCAATTCTTGGTCCTATTCAGTGGCAGTTAGCTGTAATCATGGACTTATTACAGAAAGCTCCCTCTGCCCCCAGGATGCTATCCTGTCCTTGGCCTCCTCAGAAGAGGTAGAGGTCAACCAAGAACCTACTCCTCCTTTGGCCTATGCAGCTTTGTTTAGATATCTTTAAGAGAATTTTCTGACCTTTTTCACCCCAGTAACCCGGATTTGCCTGGTTCGACGTTTTTTTTGAGAAATCAACCAGACGACAAGACAAGACTTCCCAAGATGATGCTTTCTTTGTCCTTCAAGAAGTTCCTCAAGGAGTTGGGAGACACTTTAGGCCAAAAGGGAGCAAGGGAAAATGTCTTTCGCCTTTCATCCCTCTTGCTTGATCTGCAGGAGGTATTTATCCTTCATAACTAGTGAATCTCAAGGGGCTCTCTGGCCTCATAGACTCTTCTTGACATTTTCCATTCATCAGCTAAGATAGCGTTCTCTTCTGCAGAACTTTACCATTTAGTTAAGGATATTTTTAAAAATTTTTAAAGTCTTTAAATTTTCAGGACTGGATGGTGGGTGCACTTGCAACAAAATTGAAGACTAGCAGGATCCTGTGTGAGATATCGCCTAGGGCTGGCTCCGGGTTTTGTTCTGTGCCGACAAAGCCATTAGAGGTGGCTCTAGAGCTTTCCCCTCCATTTACATTAGGTGTTCTGAAGAAAAGAGAGTTCTGGTGCTTCTTTACCTCTAAGGGAGTCACCCAGATGCAGAAGTCGGCTCTTTTGTTCTCTCTTTGATCAACACCACCTAAGGGAGTCACCCAGATGCAGAAGTTGGCCCTTTTGTTCTCTTCTCGATCAACACCACCTCATCCCTTAGGACATGATAAAGGAAATTGTGTCAGACACATAAAAAGTGTGTGCAAGACTTGTTAGCCCAGTCATCCAAGTGTTTTAAGGATTTGTCAATTATTCAAACCAGGACTTCTTCACCCGTCTAGTAACAGCCATAATTCACTGTTCAGGACCCATGCAAGAGTTAGATTCATGGCCAAGTCCATTAAGATGAGCTCTGCCAACACAGTGCCTAAGAAGTGAGAAGGTAATAATCATCCTTGCGCCTGTAGGAGCCAGGCTTCTAGAATTTTGGGAAAAGTGGTTGATAAGAGGAGTTGAGCCTTGGATCATCAAGGTTCTGAAGGAGAGCTATGTCATCCCATTCCTGGAGAGCCCACCATTAGTCATTTCTCCCTTCACATTGACAGCATACTCAATAGGTTCTGAGAGATATTCAGCACTTTTGGAGTAAGTCTCTTCTCTCATCCAGAAGAGGGCCATAGAGGAAGTAGAGAACACCAGCACAGAGGAGTTTTGCAACTGACTCTTTATGGTACTAAAAGCATGGCACGGCTGAAGACCAGTGTTCAATGTAAGTGTCCTCAATCATTTGGTCCTAAAGACAAAATTCAAAATGGAGACAAGCCATTCAGTCTTTGCATCCATTCGGCAGGGTGACTGGATGTTAACATCAGATATGCATTATGCTTACATCCACATCCCAATCCATCCAAATTCCAGGACATATCTCATTTTCATCTTCCAGGACAAGGTATATGAGTTTGGGCCTTTTGCTTCGACCTTTTTACTCGAGTCCCAGCTCCTCTCTGCTTCAACCTTCATGCTTAGAGTCCCAGCTCCTCTCTAGAAATGTCTCCACTTAATAGGGATAATGTCAGCCTTTATGTTAGTGTTTCCCAACCTTTTTATGTTGCGACCCTAAACGCAGTCTTAACCTGGAGTAGTGCCCCTAATTGTAATAATAAATCCAACCGTTTCATGGTACAGTTATACTTGCAAAATGTTTATGAGCTTCCATTATATTTCAGCTTATATTTACGTACTAACACAATGAATTTCAATACCTTTGAAATGTTAATGAAAACAAGTTACAATGTGCCCAGTAGAATCTTTACCTTGTCCTAAGCTGTGAATTATTAACAAATTTTTTGTAAGTCCCTCTGGTGACCCTCAGAAATACCTCTTGACCCTGGGGTTGAGAACCACTGCTTTATATGGACAACTGGCTACTTTGATCCTCATCAAAGGACAAGTGCATGAAGGACCTACACAAGATTCTTCTTACCAAAGAACTGGGCCTTCTTATGTATCTTCAAAATTCCCAGTTGGCCCCATTGAAAGAGATCCTGTATTTGAGAGTGACTCTGAACTCGCAGATTTTTCAGGCTTATTTGTCTCCCAAGAGAATATCCAGCTTCCTTCAGATGGTCCAGAGTTTTTTTGCCCTTTCATCTTGCTCAGCTCAGCAGTGGATGAGTCTACTGGGGACTCTGCCATCCATAGAGATGTTTGTCAGGTTAGGCAGACTTCACACTAGAGTTCTCCAGTTCTTTCTGAAGGACAGACAACTGGGACAAGAAAAGTCAGCTGGACACTTAAGTTTTTACAATCACCCCAGAGATCAAATCAGACCTGCGGTGGTGGCTGTCAAAAGAAAGACTATCAGAAGGGAAGTCCCTTCTACCTCTGAACCCCAACCTAGACTTGTAGGCATTCAGATGCCTCAGACTACTGGGGAATAAGGAAGTATCTGGTACATGGACCCTGGATTAGCAAAACCTTCATCTAAATGTGAGAGAACTGATAGCAGTTAACCTAGGCCTTCACTGTTTTTCAACCAGGGTCCACAACAAGACAGTAGTGGTGCATGCAGACAATAACACAAACTTGGTATATATCCAAAAACAACGTGGCACTTATTTTTTTCTCTGTCAGGCAGTAAGATATGATCTACTGTGGGCAGAACTAAATCAAGTGACTCTGGTAACCCAGTTTATCCAGCAGAAGTTAAATGTAATGGCAGACGAGCAGGTCCTTCCAACTGAGTGGTCCAATTTGGATCTTAACACTTTTCCACCCCTCAGCATTATGAGAGAATTGCTGAACAAGTTTCAGTCACACCAAAATGCAACTATGACCCAGGCCCATTTTGGTCCCTGAGGGTAGTGGTTCCCAGACCTTCTTTGGCTATCGGTACATTATCCAAGACTCCTTCCCCAGAAACTGTCTTTACTCAGACAACCGCACTTAAGAAGACACCACCAAGGGTTGTCCGCTCTTGCCCTGTCTGCAATCTTGTCTTTTTCAAGGTGGGAGCTGCAGAGGCTATTGCACAATGCAGGTGAAAATCTTCTAGCCTAGTCTACCATGCCAAGTGGCAGTCTTCCTTCGTTGGTGCCAAAACTACAATGTCTCTTCTAACGAGAGCTCTGTAACTCATATTGATTTCCCCCTTTATGTCAGGAACTCTAGGTCATTATTAAAAGGTATCTAGGTATTCTTAGCTCCATTTTTAAACATAGAGGCCTAGATCTTTTGTTGAGCTTGGATATTAGTGACCTGTTAAAGTCCTTCGATATGACGAAACAAGGGGAAGGACAATCTAGTCTCCTGGAATCTGGATGTGGTCCTGAAGTGGCTGGGAGGTCTAACTTAGGTACTATCTGAGTAGGACAGAAAAGATCAGGTCGCTCAATAGCCTCAGGTGTTCGGTTAAGAACACTTCTTATCCTCAGTCAAGAATGTCTTGATGATCTTCCTGAGGAACTTTATTTCAGAGGCACATTCACAGATCCAGGATAAAGTCTAGGCAAATTTTAAAGTGAAAGTCATGATATCAGACCAGTGTCGACCTCTTTGGCTTACAGGTACATTATGTCATTGTCTTCCATTATTCAGTCGACTTGCTGGAAGTGAAGGTCTATTTTGCCCTCACTTTTTAAAGAAAGGGGAAACAGTGTTCGATGATTGCAGTACCTTAATGGTGTTATCAGTGGCTAAGTCCTTATCATGCTTTAATGTTTTGGAGTATAATAGGGTACTTATATGAAAATGACTTTTTCATAATACTATAATAAAGTTTCATATATACGTACTTGCCAAGTCATAACAGTCAGAGCCCACCTCCTCCCCTTATGTAGACATTATGGCACAAACGATGTGAAGCCTACTGCCAAGTTGTTTATTGTGTTCCCTGGTAGAGGGAGGGACTGTCACCTAGACAAAAAAGTAGTGTTACCATGAATTTTTAAAAAGTTGCTGCGCAAGTCAGAAACGTTAGCTATGTAATTACTTGGTAAGTATTTATGAAAATGTAATTTTTTTTCTTTTGAGCTTTGGATATCAGATTGCTGTATTTCTTAGATTGTTTGTTTGCAGTGGTTAGTGTGGAGTTGGAGGATGAAATTTGTTATAAATTTTGATTGTATTGTTTCATAGTAGCTATTTGGATGTTTGTCTCTGTGCATTACCACAAGGAATAGCAAATTGTTGAGGTTCTCATTTAAAGTTTTCCCCTAACATAGGATTTTTATTCTTATATTTCAGGAACTAGAAAATGCTGCTACATCAGATGCCTTAGTTCGTGAAAAGATAGCTAATCTCCCTGCAGAAGTCTCAGATGTTAGTCTTCTCAGCAAATTGCAAGGTAGGTTATTAAATCTCTTTAGAAATGTGATTGAAGAAGAAAGCATATATTTTCCCACTAGTAGTTAGCTATTAGAGAATCTGTAATGAAAGTGTATGGATGAATCAATATCTACTGTTTGAATTTTGTTTATTATTAGTGTCTGCGAGTTGGGCTACATACTTGCACATTGATGGTTCAAGATACCCATGCATATGGAAAAGAATTTTAACGAAATGTCCATATGAAAGTAAGTGTTTTTCACTTGCTGTAGTGTCAGAAATCTTCGATTTTTAAAACAAACTATATTTTGAATTTTCTTGTATTTATGGAGTTTGTCGGTCACAAAATAATACTCTTATCTTTCATGGCATCTGCAAAACATTTTGTTTTAGGGCTGCTAAATAGAGCCTGTCTTTGCCATGCAGGTAAAATTATTCAGTAATTCTGGATCTTGAAGTGAAATATAAAAAAAAAAGTTCATCGTTGAGCAATGCAAGTCAGTGAACCCTTACACATGTAGTTTCCATGGTCTCTATAGTTTGCAGCTTAAATTCTAGCAAAATTGTACCCTGGCAGTAAAAAACTCAATTTGAATTTAAATGTTCTTTTTCCAGTTAATCTTTCAAATTTCTTCAACAAGGGAGATTTGCTATAGGGACTGGCACACTTTGAATAGTAGACATTATATGGAAAAAGGGCTTTCCAATGAAATACGTAGAAAAAGTTCAAATTCTGGTATGCAAACTTCATATATTTCTTTATATTCAAATAAATTTGTGCTGTTTTCTAAATGCTAAGAAAAGAGATACAGTCATCCTTCTAAATTCTAAGAAAAGAGATACAGTCATCCATTTGCTTTTATAAATTTTCAGTTCTCTAGAATTGTGGGCATTATATGGAAAAAGATGTGTAGCTTTTGGAATTGTTAAGCTCTTATAATTTATTAAATTGTCTCTGTATCAGATTTTGATCAATAAAAGTTTCTCAATATAATTTGTTTAATTTAGCCATTATGAAACCTTGAAATTTTTGAAGTAAAAGGTGTTGAAATAAGGTACTTGATACTTATGAATTTTGGGAGTAGTAATAAATGATCATCATTGACCAGGGGTAAAAGAATTAATAATGCAGAGAAAAAGTAACCCTAGTACAAGCAGAGTAGATATAATGGTTAGCTGTTAATGAAAATCAGAGAAATGGAATTTGGATTGTTCGGGGCCAGATGTATTTGGCAACCATACAAAAGGTTAGTGTAACATGGAAAGCCAGAGGTACTTGTTCACAAGAACTACTACATGCATAATGTGCTTTAGTTACTAAGTTAGGATAGTTCAATTCAGGAGTTGACTACTTTATTCATCAGTTACCGCATAACAGATTTTTGCCAAGGGAAAGGATGATGAGTTATGGATGTGGACTTTCTGTATTTTTTTTTCATCAATTTGCATCTGACTTTTCCAAGGGATACGTTTGATGTGGAATCCTTTAAGATATTAAGTTTTGCTGTTTTGTTGTCCACCAGTTTTACCATCTGGAACTACAAATTTGAAAATAGAAAAAGGGGATAACCCTCCTTTTTGTTGGGTCACTTTCCCTTTTCTTTTATTATCTTTGCTATGGTATACAGTTTACTTCCTTACCCTTTACTTTTGTTTGCACTGAATTGAAGATACAGGTTGTGCTGGTTATGAGGTTGAGGTGTGGCAGTTTTTTCATGGCTTGTATTCTTGAGCTAATCATCTTGTTAATAAATTTGAGTTACCAGTTTTGTCCATCAGTTTAAGGTTTCATTGGTGATCTAAAGGTTTTAGGAATTTAAGGTTCTACCATACCAGAGTTAGGGATGGGAGTGAACTTCATGGGACCAAGAAAAATAAGTCTTTGCTTAGAATAGAATGTAATGTATGTGTAGTTGTATTTCTTAAATTACCAAATGCTGTATATACCAGTGCCAACAAACAGTTGATAACCACAATGACAAAATGAATTTTGAAACTGGAATTTTGTCATTAGTAAAGTATTTATGGGTTGACAGCCTAAAAGTTTATTTTTTTATAGTGTCCCTAGCATGGAAATCAGTTTAAAAGATTTTTTTGCAGTTGCCTGACATCTTGCACTATCTCCTATGTAAGAATAATTGTAAGAGTAATTTAAGAGTAGCAATTGTGAATAATTCTATTAGAGATTATTTAGCCTGAATGATAAAATTAAATAAGTATCACTATACGCAAGCATCCAGAGTATGCTTGCAATAAAATTTTTTACACTACTGTGGTTAATAGTCCACCATTTTTATGTTCACAACTGATGTAATACCAAGTGATGTTACATAGAGGACATACAAGGTATCAAAAAGCCAAGCATAAGCTTCAAGTCAAACCATAGTTCCTTTAAATATTGTTTTAAGAAACTTTAATGAGAGAGTTACATCCTGTGGAAAACTTGAGAAAGTGGAATAGTTTTTGCTCCTTACACATTGTGTGCATAGGAAGTCATGTTAATTTGATACCTCTAATAATTTCAGTATGTGTGCCAAATGTTAATTCAGTGTTTGGCATTTTCATCTTTAGTAGGCACTGCTTGTTGGTATCCTAGTAGTTAGTGACTTCAATGGCAAATATGTATATGAATAATTAGTTTTTAAATTATTATTATTATTATTATAAAGGATTAGTTTATCCAGACCTCTGAGCCTAATAAAGGCTCTTCTCAGGATGGAATAACAGCTTTTTTTTCAGCTTAATTCACAAACTGTAGCTTTACATGTAAACTATGGGTTGAAAGTTTGCTTTATTCATAGACTGACAGCCCATTTGGTAATGTCTCCTAATCACCTGGCTTGGGGACCATTAAGTTTTCAAAGGGTGCCTGCTATAAATGTGGCTTGTTACATATACATATCCCTTTGTCATCTGTTGACTGTTACAGATGTATAAGGTGTATATCTTCAGTTGAAACATCATTGATTTGAAGTACATTGCCCCATCAATGCCCAAATGTTATGATTCTTGTAAAGACGAGGAGAAATGCAGTATTTCTATAGTGGTGTGCAGTTAAGCATTCTTTTGCTTTATCTAGATAAGTTAACATATTTTTCAAGAATTTTGATAAAGATTCTTGTGAGGTTTAGTTATATTTGAGGAACCTAAAACATGGTTTGGCATTTCTCATGTTGTTTGTTTTAGCATTGTGAATAAACATGGTGTATAATGTGAACCCGTGATGATGTCCGTCAATTAATGACTTATCCTTAAGACCCATGTTGACAGTGAAGATGAAATGTTAACAGCATCTCCTGAGATTCTAGAAGTGACTGACATGTTTAAAAGCTTAATTAGTTCTGTGATGTAATTTTGTCTCTGAATTTTGGAATCATTGTAAAAACTCATTAGTTATAATTGGCTTATTTGTAACCAAATAAGAAATAGATGGTTGCCCCTTGGTTGGCTGGCAGTTGTATTCTTGCATGCCCTCAGATCCCTCAGTTCTAATTAGATAAAAACCTCACTTCTCATGTGTCTTTTTGTGCTAGCAGCAAGTTTGTACTTGTAAACTCATTGCTAAAGATACTTAAATTTAGCATTTGTTGTATTTGTTTCTCTGTTGGCAGGAGTTACTGAGCACAAGGTTTTGTTTTCTTCAAACATTGCTGGCACTTTTTTCGAGCTGAAGTTGAGATGTATGACATTTCTTTGGGGGAGTTTCTGTAGGTGAGCTTCAAGATTTTTGGGGGATACTTCACTTTTAGGGAATTTGATTTGACATGGGCGAAGTTGTTGTCGTCATTCTTTGAGAAGTTCCAATATCCCTTTACCACATAAACAATTGAGGTGTCACTTTGACAACTGTGACCTATTCTTCAAACCAAAGCATTGGTATTTGCCCTTCTGGAGATATAATCTCTATAGATGTGCCAAAAAGTTCATCAGTAGTGACTTCTGTGGATAGCATAGATATTCAGATTTTGTACAAAGCAAAAATCCTATTTAAGCAGGAATTGTGTTTTTCTTTTATTTGCACTAGATCTAGGTTTGCTGTTTTGGGAGTTTTCTTGATTTGTCTTTTCCAGGATCTCCACCATCAGCAACTTATATATGATGAAAGGAACAGTATTGTTATACCAGACTATAGAAAATTTATTTAAACTTATGGATGGCGTTGAAGGCTGCCATTTCCTTAGGAAGGCAGTTGGAGAAATTATCTTCCCCCTGTTTGTGGTCATCTGCCTTTGAATATGAAGTTTTCTTTCCACAACAAGAGTGCAGGCAGTACCAGACAAAGGTTCCGTGAGATTTGTTAGTTTTCAGAGAGACTTTTTACCCATAACTTCAAAAGTTACCTGACAGCATTCACTGAAGACAGTGAATCTAGAGGAAGATCGTGGACTGAATCATGCTAAGCCGATTCTTGGATGTTCATGAGGTGGTGACTGCAGATGGCACCAACCTTTTTCAACTGCTATAACCAGTTTTACACCTGAAGGTTGGATCGACATCAATCGCTTTGGAACTTGCTTTTTTATTTCTACACATTGTGGATGAATAGATTAACTTGCAGGACACCATTGGCCACCTCTGGGGGAGTTTCAGCCCTCCAGCAAGTGCTTACATTGTCAGATTAGTTGTACAATTGCTACAAATAACTTCTTAAATTATACATTTTATGGTTGTCCTTTTACTGGACAGCCTTCCATGCCTAGGAAAACATATTTTGAGCTAAATGAATTGGATATAGCTCTTTTTGTTCCTTTGTTGAACTAGTTGTATTCTCTAGGTCTCTTCCTAGTTTTGGCAGTCAACAGCTTTTATGTTTAGTGTCATCCATTATTTCTTTGGGATGGTATTCTAGAGTATGACTGTTAGCATAGTACAGAGCTGTATGGTTTGGGTCCCAAACAAATTTTTGGTGTTGCCTCAGAATATTTCCATTTTGTATATCAACTCACCTTGTGGAGATTGGAGCCCAGTTTAAAGAGCCCTAATTCCTCTAAAGCAACAAGCTTCCTTCTCAAGTGTTTAACTTATCATCCTGGTTGCTTTTTAAGCTTGTCTCACATCAAGGATGGCTCAGTGCACTATGATTTATTGATGATGACAGCCCTGAAGGGCAGAGATCCACAACTCTGTTGCAACAAGAATGTAGGAAGACCCACACATTTTGGTAGTGCACCTCCAAGGGTCTCAATAGTTGTATGGCTTGGTAGCCTTCACTGAAGGACACTTATTGGTTTGTCCAGTTTGTGAACACAGCGAGACAGGTGTTGGTTAATGTATGTTTTACATCTCTTTACTGCTGCAATGCCATGGTCTGCCAGTAGGCAAGAAAAAGCATTTTTATAGGTGAAGCCATCCATTGGGACTTAGAGGCAAAGGACTACATCCTTTGACTTGGTCTACTTGACTATACCTGGCAAGACTGCTTCCAACTAGGCAGCAGATGACCTTTTGAATGTATAGGATTCACACTGACCACAAAATGGGCAATTATATATTTAGTTTTTACACTAAAATTTAATATTATTTTATAGACTTAAAGTTTTGTATTAAGTTTTTTTTAACTACTGCAGTAGTTTGAAAGATTCTCAGACCACACTAATGAGAGTACAGTTTATTGTACATTTTAGTTTATGATAAACACTGCTCTACAGCAGTTCATGCAGTTATGTTTGTGTGATGGTCCAGTTTTAATAACAGAACTGTCTGCATTATGGTCAGAAATGAATACTATTTGAAGATATCCAACCACAAACTTTCTAGTTTTTAGTAACTATAAATATCACAGAAGCCCTCAAAAAGATCGTCCTAAAAATCCCATGTCCAAGAGTTTCTTTCCACAAACCATACAAAGCTGGTAAGGAATGTTTTGAAATGGGATGTATCTTAGATCCAGTAGGCATCAAAGAAATTGATTATGCTGTTAAAGCAGAAAAGGCTGCAAATATGATGCTTAGATAAAGTAGGCATATTCATGTAGGTTTTTTTAATCTAAAATTTTTTCTTCATTCCAAAAAGAATGCCACTTCAGAATAATTTTATCCCTCTATAGGTCATTCTTTTGTGATCTATGGGTGTTTGTGGATGACCAACAAGACCCACTCCCAAGTGCAGAAATTGCAGAACAAGAGGTATATTTGATCATATTTTATATAATTGCACAGCTTGAACCAACAACAGATATTAAGATTAGGATATGGATCCATGAGAAATCAAATATTTGAGGGGTAAGTTTTGTAATATGTAATCTCTATACTTATTAATAACATACCCTATGAGCCACCCATCAGTCAAATGTTAGCTGAGTGGTTTGTTTGAAATGTAATCAATAATAATAGTAATAATAATAATAATTTGTGTTGCTCAGGTCACCCTTACATTTTCTGCCAATTAATATTTTGCACTTACCATTTGTAGAACTTAAGTGTATAATTCTTTTAAGCAAAATTCTGTAAGTTAAAAAAAAAAAAAAAAAAAAAAAGTTTAAAGAACATTAAGTCAGTCAAAGTTGTATTGAATCAAAGATATGATGACAGGAGAGAAAGAGCAGAAGTGTTCTTCAAATATTAAAAGTAAATATACAAATGGATACAGACAAGTTTGTAAGCATAAAATTACAAAGCAAGGAATGGGGTGAAACAACCAAAGCTATCGCTGAAGACCATTCTCTAACGTGTGGTGTCACAACAAATTTGGTAGCTATATATGTGCTGTTAGGACAATGTGGTGACAGAAAAATTTGCCACATGATAGCATCAGCAGTGTTTCATCATCATCATCTTGCTATCACTTTTTATAAGCATTTGATGAGCTGCTTAGATTATTCTTTTGATCTCTCATACATCAATGAGGAATGATAGTAAATTTAGAATAATAGGTTGAAGCTTGATTTTTCTCATGGCACAAAAAGTTACATGTTTGTCGATGAGTGTACCGTATACATAGATGCCTTGGAGAGTTTAAATACATATTGATTTAATAGTACATTGGGGCCTTTCAGCAGTAAAATATCAGTTCCAGCTGCTTTTCATAATTTTTATTCAGTTACTTTTACATAAGGTATGTCATTTTCCTAATGTTCCACCCCCCTTTTTTTTTTAACTAAGACATCTCACGATTCCTAGGGTCTTTGAGACCCCCTTCCCCCCTTGCAGATGGCAAGAATAGAGAAAATGATAATTTCATTTTAAAGTTATTTTATCTCTCTCTCTCTCTCTCTCTCTCTCTCTCTCTCTCTCTCTCTCTCTCTCTCTCTCTCTCTCTCTCTCAAACCTTTGGTCTTGTACCGCTGGAACCTGTTGAAAAACAATTAAAAATTTTAAATGCAAGAAATTTGTGGCATGCGATACGTAGTTGAGGTGAAAGCAAGTCAGAGAGCACGCTTGAACCTATTGACACATGTCTTTCTTCCAACCCAGGATGAAACATAAGAGGAGTGGCTATAGCTGGGCAGTCCCTGTTGAGACCGTAGGTTTATTAGCTTTGAAAAATACAAATTAATTAAAAATTTGTCATTTGTTCACATGCTTAACAAACCTTTGGTCTTAATAGTAGGATAGACTCATACTTGGATGGAGGTATGAGAATCCTGAACCAACTGGAGGTTCAGCACACCTGATCATTCTTCTTAGGAATGAGAATTTTAAAGAAGAGGACCTAAGCCTTGAGATATATATGTGGATATCTAACACCCAGTCCACTGGGTTTAAGTACAGTGAAACATGTCCAGATTCATTGCATATACAGGAGTCAAAAAGAACTATGTCTGTTTAAGCAACGAACCATGTTAGCCACAAGAAACGGGTTTGTCACTATTCCTCACTTCCCTTGCTGGACAGAGGAGTTTAAGCTACCGAGAGCATATTTGTATGTTGTATGGAACATAAAAATTGCTGTAACAGTATGGCTGCAACGCTCACCTGCATCAAGCCAGTTCCAGCGTATGATGTGTCTATTCTTCAAATCGCCTGTAGGTATGAAGAAAAGAGGAAGAAAAGAGACCAGTCATCTCGCTCATTACCTACTCCACACAATCATCTTAAGGAAGATATAAACCGTCCCACTGGGGGCACTGGATGAATTACACTTATTGATCAGCCACCACTGGACCCAAGGATCTGTGGGCAACATCCTTCAGGTAGATGAAAATGAAAGTGGTTTGATAATATCAGAAACCATTGTTCAAAATCCTATGAGCAGGTGCGTTCTTCTTAAATGCCAGGGAGGAACAACAAAATCCACACTGTAAGGAACATAAAAGGAGGCAAATTTGTCATCGTGAACCAAAGGAATCTGAGTCTTATCCACAAATTGCATGGCAAATTCAAAAGCTACTGACCCCAAACCCTGTGAGTTAATGTCATAATCCTGACCTTGGAGCTCTGCAACTCTTCCAGGGAAGCCAAGGTCAGAAGGAAAGTCATTTCCAAAGTAAGTTCACTGTAAGATGATTGATGCTGGGGCTCGAATGGAGCTCGAGTGAGACTACTCAGTACCAGAGTAAGATCCCATGCTGGAGGTCTGAGTTTAAGAACTCAACCACTTAGGCTAGGCTAAGATGGTAAAGGTAGGTTCGAACTGGCTAGCCTAGGCTTAGAACTCAACCACTTGGTAACCTAAGAACTCAACCAGTTAGGCTGGGTTAAGTTAATAAAGGGAAGTAACTCCTCATCCTTCCTTAGGCTTGAAGTCTTCTTGGTCTAGACTCAAGTGCATAACCAGTTGAGTAGGCCTGAATTGTAGATTTATGAAGTTTGACAATAATTCTACTTGCACTAGGGAAAACGCCTTGTACGATCAGAATCAAACCTTTTTTTGTAAGCGGGCATAGGCCTGAATGGTTCCACAGAACTTCACTGTAAAGGAACCAACCTATTGACTAACTATGCCTCAGTGGTGTGGTCGGTATGGTGTTGGCATATCACCTCAGTGGCCACAAGTTTGATTTTCAGGCATTCTATTGAGGTGTGAGAGATGTGTATTTCTGGTGATAGAAGTTCACACTCGACGTAGTTTGGAAGTCATGTAAAGCCATTGGTCCCGTTGCTGAATAACCACTGGTTCCATGCAATGTAAAAACACCATATAAAACAAACAAACTATTGACTAACCGTAACTGTGTGTCAAAGTTGAAACTTTAGGTCAATATTCTTGTGGGAACAATCCAAATTGTAAGTAAGCGATGAAACGAGAAATCATCCTACCTGGGAAGGGTTGAAGTCTCTGGGTCAACACGAAGGCTGTCAATTCCCACAATGATGGCCTCAAGGGGGATAAATAGATTATTTTGTAGCCAGAAGAAAGTGGTGTAGTCAAGAGCTTAGGTAATAAATTGCACAGTACCATAAACACTTTATGTTAAGGTGAAGAATGACAAAAGTTTGAGCTCTGTTGGTGAGGTACGTATGTACTTGATAGGCATTTTGTGCTGTGTGATGTGCTTAGATTGTCAAGTGTATATTTGTCAAGTTGAAGTTTGAGTAGTTACGAATCCATATACATATTGCATCTGAAAATTTTTTTTTTCAATCTCTTAAATGGTCTTTGTCACTAGTCTATCAAAGAACACCTGAAATAATCTTTATCAACCAGTCTAAGAACACATTAAATGGCCCTTATCATCAACCAGTCTAAGAACACCATCCTTGTCCAGCAGATTTTAATTTGTAAGATGTATTGTACAGCCACGCATTAGAACCATGTCTTTTTTTTCTTTTTTTTATTATCTCAAAAGGTAGTAGCACAGTAAAGATTTTGGTTCCTTTTTGTCATGTTGGTAATGAAGTACGTTAGCTGTTTAATTTAACCATGTACAGGCAGGCCTCCATTAATGGTGGGGCTTCCGTTCCCAGCCGAGCACTAACCAAAAATCATTGATAAACAAAACATCACAATAATTATGGTAATAAATAGAGTTTACAATGTCATAAGCGCCAATACATAAATTGCTGAACGGAACTGTTAATTGCTTTGATGCTGACAAACGCTTACTGGCACCAATAAACTGCATACCAACAACGATAAACCACTTACATCAAAAATTACTTTTTGTAGCCAAAATTCTGGTTAATGGGGCCTTTAGCCTAGCATTATAAAACAAAAACGCTGTTAACTAATGCCGCCAATAAACGAGGACTGCCCGTATAGGCATCATTTATTTTAGTCAGTACTACAGTTTTCTCCCAGGTCTTAAAAATACAAAACATAGATCCTTTATTTGTAGTTACCAATTATGCAGAGGTAGTAACATGTGATTTATAAATTAAGTGACTATTTAAAACTTATCAGATTCTCTTCAGCATTCCTGTAGTATTGGTCAGATTCTCTTCAGCTATAACTAAGAATAAAGGTAGTGTGTATGTATATTGATTAGGTTAGTTTTATACTTTGGCAAATAAGTTGTGCTACTGTCAAGTAAATACCTAGGTCTGACTGTATTTCCTTAACAACCAAACAATCTCAGAATGATTATCATAAAAAAGAAGTAAATTGAAATGTTAAGGAAATGTAGATAATAATATGGCAGCAACCTTTGTTTATATAAAAGGTACAAGTGATACTTGCCATTAGGTAATACTGTAGTAATATAAGGTGTGATGGTACCTCAGAGAATTGCATGGTAAGTTGGAGCAATACTGTACATAGGTTGTTGAATAGATGGATTCAACAAAGTACTACAAGAACAGAATAATAGAATAGTAAAGCTGATGGAGTTGTATTAGTCACATTAAATAAAGTATAATAATAAACTAATGTAGACATATCTCTTGGAGATTGAAACAGGAAATGGGCAAAAATATGAAATTATTACTTGTGAAGACTGTGAAGAACAGTTACGGTCTTCAAAAGTGAGCATTTCTAGCAGTTTTTGGCATGTTCAGGCTCTTTGTTACATGCAGCACTGGCAGCTCTTAACAGTAATTTATTTAAATTCAGAATAAAATAAAAGTAGGGACAATGATGTTTTATCAGAAACATTGAATAAAAGGTACATAATTTTTTTACCTTGATTTTTAATTTTACCAAAAAGCGAAATACATAGGTTACCATCAGGAATACAGAGAAAAGTAACAAATAATAATTCAAAATGTCCTGTGATATCAATTTAATGTTTGTAATAAATTCATAGGCATTATTTATTTGATTATAAATTTGTATTGTTAAATCATATCAACAGTGTGTGTATAGTAGGGTGTTTGACAATAAAGCCCATGATCTTCAGAATAAATACTGCATGTTTACTTGTATGACCAATGCAGTAACAGAAGAATTATAAATTGAAATTTATTAAGTTTCAGTTCATACTGAAGTTGAGTTTAGTTGAAGGTTGTTACTGTTTTAAAATTTTCTCACAAGATAAATGAGCTTGGTTGGGAACCTATGATGAAACATTTTTGTTCTAAAAAGACATCAGTTTAGTGTAATATCTGCCTTTTGTACAAATTTAGATCAACAAAAGTGAGTAGGTAACTTCAAAAACCTTATGAGTTGGTGTATTTGAGGGAAATACTTATCTAACATTTTGATTTAAATGTTTTTTCAGATACAAGTCAAGGTCGTGCATTAAGTGAAAAAGTTGAAGAAGCCTTAGCAATGCTTGAAGCTTATAACAAAAGATTGGCTGAAGAAATGGAAGCGCGGAAAGCTGTGGCACGTATGCTCCATGATTATATAGCTCATCAGAAGGACTTATTGGCTCAAGCAGAAGAGACATTAGAGGTAATGTGTCTTCATCTCTTGTTATAAAATCATAGTTTGATAAAACTTTCACAAGTGTTATAGATGACGATATTTTTTTATAAGGTTTCTCTATTAGTTTTAAGAAAAAAGAAATGTGTAATTTGATTTTGATTACCTGTTATTTTATAATAAATAGTCTTTATATATGATCCCTTTCTTATTTGTTTTCTCCTTACCATACTTCTGTAGTATGCACATCTTTTAATCACCATCTTTGGCGTGCAATTATCTTAGGTCATTTATAATGTTCTTCAGCATTATTGATGATAAGTGAATTGTATTTACTTTCATTTAAGATTGTTTTTTCATGCTACTAGAGAAGTGTTAATGGTTGGCTTATTGATGTTGATGTTTAACTGCATAGGCATTTTGTTTTAGCGTATCGTGATATTTCATTCAGAAACAACACTTTTTGTGATAATCATAGTGCAGACTGTTTTGATGCTTAACATAGCTTAGCCTGACTGTGAAATGATTGAAAATATCTGAAAATAGATTTTACTGAGAGAATATAAAATTGAGGTTTCTTATGGCAGCATTAAAGAAGTAGAATGTTTTAGGAGTATACTAATGTTTTTTACAAGAACTTTACTCCTTAACTTGATTAGATATTGTTTACACATCTTTGTTTCTGTCAATTTTGCTCACTAGTGTCCAGAGAATTATAGTTTACAATATGTATCTCATGAATATTAGAAATGTAAAATTATTGATAATCAGTGCAGCATTGTTTATAATTTATTATATATGATATTTATTATAGGATAAGACATTGTAAACTGTTAAACACTGAATAGGATTACAGGACTTTTAAATTTCTGGCAATAGTGACTTTGGTTGAAGTTGTACTGGTTAGAGAATATGTTTTCAAAGTTATAAATGTACATTATTTTTTTATGATATTGAAGTATAAAAAGAAAATATTAGTAGGAAATATAAAATTCAAGCTGTTGTAAATGTCTTTAGGAATTTTCCTAATCTGTATGGCAGTGTGTCATGTGTTCATTTGTGTATGTATGTGAATGTGTGTATTACAGTCATATGCTTCATGTGGAGATAAACTACTGTATGTACTGGCTTTGCATATGTTACCCTATCTCTCTCTGCATGGGTTATTCTTCATAAATATGAATGCATATTTTGCGGAATACAAAAATTTACAAATCCTTACTTGTCTAAATACAATATAATCTACTGGAACTTAGGTACTCATATAGTATTTTTTGTTGAAACCTTAGGTAAAAGAGAGTGAGAAAGAGTGTGTGTGCACTTTGTAGTGAAAAAACAGGGAAAAAATAGTTATAAAATTGCCTTTTTGCACCTGCTTAGTGTTTTATTACCATATCTGCAAATTTACAATATCTTCGAGGTCCTTGTATGTACTATTATTGAAGATAATTGAGGGTATACTGTAATTCGGATTTTGTGAAGATCGAAGTGTTTGAAGTAAATTAGTGTTTGTTTTTATTGTATGCAAGGTTAGGCAGTTTTATTTTTGGGTACCCTAACATGAGCTAAATTTAGGTTTATTCCCTTATTTGAGCATTGTAATTGTCTGCATCTCCCTTGAATCCATTATTGTGAAAAGTGATAGCTTTTGTTTGTGTATAGAAGTTGGGTAATGAACTTAAGCTGAAAGCTTTTAATGTAATTCTGTTATTACTTGTGAAGATTTTTAGTAACTGTTTCAGTAGTATTAGCATTGCATACTCTACCTACGTAATAAGTTATTTTCTTTTTTTTATTTTACAGGAGCACAGACTTAAACAAGGAAAAGTAAAAAAAGTGAGAGAAGAGCTCCGAGCACATTTACAAAATCTACCTGATATATCAAAGTTACCAAGTATTAAGAGAGGTGGACTAGCTCCACTTCCCTCAGCAGGTGATCTTTTTACGTGATGTTTGGAGTGATAGAGTTTTATGTGCTCTGTCAGACTTACGAAGTGCCACCAAATATTATAGACCTTACAAGTTTTACCGCCTGATATCACCAAGCTACCTGTTTTATAGGTACTGTTCAAGTCTAAATTCAATTGCTGCCTATGCACTGAAAAACTAAGATTTTCATAGGAATACCAGACACATAGGTGAACGAAAACCACAAACTATCGTTAGTTTACAGCAAACTGCGAATTATGTTTTAATAGCTATTCATAGCTACACAAGGTTTGTAATATCTTTTTGTATCTGATTTTGAAATTTGTATCTGATGTTTTAAATGCAGTACCACCTTTATTGTGGCATAACTAGACTCATGAGTATAGTACTTGTGTGTCTGTATGCTTTCATTTTTATCCTCTCCTCGGCCTAAGGAAGTAAATGCTTCATTTTCAAGTGTTTCACATTTGAAATATAATGTAAATTTGAAATTATAAAATCTATATAGAACATGATTTCCAGATTCTTTTATTTTGAAAAACTTAATATTATTTAAAAAAATTTTTAGATATATAGTTTTCAATCTTCTGTTTATGATTGCTATTTTGTAGGGAAGTAAATATTGCAGTCCATATGTTAATAAATGATGCACACAAATATGCTATTTATTTCAGTGAAAATTATCTTCATAAGAAATTATGCATAAGACCTGTCAGATAAAAAGAAGCAGAATAAAAGTAGGAATTGTTGATATTTATTTGTAGGAGTGACTTTGAGTTGTTAGAGACATAATCCAGATTGAAAATCAGGATTTGAATTGCATATCCAAGCATTGGACAGTTGTAAATTTGTATATACTTATATCAGAATCAGAAAGTTTTGTTATGAATACTTAAAAGCACCTATATTAGAATCTTTTTTAATACTTTTAAAACACTGTAAGATTAATATTGTGTGCTTGGAAGTCCAGTATCTATTTTGTACTTGCAGTAAAAAGGCCCTGAAAAACATTTTTAAGGATCACACAGCTGCCTTTTTAAGTAAAGTCTTTTTCTTTTCTTGCTATTTGAGCAAGTGATTCTGTGCAATGTGCATGCTCATTAACATGTGTGTGAGCTATGCATTATGTATTCTGAGAGGATTAAGACTGAGTGAATCATTCAGTGTTAATTGGTAAACCTGCTGTAGGATTAGCTAATAGAAAAAGATGTGAGGTAGTTTTTAAGTCTCTTGAATGTTGGTTCTTCATCAGATAAAATAATGATTTTTGAAGTGTGTTTTGTAAATTATTAGAAAGAATAGTAAATTTTAACAAGTGTGATTTGTAAATTTATGTTTAGATTCCCATTTGGGAGTTTTGGCTATGATATGGGAGGATATATAATTATTATAATCCCATCTTCTGCTCTGAAAATTAATCTTGAATTCTCATAAATGATCATGTTATACGAATGAACAGTTGTAATTAATCTATAACTTGGTTGTAATTTTCATAGCTATAATAAATAGTTACGGATGTAATTACATGGTATCACCTGTGCTCTGTAAATGCATAACTAAAAATTTTTCCTTGGTATCAGTTTGTATTTGCTTTGTAAAGCCTCTTTAGATATTTGAGAATACAAAGGGGGAATCAGAAATACATATTCAGGAAAAATAGAGTATGCAGAGATAGCTCATGACAGGAAAAGCATTTATAGTATTTAACAAAATATGTTCTTTTGTGCTTGTTGCTAGTGGTATTTTTTTAATACTGAGTACATTCGAGTGGTAGCATTTTCTTTATCCCTTTTTTTTATGTGTAATTGACAGTTACTGGTTTACGATACAGTAACGGAAAAGAAATTTGAGTTTCTAATGAATGGACTTTAGAAAGTACCTTTTCCACATTTGATGTATTCTGTTCTAGAAGTTTTATTGCATTACTACATAAAGAAAAAGTAAATGGATTAGTACATATTTTCAGTGTGTTTTACTTATTCATTGTTGAAATTTATTTCCCTGCAATTTACTTGCAGTTGGTGAGACTGATAATATTTGAGACATTTTAGTCTGTTTATACATGTTCAGTTAACCATAAAGTGTTTTACCTACAATTTTTTAGATTTTCATTCACAATTTGTTTAGATGTTCATTCACAACTAAAGTGAATTTTACATTTTAGGTGGTTATAGGAGGTGTCAATTACTGAGAACAAATAAGGTGATGGACATTGAGAAAGGAAAGGCAGTAGCAGTGAGGAATTGAAGTCTGTCATTAGTTATTTAATGCTGATCACTGTGGAAGATGTCTTCAGAATATCACTTGAATGTTAAGGAATTGAAAAGGCCACTGTAAGGAATATGATGGTTTTTATCTTTTGTTGTGAAAAGTAGTTAGCATTCAAGATCTTGATTAGATGGGGAAGTTATTATTGGTGAAATTTCATTATGCAGAGCGTAAACTTCGAGGTAATTTGAATGAAGTATGCTATTTTGTGTTTTATATACTCTTGAATTTGAGTGGTGACTGGTGTAAAAGTATTTCTCTTGAAAGCTCTACTATAATTAAGTCATAGTATTGGAAAACATCAGAGTTAGAGGTTATTTCCAAACTTAAGAGGAAACGCTTTATTTTGGATGATAACATTAACAGGTAAAATACGTAGTAGAAATATCAGTTGATGAGCAGCAGATATTAATGTCTTGAAAAGTAGTAACTATTGCTTAAAAGTTATCTACATTAATCCTGTGGTTTAAGGAGAGTGGACCAACTCCTGAATTCCAGATTGTTTTGTCAATAGTTATCTTCCGGCCTATTACACGTATCAGATTTGAGCTTAAATCTCATACCTGTTTTAATTTGTCATTTTCATATAATTGGTTGTGGAATTTGATATCTTATGTAAACATTTTTTTTTTCCTCTCCTACCCCGTGGTCAAGCATAGATGCCAATGCATAGTTCCTGGATTACACAAGTTTTTTTTTTATTAATTTTACTGGATTTCCAGCTGGTGCTAGAAGATTATCCTAATGTTAAGTCTGAAGATTTGTTATGAAAAATACAAATTGATTGAAAAATTTGTCATATTTGTTATCTGTTACGTATGAAATTCATAGAATTAAACGCCAGACCTTTATTATTGTTAAATAGTTTAACAGAAGCACTGTACTAGCCTTATGAATTATAGGATTTTTTTTTTAATCTCACATACAGTGTGAGCAAATGCTTACATCCTTTGTCAAATTGTAGTTGCCACTCAAAAATGACATTTTTAATCAATTTGTATTTTTCATAGCTAACAAACCTGAGGTATTAGCAATAGGATAATCTAGCACCAGCTGGAAACTGGCTAAAAATCAATCAAAGATTGTAAAGCAAGGAATCTATGGTATCTGGCAATTCATGCATATATGAGGTGGATGCTGGTCACCGACCTTGCTTAGAACCTTGTGACACACTGTCTTTCTTTAACCGCCTTGGAGAGAGGACTTTCGTTTTGCTCTCCTCTGCAAAAGCCTTTTTTTTTACTGTGTGGTTTGGTTCATATTTATCCAGCCCAGGAGATAGAGAGGTTCCCATCTGTATTAGTTTCTGCTTATTTTTTTTTTTACTTTTATTTTTTATTGTCATTTATTCTCAATCTATTTCTGGAGGCTGTATCTAAGAGTCTAGAAATGTGACTCATTGGTCATGATGAATTACATGATGAAAATAAGTTCCTCGATCTGTTGCCTAATACAGTAGAGATCCGGACCTCAATCATATTAAAACTTGAAATAATCGGATTCCAATGGAAAATTATGAGTAAATGTTGCATCTGAGCTCAACCAAAAATCAGAAACCGACACAAGGAATCATATGATTTTTGTAAACAAAAGTGGTTCGGTTAGTCGCCGCTAATCGACGTTGTTCCCATACTCATTTGGTGTAGAAAATGGTAAGAACCACAATTAAACTTAAGATTATTGAAAATTATAATGTATGAGGTATTCTGTGACAACCTTAAAATGCTGTGAGATTTTTAATGATAGGCTAACTCTTAAAGTGTAGTTGTATCAATAGTTGGCTACAGTCACAACTATCAACACTAAACAAAACATTTGTAACCTAATAATGGTAAAATCCATAGGTTATTCAAGTGAATCACTAGTGATACAAGTTTTGGTACTGTAAACAAAACAACTAATTACAGCAGTTTCCATGGATAATTACCATAATTAAACATTAGGATAAGCAAATTCTCACTTTGTTACAAGAGTAGGATCTCTATCCATAGTTCTAAAAACTGAAAAGGCCTATAAGCCTAAACATAAATATTTTATGGAGAAAATGATAATTTGAAAAAGTTAAATGTATTCTACAGAATATACTAGCATTGTCGTTGTATGCAATTTGCATTTGATATTGTTTACATTCTCAAAATCTCGGCTGATTGAGCTATCGATATCTTCATTGCCATTACGCTTGGCTGTCAGATGATATGTAATTTAAATACTCTCTTGTAAATTAACAAAGTTGGGCTTAAAAGTGGCACAATACGTACTTGATTGTATAAGCGTTAAGTGTGGTTTCGCTAGTTTTGAACATCAATTTTGCCTGCGCTTTTTTTGTCTTCTTTTTATAGTGATGGCAAATGACGTCAGCAATTAACCCTCTTACGCCGACTGGACGTATTTTACGTCGACATTTTTTGTCTCCCGTGTGCCGACTGGACGTATTTTACGTCTACTTACAAAAGTTTTTTTTAAAATTTGCGGAAAAATACTTATAGGCCTACCAGCCTAAAACTTTTGAATCACGCGCCTTGGGGGATGCTGGGAGTTCACGGATCAAGGTTTTGTTTTGTTTACAATCGTTACGCAGGCGCGCAAGCGCGAATTTCTTTCTTGCCGCACTAAAAAGTATCTGTGACACATCTCTGAAATTATTTCGTTACTTTGACATAATTTTTGTACCATTGTAAATTAGCCGGTACATGAAGTATTATATATGAAAATGTGCGCATTTTTATGTAGAATACAACAATAAAATACTCATGATTGTAGCTTTTATCAGTTTTGAGATATTTTCATATAAATAACGATTATTGCCAAAATTTCAACCTTCGGTCAACTTTGACTACCGAAATGGTCGAAAAACGCAATTGTAAGCTAAAACTCTTATATTTTAGCAATATTCAATCATTTAACTTAATTTTGCAACGAATTGGAAGTCTCTAGCACAATATTTCGATTTATGGTGAATTTATGAAAAAACTTTTTCCTTACGTCCGCGCGGTAACTCTTCCGAAAAAAATCATACATGCAATTGTGGTAATGTTTGCACCATTTTAAAATTAGCTGTTATATAAAGTTATATATATGGAAATGTGCGCAATTTCATACACAATACAACTAAAAACAACCCATGGTTGTAGCTTTTATCAGTTTTGAGATATTTTCATATAAATAACGATAATTACCAAAATTTCAACCTTCGGTCAACTTTGACTCTACCGAAATGGTAAAAAAACGCAATTGTAAGCTAAAACGCTTATATTCTAGTAATATTCAAGCATTTACCTTCATTTTGCAACAAATTGGAAGTCTCTAGAACAATATTTCGATTTATAGTGAATTTATGAAAAAATTACATTTTCTTTACGTCCGCGCGGTAACTCTTCCGAAAAAATCATACGTGCGATTGTGGTAATGTTTGCACCATTTTAAATTAGCTGTTACATAAAGTTTTATATATGAAAATGTGCGCAATTTCATGTAGAATACCACAAAAAATAATTGAAGGTTGTAGCTTTTCTAATTTTTGAAATATTTGCATATCACGATAAATAGAAAAAAAACCATGTTCGGTCAACTTTGACTCTACCGAAATGGTCGAAAAACGCAATTGTAAGCTAGAACTCTTACAGTCTAGTAATATTCAGTCATTTATCTTCATCTTGAAACAAATTCGAAGTCTCTAGCAAAATATTTAGATTTATGGTGAATTTAAAAAAAAATCTTTCCTTCCCTCCGCGCGCTGATTCTCCGCCACAAATTTCCTAAATGCGTACATACCATTCTTGGAATATTTGCTCCGTTTCATATTAGGCATTTCATAGAGTTATATATATGAAAATGTGCGCAATTTCATGTAGAATAAAAGGAAAAATATTTGAAGGTTGTAGCTTTTCTTATTACCGAAATAATTGCATATATAAAATATATATATAAAAAAATTCGACATTCGGTCAACTTTAACTTGTCAGATATGGTCGAAAACTGCAATTGTAAGCTAATACTCTTACAGTATAGTAATATTCAATCATTTGTCTTCATTTTGAAAGAAATTGGAAGTCTCTAGGACAATATTTAGATTTATGGTGAATTTTTGAAAAAAATATTTGTTTACGTCCACGCGTTACGATTTCATGCATTATTTTGTGATAATATTTTCTCTATGTTGCTTTTATCGTTTTACAATGTGTTATATACCAAAATGATTGCAATTTAGTGTACATTACAACGAAAAAAAAGTAACTTGTTACCTTTAACTGTTTTGCGCACAGCGCGATTTGAATACAATTATATATGAAATTTCATTTTTGCACTATCATATATTGCATTATTTATATATGATAATGATAATTTTTTTCATTTCTGATGGTTGCATACTAAACTTCAGCCAATAACAAAAAAATGAGCCAAAAATGAACTCTTAATCTTGAAAACTAAGCGCGCTGTGATATTTTGAAAAAAATATTTTTTCCGCTTCCGCGCTCACTCTGAAACACCTCCTGCACACGGGAGACAATTTTTTTTTTTACCGCTTCGGCGTAAGAGGGTTAACAGTTTCTCGATTTTATTGCTTACAGGCAGTCCCCGGGCTACGACGGGGGTTCCGTCCTTGAGACGCATCGTAAGCCAGAACATCGTAAAAAATCCTAAGAAAACCTTACTTTTAATGTTTTGGGTGCATTGAAAACTATGTAAACTGCATTCTTATTGCACTTTTCTTAAAAAAACCTTCAAATATTGATTATTTTGCATTTTTGGTGTCATATTTCATCTGCCAGATCAGCGTTGTAGGCGTCGTAACCCTGGAACATGCATCGTAACCCTGGAAATAATGTTTGATGAGTACAATTGAGAAATGGAAGACTGCTGGGCCTTGACCCAGGCTAACATCCCAAACATCTCTTGAGAATGGGCCACAGAAGGGCCTGAAAGTACTCGAGTGTGGAGTAAAACTAAATGTTAATACTTAGAAGTAAACAAGTTACAAATTGAATTTGTGGGTTTCTTTTTCAATCTTCAGAAGAAAACTGAAAGAAGTTTTTGTTTGGTTCATCGCCTTAACCTTGGAACGTCGTAACCCGAACCCATCGTAACCCGGGGACGGCCTGTATGTGTGTACTATAGGTTTACAATAGCTTTATCCATAATTTAAAAAACCGGGAATGAGAGAAGAGAGAAAGAGAGAGAGACTGTTGCCTGGGTTAGGTTGTTACACTAACATATCCATTAGCAAAAGTTGATAACCACTGGTTCCATGCAATGTAAAAACACCATACAAACAAACAAAAGTTGATAATATTTGTGCATTAAGAATAATGTTTATTTTATTAAAACCCTTGTTTTACTGTGTCTAATCATATTGCATGTATTATTACCATATTATCGAATTATAATACAAACACGAACAGAGTGATCTGCCATTTGCATTCTAGTTTTGTTTACGTTCTTAAAAATCGGCTGATTTCATTTTAGTGACATGATCACTGTCTTTAGATGCCGAATGGAACTTAATTTACGAAAGAAAGCTAGATTTAAGAATTGCAGCTACAGTATTGTTGCAGTCTGCTCATTATTCGTAATTCCCAGACATGCTTGACTTATGAAAGTTACGATGCTCGGAATTTGTAGTTCCCAGTCATGCTGGACTTCGAGCCTTGTTTACTAATGGGCAGTATTTTCTTGGTAGTATTTTATAATCAAATTATGTAAAGGGTTTTGTGATATCAATAGCTCCCCAGTTATCCTTAATATTGGGATTCTTTCCAATTTGAAGGAATACAGTTAGGATCTACTTCCTTTGGCTATTACTCCACCAATAATGATGTCACATTATAAAGCACAAAGCGCCTATGAAAAGTGCCCCTATTTTACAAGGATATTTTATGAGAAAAAAATTAATATCAACATGTACTGAAAGATATTTTAGTTATTATGTATGCAGTATTCCAGTAGACTGTATGATGGTTTGTTTACATCTGTTTACGGCTGCTCATGGCCACTAGCTAGCGACTTAACTTAGGGAATTTTTCTGAAGTTTATGATTACTGACATAATTTGGCTTATTTCTAATATTTTATTAATTTCCTGTTTTATTATTAGTAACAATAATTATGCATGCCCCTTACAGTATATACTGCATACCTAGCCTAGCCTATGGCACTCAGTCAACCATTGTATTATGGCCGAATTGGGCGTACGTAGGGCAGTTATTTTACTACAGTATATATTTAAAAATAAAAAAATGCGTTGAATGGTATGTTATTTAACACTGAACTTATTTAATTGTAATTTATGGGTAATGTATAAAAAGGCAGGGTTAGGGTAAACTGGTGGTCGAGAGTGGATTAATCCATTTTTAGTTGTTTCTTATGGGAAAAATTCATTCAGATCTCGACAGAATCGCATCTCGTTGCTGCTTCTGGAACGAATTAACATCGAGGTCCGGGGCTCTATTGTACAAAAATTTCTTACTGGGTGGGAGAGAGAAGTATCCTGTTTTTCATTTCACTTCTGCTATCAGAAAGTAAATAATTTTTTTCTAAATTCTTTCAATGATGACAATACTTTGCAGGACTTACTAAATACTGCTGGCTTTTTCCCTTTGGCCTCTTTTCACCCAGCTCTCCAACTTAATTAACTTGGTTTGAACTTTGCCTGGGTTCTTTAAAAACAAATTCTTTGCTACCCTTGAAGGGTAGCTCAGTTGCTTTTTAAAAATATTTTAATCAGACCATGTTGTTAACTTTTTTAACTAATGAAGGGAGCTTGTCTGAAGTGTTTTTCTTAATAGTTTTTCCAATTGTCACATTTTGAGTTAGTATAATATGTACATAAAAGAGCTAAAATGAAGCTGCTCATGTAAAAATGGCATGATAAATTTTATTTTGTTTATCATTACGTACTACTTAGGAATTTAAGTTAGAAGAACTGGTGATGGATATTCTATTTCATATCTTGCAGTGATGTATACAGTGGAACCTCGACATACGAAAGTCCCTACTTACGAAAAATTCCAAGTTACGAAAGCAAAGACGAAGATTTTTTTGCTTCTGTATACGAAAATAATTCAGGTTGTGAAAGGGTGTACTGTAAAGTCTGAGATTCGCCCTGACCACCGAGAACAATTTTAAAACTCGCGCGCCGCCAACAAGTAGACTCACCACCATCCTCCCCTGAGCGCCTCAGTGGCGTGGTTGATATGGTGTTTGCTTACCACCTCGGTGGTCGCGGGTTCGATTCCCAGCCATTCCATTGAGGAGTGAGAGATGTGTACTTCTGGTGATAGAAGTTCACTCTCGACGTGGTTCGGAAGTCACGTAAAGCCGTTGGTCCCGTTGCTGAATAACCACTGGTTCCATGCAACGTAAAAACACCATACAAATAAAACCACCATCCTCCCGCTCTCCCATTGGTTTCTAATGCTAGTCACTGCTGTAAGATCCTGCTCTCCTATTGGTCAGCATCTGTCCCATCATCCCTCTACGTAAAGGCATCCTTCGACCATTTCGTCGCATCGGTGTTATTGTATGCACGCGGAAGTCGTTTGTTTACATAGATTTCGTTTGTTAACGTAAATTTGTGTTAGTGATTTCGCTTTCTTTGTATAGTTCTTGTATACTTTATCGTGTTGTGTGTAATTAACTTAATTAGCCATGGGTCCCAAGAATGTTGCTGAAGTTCACAGAAAGAAGAGAATGCTTTCTATGGAGACAAAGATGGAGATAATTAAAAAGTATGAAACTGGTATGTGGTTGAGTGTGATCACTAAGGAATACGGCCAAAATCCATCGACGATAGGCACCATCCTTAAGCAGAAGGAAGCCATCAAAGCAGCTACACCTTCCAAGGGCGGGACTATTTTGTCCAACAAGAGGAGCCACATGCATGATGAGATGGAGAGGCTGCTTCTTGTATGGATTAAAGACAAAGAAATCACTGGCGATACGATAACCGAGACAGCAATCTGCCAGAGGGCCAGCGCTATTTTCGGTGACCTGGTTGCCCAGGCCGAAGACAACGGAGGAGAAGGGACATCAACGCCAACCCCAGACATCAAGGCTTCTCGGGGTTGGTTTGATAAATTCTGTAAACGGACTGGCATCCACTCAGTGGTGCAGCATGGGGAGGCTGCCAGCTCGGACACGAAATCGGCCGAAGCCTTTATTAAGACATTCAACGAGATGACGGTCGACGAAGGCTACAGTTCTCAGGAAGTCTTCAACTGTGACAAGACTGGCATTTTTTTGGAAAAAAATTCCTCGTCGGACGTACATCATGGAGGAAGAGAAGAAGCTACCCGGGCATAAGCCTATGAAAGACAGGCTTACGCTCGCACTTTGTTCGAACGCCAGTGGGGTAAGATGAAACCCCTACTTGTGTATCATTCGGAGACTCTTCGAGCCTTCAAGGGCCACAAAGTGCTAAAGGGGAAGCTTCCGGTGATGTGGAGGGCTAATGCGAAAGCCTGGGTAACAAGACTTTTGTTCACCGAGTGGGTAAATCTGTTTCGGCCTGACAGTGAAGAAATTCTGAAATGTCTGCTGTTGTTGGACAATGCCCCTGCTCACCTTCCTGGCTTTGAGGAAGATATCCTAGCAGAGTATTCTTTAATCAAGATTCTTTATCTTCCGCCTAATACCACCCCTCTCCTCCAGCCCATGGACCAGCAAGTGATATCAAACTTCAAGAAGCGTGAATTTTGGAAGGAGCATTTCGATGTTGTGATATGCATCCGACTCATCGATCAAGCTTGGCAGGAGGTTTTGAGGCGAACCTTGAATTCTTCGTGGAGGAAACTCTGGCCTGATGCTGTATTCGCCTGAGACTTTGAGGGATTCAACGTGGGCGAAGCTGATGCAGATTCAGAAACAGTTTATGATCCTGAAACCTTTTTGCAACCAGATCTTGACAAGATCGTTGCACTTGGCAAGTCCATGGGGCAATAAGAATTGAACGAATGAAGAAGGTAAATGGAGTCTTTGTCCCACTTCCCAATTTAATTATTACATTCAATTCTACTCGATTGCCTACTATAGTAAAAGCAGCCTGGGTACGTTTCAAGATTAAACAATATATCCCAAGACCAAGGAGGTGTTTCCATTGTCAAGAATTCGGACATATGTTAGGGTCCTGTAGACAGAAACTGCAAGGCAAGCCTGCCACTTGTGTCAAATGCAGTGAAACTGAGCATGGCATATGTAATAAACAAGCCAGATGTATACATTGTGGAGACAATCATCCATCATCTTCACTTAATTGTGATGTATACATCATGGAAAAAGAAATTCAAACTTTAAGGGTAACAGAACGTATCACATTTAGGGAGGCAAGAGAGAGTATTGAATCAATACATTAGACCAGGAATGTCCTTTTCCATTATTGCTGCCAACCGAAGAAGAAATATAAATGTTACCAAGGATGATTTAAATAGAAAACCAGTGACAACCTGTACTTGTGCCTCTTTGGAGGCAGTGCCAATTGTTGCTGGCGCTCTTTCCTCTTCAGAGGCTGCACCAGTAATTTCTGGTGCTCCTGCCTCTTCGGAGGCTGCGCCAGTAATTCCTGGTGCTCCTGCCTCTACGGAGGCCATACCAGTGATTTCTAGTGCTCCTGTCTCTTCAGAGGGAGTGCCTGTTGATTCTGGCACTCCCGCCTCTTTGGAGGCAGTGCTGGTGGTTTCTGGCACTCTTGCTTCTATGGTAGCAGAGCCAGTGATTTCTGGTACTCCTGCCTCTGTGGAGGCTGTGCCAGGTGTACTTGGCACTCCTGCCTCTCTGGAGGCTGTACCAGCTGTAAATGGTGCTTCTGATGCTTTGGAGGATGCACCAATGTCCAATCCTCACACCCCACCTCAGGCGGCACCAGCTTTGCCTGGTGTTCCTGAGACTGATAATCCTCTAAATAGGAAGGCAGCATTAAACAATCAGTCTCCTTCCAGAAAAAAAAGAGCAATGTTGTAAGCTAAAAGCTCTTAAAAAGAGAGACTAATTTAACAGCCTGTAAAGGGAAGTAGAATTCATTAATTTTCTCCAGTGGAACTGTCAGGGATTAAGAGCTAAATGGGAAGAATTAAGGCTGCTCATATCCGAAGTGTCTCCTGTTTGTATAGCTCTGCAGGAGACCATGATTGGTAATATGTGTCCCAGCCCACGAGAGTATACATCCTATCACTCCAACTATAATTTAAATATTGGCAGCCATGGTGGTGTCGCTTTGTATGTTAGAAATGATACCCCACAAAATCCCATTAGTATCCAAACAGCATTGCAAGTGATAGGTGTGCAGATCCATTTGCAAAGAAAACACACCGTGTGCTCTCTCTATCTACCACCAAACAAAGTCTTCCCCATCAATGAATTTAAATCTCTTATTCAACAGTTACCACGTCCTTTTGTTATTGTTATTGTGGAAGGTATGAATAGCAGAAACCCTCTTTGGGGTAACATCGTCACCAATCAAAGAGGAAGGTGCTTAGGTTCCATCATAGAAGATGAAGATGTGGGGATCCTCAACTCTAGGGAGTCTACACATTTTCATGTTCTAACAGGCACGTTATCAGCAATTGATTTATCTATATGTAGTGATGACTGCCTTAATGACTTTAATTGGAGAGCTATAAATGATACATTTACCACTGACCATTTCCCAATAGTGGTGAGTGTAGCATCAAGCCCATCCATCTTCAAGGCTACTTAAATGGAGCATTGGTAAAGCTGATTGGGCAACATTCCAGGAGCACAGCTCAATAGATGACTCTGCTGATGACTTTCCCTGTGTAGATGATGCTCTTGACTTTTTGAACATCATAATGTTCTCGGCTTGTCTTCAATCTATACCTAGGACGTCGGGCATGTTTATCCGCCGGCCAGTTCCCTGGTGGACTCGTAAATGCCAGGAAACTCACAGAACTATGAGATCTGCTTTCACCAGATACCGCAGAATGTTAATATTACCGTGATGGATTTTGAAAAGCAAGAGCACATTTTCGCATGGAAATAAAAAAAGCATGTAAAGAATCTTGGACGATCTTCATATATTCACTAAATTCGAAAACTCCTCTGACTCTAGTTTGGAAGAGAGTTAGAAAAATAGCAGGCAAGTTCACTCCTTGGCAACCTCCAGTTATCAAGATGAATGGTTGTGAGGTAGCAGACCCCCAGTTAGTGGCAAATGAGTTTGCTAATCATTTTGCTAATGTTGCAAAGAAAAATGATGATAGACCCTATTCAGCTCAAAGACGGATAATGGAACAGGTTGAAATTGATTTTA
>NC_087202.1:44554419-44559419 GCF_015104395.2 Macrobrachium nipponense | reverse complement strand
GACTCTAGTTAATAGGATGGTCTAAATCTCTCATATGTACGAATAATGCATTCGATATTTGCCCAGTTCTCACAGAATATTGATGCTGTTTGAGACGTTGTGAAAGAGATTTACCAGTCTGTCCGTAATAGACTTTATCACACTTTTTGCAAGGAATTTCATATATGCAGCCTGGAAGATCTTTAGGAGAATTTTTTATTATTAAGCTCTTGACATTAATATTACTGAAAACAACATTTATGTTTAAAAGCTTTAAAATTCTAGGAATATCTAAAAACCTTTCATCATAGGGTAATTTTAGAATGTTATGCTTACTAAATTCAAGTTTGTCATTAGTTGAATAAAATGTTTTTCTAGCTCTTTTCCATGCCACATCTACTAAAGTCCTTGGGTATTTAAGTTTCAATGCAATATCTTAAATAGTTTTAATTTCAGCATCAATAAACTGCAGGCTACAGACACGTAAAGCCCTTAGGAACATCCCAGAAAAAACAGAGAATTTAACATTTTGATGGTGATTGGAGTAGTAATGAACAAAAGAGGCAATGTTAGTTGATTTTCGAAAGACTGAAAAGGTGAAATTTCTATCATTTCTGTGGACAGTTACATCAAGAAAATTCAAATTACAATTTCTTTCTTCCTCTACAGTAAATTTTATTGAAGGAACTAAATTATTGAGATTATTAAAGAATTCCTGGAGATTTTCGTGAACTGGCCAAATACAGAGGATATCATCCACATATCTAAACCAAATAACTTTTTGGGGCAAAATTCTTGGTAAGAGTTTTGTCTAAAAAAATTCTATGTAAATATTGCTAAGGACAGGAGATAAGGGATTACCCATAGCCATGCCAAACTTTTGTACAAAAAATTCCCCATTAAAACAAAATTTACTGTCTTTGATACATAACCTTATGAGACTAATGAGGTTTGCTACACTTAAGGGAATGTCATGACGTTCTAATTCATCCTCCAAATATTCAAGTAAGTCATCTACAAGCACTTTTGTAAATAAAGAGACAACATCAAAACTAACCATATTAAAATCAAAATTCAAATTTAAACTATTCAATTTGTTTATAAAATCAACATTGTTTTTAACATTCGTGTTAGAGATGTTTCCTACCAAAGGAGTAAAAATTTTTACAAGCCATTTAGATAAATTATACATAACTGAGCCCACTAAACTAATGATTGGTCTGATAGGGTTATTGATTTTATGTGTCTTGACTAAACCATACATATAAGGTAGGGAGGCGCATTGCGGTGTAAACTGTTTAATTAAATGGTCCAAGCCCTTCAAAATGAATTTAATTTGTTTATTAAAATGGGAGTTCACTGTCTGTGTAGGGTCAGACCTCAGTTTCGTATAAGTATCAGTATCATTTAGCAATGTCATTATTTTACTTACATAGTCACTTTCATTCATTATTACCACTGCATTAGATTTATCTGCTTTTGTCACTTTCACTGTTCGTCTTCTTTAATTTTCTTAAAAGCCTTGAGAAATCTCACTGGTACATTAGGGGGAGAAGGTTTACTCATAGCACCATACACAATACCTTTACAAATATTGATATCATCAGGGCATAGGTTTTGATTAAATTTTTCCAAATAACAAAAGGATTTTGGGTGCCTCTTTGGTCTTGTTTTGAGGGGGTCGGTAGAAAATTATGTTTGGTTTGTGAATTGCATTCTCAATTATATGGTCAAGATACTTTAAAGACGAAAGTTGCTTACGAATTAGTTCAAATTCTTTTTCCAGAAAAGCTGGGGAACAAATTCATAAGGCTCTTAAGAACAGGTTGCTGGCTACGCCTATCTTGATAGCAATGTCGTGATAGCTAAAATAGTGAATGTATGAAAGTGAGAACGTTGGTTTTCGGTATATGGTAAATTTGTATTCTGTCGTGTCTCTGATTATTAAAACATCAAGAAAATGAATTTTGTTTGAAAATTGACCCACCTATCATCCCAAAATGTTAGAATATCATCTACATATCTCATCCACAGCATGTTTTTGGGTTTTATTGCATTTATTACTGTATTTTCAAAGTATTCCATGTACAGATTGGCTAAAACAGGACTTAAAGGACTACCCATACTACACCCGAAGTTTTGCTTATAGAATGATTCCCCAAATGAAAATACGTAATTAGATGAACATAATTCAACTAGCCTTATTATTTTGTCAAGCGCCAATGGGAAATGATCTGAATAGGGGGATAATTTTTCCCTAAAAAACTGAAGAACGTCCTGTATTGGTACTTTTGTAAATAGGGAATCTACGTCAAGGCTTAAAAGTTTTATGTTGTGGAGTGGTATATGTGCTTCTCTGAATTTGTTACAAAAATCTTCCGAATGTTTAATGTGACTGGGAGAAAAAGCGCCCCCAAAAATTTTGTCATTGAAAGCTCCGGCACATGAAACGATGGGTCTGAATGGAAGATTGTCTTTGTGTTTTGGGAAGGCCATAAAAGTAGGGGAGTTTAGGATTAATTACTTTAAATTTCTCTAATAGTTCAATACTCATTTTGTCTTGGCCAATTAATCTTACTTTCCGAAAAAATTCTGTGGGGACGTTTTGGAGGGGATTTTTCATCAGTTTGTCGTAAGTGTTTGTGTGGCTAAGGAGTTGGACAGGATTAAGACAGTGACTCAGACCCTCGGAAAATCTAACCCTTTTGCATTTACTTACCCAAACACCTTTAGCCAAATCCCTGATTAACGTCCAACAAAAGATATTCCCCAAGGAAACAGGGGTTTATGAAAACCCATGCCAGGACTGTGACCAATCTTACATCGCATTTACAGGAAAATCACTTCCCCAGAGATTAATACAACACAAACGGTCAGTTAGGTATGGACAACCTAACTCAGCTATTTTCAACCATATAAATGAACATAACCATAGAATAAACTGGAATTTGTCACATATAATTTATAGCAGCAACTGCCGGTACAAGAGTCAAATGATGGAATCGGCCTTAATAAAAGAGGCAGGTAATGAACATCTCAAAAGGAGCATGGGATTCAGATGGGATCGACAAGGTTTTCATTCAACCAACGCTTAAGAAGATGAAAGGAAGATTATCAGTGGAGGTGACCTAAATTGGCTTACCTGTGGATGGATCTCTTGGTATAAATACCACCTTTTCTGTAAACTTTTCTCATTCATATACCTGAAGAGAGACAGCAGTCTCTGAAATATAGTGCTTTTCTCTCTATATTTTGGTATTTTTATGGGCTCCTTTTATTATATATATATATATATTATATAAATATAATATTTATATATATATATTATAATATATATTATATTATTATTATAATATTATATAATTTATAATTAATATATATATATTAATAATATTATATAATTATTAATATTAATAATATATATTATATATATATATTATATAATATATTATATATATATATTAATATATATATATATATATATCCCTATTATTTTATTTTCTATATATTTTTCTATTATATTTAGTATAATATATATATATATATTAGATTATATATATATAGATATAGATATATATAATATATATATATATATATATATTTATTTACTATATATATATATATATATATATATATATATATATATATATATATATATATATATATATATATATATATATGGGTGTGTGTGTGTGTATAAAAGCAATTGCTTTAGTGGCATCAATAAGTTTTTTGCAGCTATATTCATACCGACGAAGTGTTTTCCAATTCTCGTTCGTCAATTAATGGTGAAAAATACGCAACTTCCTTCTTCCATTTATCGAAATTTGTAGCGACAGCTGTTTCGCCTTATGGCATTATCAAGCAACTACTGACTTACACTCTGGCCTTGCGGCCTAGTTGTTGTTGTTGTTTGAGATTGAGCTGGCCCTATGCCAGCACGGGCTCTTGCTCATAGAGCAGGCCGTAGTTTCATCGTGTGCGAAGCATGACTCTTGAGGTGTGGGTACTGGCTGGTCTAGGGATTAGCAGCTTAACCATTAAGGGTGTTGTTTCGGATACAGAGAATGTACGAACATGTATGTCAATAAAAGAGAAAGTTTATAAACATGTTAAATAAGTATTCAGAGTATAATACCATGTGCTAGTGTTTCCTTAAATGTATGTTAAAATTTAACATTGATTTTAAATACAGGATTCCAAAAATACATACAGAAATAAAAAGGGACTATAGAAATGCAAATACAGAAATACAGGAATAAATAATATTTTATAGTGCACGTAAAGGTACAAATAAACTAATATCTGTTTATGTATGAATATGTATAATTTTAAATTTGAGTGTGTTTGTGTTTGTGTGTTCGCGTGTGTGCCCAAATGGTCTACGCTGATTAACGGCCGAAGATTCGTGTTGGGGGGGGGGGGGGGGGGGGCTCAGCGACCTGAGCGAGCTTGCTACTTGGTTTTCGCTGGGTCCTCTCACGTCCTTTAAGGGGTGCGATGTTCTCGGTGGGTTGGAGCGTTCTGTCTGGTCACTGTTGGGTCGCGTATTTCTTCTCCTGCTGGAGGGAAATATATGGTCTGATTCTTTTTGGATATTCAAGGTCGGTCTCTGAATAGCGATGTTTACCGCTTCGGTTATTAGGAGACGACCATATTTATATTCTCTGTGCAGTGTGTCCGATGTAGTTTTGAATGTGAGATTTACACATTTCCTCTGGACAAATGAATTTGTAAATTACGTTCGTGCACACCTCCTTCGGTGTCCCCGAAGCGGTGCTGTTTTTCATTATTAGGGCTGCTACAGGGTTAGGCTTACTATAAATTCTGAGGATTATTTTATGGTAAGGGGTAGGAGAAAGATAGAGCTCTCTCTCTCTCTCTCTCTCTCTCTCTCTCTCTCTCTCTCTCTCTCCAAAGGTAAAAAGTATAATGTTTGTCTTAAAATGTTTCCCTGATGTAAGAAAAGCATTTCATTTGTCCACCTGTTATAGTTCTCAGTGAAATGTTCATAAGCTGTC
>NC_087202.1:44509419-44546919 GCF_015104395.2 Macrobrachium nipponense | reverse complement strand
TTTGTTCTCTGTTTTCCCTTTGCCTTGCTATAGGAAGTTTATGTTATTTTGTCGTCCTGCTAAAGCAGTCATGATTACCAGAGGGTCTGCATCTTCTCCAACTATTGTTACTGAGTCAGTCTTGGAGGATTCTTAAATGGCTGTATTAACAAGGAGTGTGTCTGCATCTTCATTAGCTTGTTTTACAGTTAATCTCTCAGAGGTCAACTTTGTGATGAGCTTTGTAATAAGTCTACTCCTTTTCCGCTTGTTTGAAAGAAATTTGCTTTGACTTTTTGTTGCTGGCATAGTCTCATCACATATGGTGTGTCTGGTAGCACATCTCATTCGACGAGCACATTCAGCACCTTTTGTACCTTTATCTTCTAGATTTTCTGGATACCATGAAAGACAATGATGGCAGTGTCCTTGTAGTGCTTCCTCACATACTCAACATACCGGTCCAGAATTGCTGAAAAGATCTCTCGCTGATGCCAAACAACTCTATGAATAAGAAATCCCCCATCGACAACATAAATTGTATCTCCAATGATAGTCTCACATAAAGGAGAAAATGCTTCATAAAGTGAAGATTTCTTGGTTTTGCCCATTCCATATTCATCAAACAGTGACAAGGGATGAGGAGCTAGTTCGTGATGAAAGTTTTGTTTGAATTGTTCTTTTGATTTCTTAACATGAAATAACATCTCAGGATCAGAGTAGTTGTTACTCCCGTCGCGGTAGCTCTTGGTGGTTTGACTCTTCTTTCTCTGAAACTTGACTTTCACAAAATTGTCGCCAACAATATTTGACCCTGAACTAACTCCAAATTCATAATCATTATGAGGATTAGTTTTTTCATCTCCTTTTAATCATGTACGTATTGACATAATTCCATAAAAATCTGGAAATGGTGGATGTGATAAAAACCATTCCAAAAACTAATGAAGGTCTTGAGCATCTCTTGAAATACGCGATTTTCTGGCATGTAGTTGCTCTGCTGTACTGTAAGCAACATAACAGTATTCTTCAATCTTCTCTGTGATCTTCAGAGTGGTAGGCATTCCAATCACCCATTTGGTTAGCATTGAATCAATCATCCCTCTGCCGCATGTCAGTCCACCAGAACTCTTCATAGATAGGATCAGCGTCTGTTTAATAGTCATTTCGGATCAGATCCCAGACCAAAACTTTGCTGACCGTCTTATCGTAAAATAGCCTCTGTGTACATAACCCCTATATTCCTTGGAGTGATGCCCTCTTTAAGATTGAACACGTCTTGCAGGTAGAGATGAGCGGACTTTACATAGAGAAAGTGACCGCTAGCATGGAAATAAGGCAACATCTTTTGGATTGTTCCAAGGTGTGATTGCCAGTTTCCTGAACGCTCTGCTTCAATGAATTGTTTAACCAGTGTTACCATTCAAAGTGCTGGACCCAAAGCTTTGCTATGTCACCCTTACTCTTCATCTTGTTATTAATTTCATTTTGAACTTATAGAGCACATGTTGTAGCTGTTCATCGGCAATCAGCGCAGTCAGTCTCCTGTAAAGTTGCTTCTATTGTTAATCTTTCTTCAGCAGAGTGATTGATTTAATTCAGAATCATTGTAGCCAGAGCAGCATGTACTATACTCGGTTTTTTTTCCATCTGTCTACCTGCCTGTGGTGTTTGCGTATGGTAATACTGCGTCCCGGGCTTTAGATAGTTACATTTAGCTTACATTCAACAATTATAATATCCTATTTCGAATATTAACGGTGTAATTCGCATACAGTAAATTATTAAAACACTTTTCAGTTGCAAGTGTACACCCAGATATCCTTTTATTTACCTAAAACTTACACATAGCGTAGTAACATACGCAAATACAACTGGCGGGCGGACAGATGGAAAAAAACAGAGTATAGTTTGTGTGCTCTGAATGCTCTTCCGTAGACGTGACCACTCAGCATTTTATCCACAGAGACACTCGCATATGCTGTACTAAAAAATTCTTTAATTCCACTTCCATTCAGGATGTAACCCATGGCACCCATAAATGACATCAATAAGTGAAAACCACAAAGACGCACAATAACATCGCTTAGTGTTGATCCTTGTACACAACTTGCAACAATGTCACGAGCCCGAATATACAAAGGCTGGTCAAATGTTACAAAGCAAGTTTGCCGTTTAACCTCTGCATTTCTCCACAGCTTGGTTAAGAACTGTGTATATTGTGTTATTCTCATTGGGTGGAGCATTTAGGAATGGAAGGTATGATATATGAGATACATCATAAGGCAGGTCTGCAGTACATTTCTCCATTAACCATTCCATCCTGGACATTCAGACTTTATTTGCCATTTTCCATACAACCACTGTAGTTCTCTTATTGCCATTGAGACTGTGGCAGAGATTGGATTGATATTTGATATAGTATCTTGAACTGTTATATTCAAGAGTCCTGTGTTACCTTGCCTTTCATAGAGTTTAATGGGAATATAGCCAAACCGTCCAACAGTGGTTGCAGAGGGGATCTTTCCTAATTTTTTGATAGGTTGATCTGAACTAGAATCAGTTGGAGAAGGAGTAAGGCACTGAATTCCTATGAAAGGTGTTGAACCCATCAATGGTACAGATGTTAAGATCAGCGTTGTCGAAAACAAACTGCGTAAATGAGTCAGTCTGAGGCTCGCTGGCTGGATGTAGTAATGCTGAAACTTGAAAGAGAGCTGCCTCAGCATAAGGAGCACACAGTCCCAGAGATGAGAGAACATTAAGTAGATGTTTTGAACCATACTTTTGACTAAGATGAACAGCAAGGCCTATTTGTAAGGAGATTTAAATGAATTTGGTCTGGCTGCTGTTAAAATAGCATGTGAAATAGCTGTACACTTCTCCCACTTCCTTATATCTCCTTTATTGTTCTTGATGATGATAGTTTTAAAAAGTCTATTGAGTGTATCGGGCAAAAGAGAGTCCAAATCAGTCAGGAATTCATTTGGTGTTGGATACTGATCTACCTCATACATTTGTGACCTAACATCCTCAGCAATTATGGTTACTGCTGTTTTCACTATCTTAAGTCTCTCCTCTTTCTCATCTTTACTCCTATTATTTGCATACCCTGCATCAGACAATTTTGTACCCTGTGTCACGAAAACACACCACTGGGTTTCTGGCTCTGTTTACAGTCACAACAGTATCTTCTCATACTTAAGTTTCAGTTCAGATTTTATTGTTTTCTCATTTGGCAGCTTACCGTCATATTCTTCAAAAATTTCACAGAATGAAAATGACATTCTTTTCGATTTTCCGCAAGATAAGTAAAAGCATGATTCATTGCCTCTCAAACTGTTGAACTTTTGGGACAACCACGTTTTCTTCCCCGGGTCAGTGTGTAAAACTTCTTCATACATTTTGAGTTGTACCGTGTCTCTGCAGCAACTAAGTCAAGTAAATTACATTTACGGGTAGTAACTATTTTACCTCAGTCATCATTCTTTTTCTCACTCACTTTCAAAATTGTGTCCTGAATGTGAAGTCTGTACACGGTACACACGCTCACGATTACTTACAGTTTTTTGCCTTATTTTGCATAAAACTCATGAGATGCATCTTCACCACGAAGCACACAGTCATGAAGAAAATTATATCTGAGTCTTGACATCTCAGAACTAGTTTGGGTTCTATAGAAGTTTTGTCTTGACTGAAAAGCTGCAGCACTTCTTTCTTTCTTGTACATTTTCCTACATTTTTCATACAGTGTGACACTTTCCAGCCTTTCTAACTGAGAATGTTTTCAATCTTTCCATTTAATACTGTAGTCTATCAATGTTCTTACACCTTTTTCCTTAACCTCACAAGTGACTCCCTCAGAAAGTAGGGGAGAGTGGGGTAAGAAGCCCCTCTTAAGGAGAAATGCTTATATTGTCTACAGTTTTGAAGGTCGATCATAATCATGAGAAGCTGTTAGCAATTTAAGATGGTAAAAACATGACCTAAAAAAAAAAAAAGAACAAAGGGGCCTTTTACCCCATGGGTGGGGTAAGAAGCCCAGGGTGGGGGCTTTTTGACCCATACCTAAGATAATGTGGTACCTCATGAAAACAACCATTTATATTGAAAAGTAGACGTCTATTTTTGCTAAATATAAAAGATTCAACCTTTAACACAAAAATAGTCAAGATTAATGTAGGAAAATATACAGTAATTAATATTAGAATTCTTAGTTTCTTGTAAAACCTAGGAGCTTTTTGGTATTCATGGGAACTGAAATTAGCGAAATTGTAAAATAAATTGACACTTCCTCTACATGACAGCTGTAATAGCACAATTAGAAATAAATTTACTTTTTTTTTTACATAGCACCAAGAATAACACAAATAAAATTAACAAAGGATAAATTTTACATAAGAACAAGTAAAAAAGATAGACTAATTTCCTTCACATTACTCCATTCTCTCTGGCTAAAGTATTGTGACTGTGGTGGGTGGCCATCTGGAATAGTAATGCGCTTTTCTGTTCGACTTGGCTTAACAATTTTAACAAAGTGATGCAGCCAGTCTATGAAACAATCAACATCAGACCATCCATTTGCTGTGCATCTAGCAATTGATCCAGGTGGCCTGCCGATCATAAGTAGTGGAGCCATCCGTTTACGGGCAAATATAAATACAGGAGGAAGAAAAACTCCAGCTGCATTCACTGCACAAATAAGTTGTAGCGTGGCCTCTTTCACCACTGGTTACACGTCCAACTGATCAGATGGGGTAAAAAGCCCCCACCTGGGCTTCTTGCCCCAAAGCGTGGTGGGCCTTTTACCCCACATGCCATTTTTTTTAAGAAACAAACTCCACCTGAGCCCCAATTAAGTTTTCAAGTCTGGATTGCAGTGCAAGATATTGCTTAGTTCTCATTTAAAGTTTCTGTACTTAAAGTACTGACTTTACTGAGAAGATGTCTGTACAGGATATCTCTGATATAGCACGCATACTTACATGAAATGTGTCCAAAAAAGAAAAATGCGTGCTGGCTGTTTCCCATTCTAGTTCTCCCTGGCTGTTTGGTACAGAAAACTTCAGGCAGATGGTGCTGCTGCACTGATCCGTTTAATAAGATACTACGATATGTAGTAAGCCAGAAAATAAGGGGGGGGGTGGCTTTTACCTCACGGGGGCCTTTTACCCCACTCTACCCTGCGCTTTCACAGATGAGGCAACATATGAAAAAAATGTATTTAATATATTTTGTAGAAAATTCCTTGTAGATAAATTTGTATTTTGATTATTTTCCTGTAAAGTAATTATTAAGCAAGATACTACTTAAAAAAAAAAAACTTTGGCAGCCATTTTTTCAAGATGGCGGCCAAAACCGGGGCCGTAGAAGGGTGCAAAATTGATATCCTATAAAGTACGCTATTATGAAGGTGATGAAAAATATTTCAGCTTTCTGTAAATGTTTTCCTTTCTCAGCATTTTCTTCGTCTCATTTGTGTGTGTTTTTTTCTTTTTCTTTTTTACTGAATTTCAGTAAGGAAACGGCTGAGCGACCTCTGTCTGTGCAGCTGTGGAAGTTTAGCTTTTATGCGACATTCACGGACATCGTTTTAACTCGAAGTGGTTCTACTTTCTAAATTCGTTTTTATTGAAATAGTTACTATTTACGAGCAAGCCAGGACCGATTTATGCATTAGAAATTCCCCCGTCTGTTATCCGGGCATTCCTGATTTGAGACGGGACAATATTCACAGTCTGAGTGACCTCATGTGGTTAGGTCACTCAGGTTCATATATTCATTCCATGTCGTCTTAACGACATTGTAGCTATTGACTGGCTTAGGTATTTAGAGCTAATTCGTTGGTTAGCAACTATAGAAACTATTATGAACGCGCCATCAGAATTGCATCAATTGTGCATCGATGAGTCCGTGCAGTACCAAAGAAACTCACTCCAGTTGAATTAAATTACACTCTTTGAAGCATAACAATTAATTAACAATAATCCTCCCAGATATATTCGAATAACCCTTAATTGACAGCACTGTGATTCATTAATGGGTAACATAAAACTCTCCCTTCTCACGATTAATTCCGGTTGGATTCTTTTGTTTACTGTACCTGCGTAACAGACAACGAACGCGTGGAATAACGTGTGGCTAAGATAATAGGGAAGGCTCCTGACTAGCGACGTTTGCGACTGCTCGAGGCAGTCCTCATACAGCAAAAAAAGCCCTCATTAAATACGACGCAAGAAGTGCTCTTCCTCCCCACCAACCTAAGAAGACCTGTGAGTAGAATAATAGTACAGGTAATACCAGACCGAGTGACACCCCCGATCAGAGAATACCAGATGAGACCAGCAGCCCAGCAGCCAATGACAATGCGAGCCGTCGTGACACAATGCCCTGGGAAGTCATGCCCCAGCCTCGACGGTCTGCTAGGCTGCAACAGCGCGACCTTCAACAACGAGAAGTGTCTTGAAGGATACTTCCTCCAACCAATAGCAGGAACGCATTGCGCCACCTACCAATGAAAACTCAGCTGGCGGTTGACCCCCTGCTGACCTACCACTATAGTATATTGAGTAGATCCTGACAGCATCTTCAGTCTGCCCCGACCCACTGGCGTGATCATGCTCAGATGATACCTAGAGAAACGTTGGCCACTAATTCATCTTAAATTTTGACCCATTTGTTCATTTATTTACTGTGACAAATAAATTTGTAAGCAATATCCCTGAAATTGACTCCTGATGAGTAATATCGGCGCAATACTTACCAGTTGTAATAGCAGAGAGAAAGCAATTACAGTAGTACCTCGTATTTCGAACTTAATCCGTTCCAGAAGGCTGTTCGAAGTACGATTTGTTCGAAATACGAAACAAATATCCCCATAAGAAATAAAGGGAATCTGGATAATTCGTTCCAGCCAACCCAAAAAGTCCCCCTTTTCACATTTTTTTCTATTATTAATGTGTTCAAATGTTAAATCAAGAGTTTAAAGTAATGAAACAGTACGTTATATGAATTAAAATTATCTAAATTTTATTTTTTCCCTGTACGATTTACGAACTGTTTGGTAAAAATGGTGCCGGCGGGCTGGGGAATGGAGGGAGAGACGGGAACCCTCTTGAGCAAACCGAATTGATTGCAGTATGCAAAGGTTGATAACAAAATACATTTTATTCATATTAGGTACAAAGATAATAATATTAAAGGAATTGATAGTGTGTGTGTCCAATTGTGTCTGAGAGAGAGAGAGGAGAGAGAGAGAGAGAGTAATCAACGTGTTTACACTTGATTCTTAAGTGCAAGAAATAGATTAATTATGCCACAATACATCAACTTACTGTTGGCAAACGGCAGGCTTTTAAAACAAACATGAGGATTTTACAAACAACTAAGTAACAGTCAAGAATGCAAGCAAAGAGAAATAAAATAACTTCACAAGGAAGCCGTTTAAACAAACAATCGAAGGCATGCAGAAGCTGAAAGAGGCGCCAGTTTGTTTATTACAGAGCCGAGTTACTTTTACAGTCGTAAAAAGCAATTATCACTAGATTGGTATTTTACCGTAAAAAAAAATAAAAGTGATTTGGGCAGATCGAGTGTAAGTGAAAGAAATGGGGGAATAATCATCCCAGATCAGCTAATAAGTCAATGGTAATCTCTCTCTCTCTCTCTCTCTCTCTCTCTCTCTCTCTCTCTCTCTCTCTCTCTCTCAACGCACCGAACACTGACTCGAGCAAGCTTTTTTTTACCGTGTTGCATTTGTTTTCATGTTTTATCATTATGTTAAATTTATTGTGAAATATCATTTTTTATGTAAATTGGTACTGCTTTTACGTACATATTATAGTAAAGATTTTACAGTCTCTTCTCTCCTCAACAATACCACGACGCACGATAACAAAATCATTCATTCATTATTCCTAAACATTATAAACCCTACCTCCCTCTACATCAAGTTAGCTGTGTATCACCGCAATGACGAATGATTTTGTTAATCATTTGTGCTAAGTTTTATTTTGAAAAGCTTTGTTCTTTCATTTACTATTTTGTTAATATTGTAACTCAAGGTCCAAAGAGTATAGGTGGTCTTGTCAGCGCTGACCAAAAATAAGCTTCTGCCAGGTAGAGCGTGTGACGTCACCTCAACTTCGCCTTAGGCTACCACGAGGAAGGTTCTTTATTAATCCAATGGACAACAGCAGATACTATACGTGTTTGCGGATGCTCAACATCTAGTTAAGCTTTTTAGAAATAATTCTTTTGACCATGGATTCATATTGCCGGATGGTACAGTTGCCTCAAAGTGTTCCTTTACCCCATCCCCTTCTGTTTCATGATAATGGTCTGGTAACACAGCAATGAAGCCTGTTTGTCTTGTAACGACGGATGTGAATGGTCGAGCTATTGGATGTCAATGTTCATATTTTCTAATCACTACTGTAGACAATATGTTAATGATATACGAATAATAGTTCACATTACCAGTGAACTGAGTCGTTGTTAAACAAATAGAAAAATAGTATAGTAACAGAGCAATAAAAATAGCAATGGTAAAAATCATATTCAGTCTCATTAACCATAATCGTCAACCTTTGTTCCATTCAGGTATGGCTGTGCAGGCGCTGGTTGGGATCTTACTTTTGTTCATTGTAGATCATTATTAGGTGTCAATTTCAGACGTTATATGAATGGAAATACGCTTTGGATTTGCACAATCCATCTATTTGTAAAGTATTGAAATTATAAACCGCAAATACAAGACCTATATATATAATTTCATAAAGGCAACTATGATAGGCATTGACAGGTTACGATATGAAAGGCTTTTGGGGGAAAATTATAGACCACCAGATGTATAAAGGAAGGAATAATGTATCCAGTGTGTTGTCACTCATACTTGTTTTTTTATTCGAGCCACTTCTCACCGAGAGTAGCCTAGATGGAAATTTCTCTGGCCAGTATTTAACTCGAGTCATCCGAGTAACAACACACCTTAACCACCCTGATGGTCCTTATATACTAACCAAGAGTGGATAAAAGGGAATAGTTTGCTGTCGATACGAGTTTTCATTTCAGTCGTCTCGTGGGATTCGTGACTGGATTTCTTGTCGCTTCAGTCTCGAATTTGTCGACTATTTATAATCCCTTGGATTTGTCAGTTCAATTAATTCAAGATACATTTTGCTATTCTTGCGTCCTTGTCCATTAATTTTATTTTTATGTTTAATAAAATTATAATTGAAACTGAATTTGATTAGTTTTTTTTGTTTGTGAAAATGAGCACCAAACTAATCTTGAAGGGAACACGCAGTTCATTTGGCTACATCCACTATAATTGTTATTCATTCTTTTTCATGTTTAACAATCATTGTTCCTGATTCCAGTAATTGCAGCTTTGAATTATCCCGATCCTTCCCTGATTAGAGCATCAGTGTCGATTTTTGCTTTCCTTATCGTTAGGATCATATTAAATGAGAGTCCGTTCAACCAACGGCTCCCCCACCCCCATTACTGATTCTCCAGCCGCCACCCCAACCCATCCCCCCACCCCCGGTCCCTTACCGATCCTCCAGCCCCACCCTCCCTCCATCCTTAGGTAGCCCTGCAACCTCCCAGGTCACTCCTCACGAGATGTGGTGTGGAAAAATCAGTAATCCTAAAATTTCAAAGGTCACGTGACCATTCTTTCCCCTCTTTTACAAAGCTCTCGAACTGCAGCCTAATAAGTTCTGTTTGCCTTTTCTTAATGGTCAACCCTTGATATTCTAATATCTTGTTTCTTGTTCTTGATTTTTTTGGGAGGGGGTTTTGGTTTGGTCATGATTAGAAAGCAGCAGTACTTAATTCTAACAGAATTTAGTGTTGCCCTTGATGTGGTAGCCAAAAGGTTTCTACAAATGATTAACTTATTTAATTTTCTGATAAATTTGATTTGACTGGCATTTCACGAAGCTTAATTTTCCTTTCGAAGCAATGAAATCCATTACAAACTATTTTATGTTTATATGGGATGTAGATGACTACTTAATGGAGGCAGCATTGAAGTCTCCGGTGACCTGGCGACTTCAATGCTGCCTCCACTAAGTAGTTATCTGTGACCTGGTGACTTCAATGCTGCCTCCAGTAAGTAGTTATCTGTGACCTGGTGACTTCAATGCTGCCTCCACTAAGTAGTTATCTGTGACCTGGTGACTTCAATGCTGCCTCCAGTAAGTAGTTATCTCTGTTCCTGGAGACTTCAATGCTGCCTCCACTAAGTAGTTATCTGTGACCTGGAGACTTCAATGCTGCCTCCACTAAGTAGTTATCTGTGACCTGGAGACTTCAATGCTGCCTCCAGTAAGTAGTTATCTCTGTTCCTGGAGACTTCAATGCAGCCTCCACTAAGTAGTTATCTGGACCTGGAGACTTCAATGCTGCCTCCAGTAAGTAGTTATCTCTGTTTCCTGGAGACTTCAATGCTGCCTCCACTAAGTAGTTATCTGTGACCTGGAGACTTCAATGCTGCCTCCACTAAGTAGTTATCTGTGACCTGGAGACTTCAATGCTGCCTTCAGTAAGTAGTTATCTCTGTTCCTGGAGACTTCAATGCAGCCTCCACTAAGTAGTTATCTGTGACCTGGAGACTTCAATGCTGCCTCCACTAAGTAGTTATATCTGTTCCTGGAGACTTCAATGCTGCCTCCAGTAAGTAGTTATCTCTGTTCCTGGAGACTTCAATGCTTCCTCCAGTAAGTAGTTATCTCTGTTCCTGGAGACTTCAATGCTGCCTCCACTAAGTAGTTATCTGTGACCTGGAGACTTCAATGCTGCCTCCAGTAAGTAGTTGTCCCTGTTCCTGGAGACTTCAATGCTGCCTCCACTAAGTAGTTATCTGTGACCTGGAGACTTCAATGCTGCCTCCACTAAGTAGTTATCTGTGTCCTGGAGACTTCACTAAGTAGTTATCTGTGACCTGGAGACTTCAATGCTGCCTCCACTAAGTAGTTATCTGTGACCTGGAGACTTCACTAAGTAGTTATCTGTGACCTGGAGACTTCAATGCTGCCTCCAGTAAGCAGTTATCTCTGTCCCTGGAGACTTCAATGCAGCCTCCACTAAGTAGTTATCTGTGACCTGGAGACTTCAATGCTGCCTCCACTAAGTAGTTATCTCTGTTCCTGGAGACTTCAATGCTGCCTCCAGTAAGTAGTTATCTCTGTTCCTGGAGACTTCAATGTTTCCTCCAGTAAGTAGTTATCTCTGTTCCTGGAGACTTCAATGCTGCCTCCACTAAGTAGTTATCTGTGACCTGGAGACTTCAATGCTGCCTCCAGTAAGTAGTTGTCCCTGTTCCAGGAGACTTTCCAATGCTTGCCTTCCACTAAGTTAAGGTTATTGGAGACTTCAATGCTGCCCTCCAACCTAAGTAGTTATCTGTGACCGGAAGAGACTTTCAATGCTGCCCCACTAAGTAGTTATCTGTGACCTGGAGACTCAACGAAGTAAGTACTTGTCCCACCTGGAGACTTCAATGCTGCCTCCACTAACAGTTAGTGTACCTGGAGACTTCATCTGCCTCAAGTAAGTAGTTATTCTCTGTCCTGGAGACTTCAATGCTGCCTCCACTAAGTAGTTATCTGTGACCTGGAGACTCAATGCTGCCTCCACTAAGTAGTATCTCGTTCCTGGAGACTTCAATGCTGGCCTCCTAGTGTTATCTGTTGACTGGGAGACCTCCAAGCTGCCTCCCAACTCTAAGTAGTTATCTGTGACCCTGGAGACTTCAATGATGCCTCCATAAAGTAGTTATCTGTGACTTGGAGACTTCAATGTGCTCCACGGAAGTAGTTATCTGTGACCTGTAGACTTCAATGCTGCCTCCACTAAGTATATCTGTGACCTAAAGACTTCAATGCTGCCTCCACTAAGTAGTTAGCTGCGACCTGGAGACTTTCAAATGCGATCCATTTAAGTAGTATCTGGTGTTAGGACTCAATGCCTGCCTTCCACTAAGTAGTATCTGTGACTGTAGATCAATGCTGCCTCACTAAGTAGTTATCTGTGACAGGCTTGGGAGACTTCATGCTGCCTCCCATAAGTAGTTATCTGTGACAATTGAAACTCAATGCTGCCTTCCAAGTAAGTAGTTATCTCTGAACCTGGAGACTTCAATCTGCCTCCACTAAGTAGTACTGTGACCTGGAGACTTCAATGCTGCCAGTCCACTAAGTAGTTATATCTGTTCCTGGAGATTCAAATGCTGCCTCCAGTAATAGTTTTATCTCTGTTCCTGGAGGACTTCAATGCTTCCTCCAGTAAGGTGTTATCTCTGTTCCTGGAGACTTTCAATAAGCTTGCCAGTCCACTAAGTAGTTATCTGTGACTCTGGAGACTTCAATGCTGCCATCCATTAAGTTATTGTCCCTGTTCCTGGAGACTATCAATGCTGCCGTCCACTAGTAGTTATCTGTGACCTGGATACTTCAATGCTGCCTCCACTAAGTAGTATCCTGTGTCCTGGAGACTTCACTATGTAGATTTATCGTGACCTGGAGACTTCAATGCTGCCTCCACTAAGTATTATCCCTGTGACCAGGGAGACTTCACTAAGTAAGTTATCTGTGACTGGAGACTTTCAAGCTGCCGGCTATCCAGTAAGCAGTTATCTCTGTCCCTGTAGACTTCATGCAGCCTCCACTAAGTATTGTATCTTGTGACCTTGAGACTTCAATGCTGCCTCTGAGCACTAAGTAGTTATCTTCTGTTCCTAAGAGACTTCAATGCTGCCATCCAGTAAAGTCGTTATATCTCTGTTCCTAGGAGACTTCAATGTTTTCCTCCATTATTAGTTATCTCTGTTCCTGGAGACTTCAATGCTGCCGCCACTAAGTAGGTTAGTTTCTGTGACCTGGAGACTTCAAATGCTGCCTCACTAAGTAGTTATCTGTGACCTGTAGACTTCAATGCTGCCTCCACTAAGTAGTTATCTGTGACCTAAGACTTCAATCTGCCTCCACTAAGTAGTTTCTCCTGGACTGGAACTTCAATGCGCCTCCACTAAGTAGTTATCTGTGACTCAGTTAGACTTCAATGCTGCCTCCTTACTAAGTAGTATCTGTGACCTGTAGACTCAATGCTGCCTCCACTAGTTAGTTATTGTGACCTGGAGACCTTCAATGCTGCTCCACCCCTAAAGTAGTTATCTTGACCTGACTTCAATGCTGCCTCCAGTAAGTAGTTATCTAATGTTCCGGAGACTTCAATGCTGCCTCCCACTAATAGTTATCTGTGACCTAGACTTCAATGCGCCTCCACTAAGTAAGTTATCTGTGACCTGGAGATTCAATGCTGCCTCACTAAAGTAGTTATCTGTGACCTGGAGACTTCAATGCTTGCCTCCAGTAAGTAGTTATCTCTGTTCCTGTAGACTTCATGTCCTCCACTAAGTTGTTTATCTGTGACCTGGAGACTTCAATGCTGCCTCCCTAAGTAGTAATCTGTGACCTGGAGACTTCAATTTGCTGCCTCCATAAGTAGTTATCTCTGTTCTCGGAGACTTCAAATGCTGCCTCACTAAGTAGTTATCTGTGATCTGGAGACTTCAATGCTGCCTTCATAAGTAGTTATCTCTGTTCTGGAAGACTTCAATGCTTTCCTCCACTAAGTAGTTATCCATGACTGGAGACTTACAATGCCTGCCGTCCACTAAGTAGTTATTTTCTGATTCCTGGATGACTCCATGCTGCCCTCCAGTAAGTAGTTAATCCTAGTAATCCCTGGAGACTTCATGTGCCTCCACTAAGTTAGTTGATCCGTGACCTGGAGACTTTCCAATGCGCCTCCACTAAGTAGTTATTTCCGTGTTCCTGGAGACCTCAACTAAGTTAGTTACCTGTTGACCTGGGAGACTTCAATGCTGCCTCCATTTAACTAGTTATCTTTTTCTTTTTGTTCCTGGAGACTTCAATGCTTTTGCCTCACTAAAGTAGTTAATCGTGACCTGGAGATTTCAATGTGCCGTCCAGTAAGTAGTTATTCTCTGTTCCTGGAGACTTCAATGCTGCCTCCACCAAGTAGTTATCTGCTGAACTGTAGACTTGCATGCTGCCTCCACTAAGTAGTTATTCTTGTGACCTGGAGGACTTTCAATGCTGGCCTCCACTAAGTAGTTAATCTGTTGGACCTGGAGAACTTTCCAATGCTTGCCTCCATTAAGTAAGGTTATCTCTGTTCCTTGGAGACTTCAATGCTGCCTTTCCACCTAAGGTAAGTTATCTTCAATGACCTGAGACCTTCCAATGCTGCCAAGTAAGTATTATCTCTGTTTTTTTTCTTGGTGGGAGAACTTTTTTTCCTTTTTTCCCCAAAAAATTTTGGCTTTTTTCCCCCCTCCCCCACCTAAGTAGGTTATCTTGTTGACTTTGGAAGACTTCAATGGGCCTGCCTCCACTAAGTAGTTATCTGACCTGGAGATTCAATGGCTGCCTCCAATAAGTAGTTATCTCTGTTCCTGGAGACTTCAATGCTGCTCCCACTAAGTAGTATCTGTGACCTGGAGCCTTCAATGCCTGCCTCCAGTAAGAGTTATCTCTGTTCCGGAGACTTTCAATGCTTCCTCCACAAGTAGTTTATCTGTGATGATCAATTGCCTGCCTCCACCTAAGTAGTTTATCTGACCTAGACTTCAATGCTGCTCCCTAAGTAGGTTATCCTTGTGAGTGGAGACTTCAATGCTGCCTCCACTAAGTAGTTAATCCGTGACCTTGGAGACTAACCAATGCTGCCTCTAAGTAAGTATTTCTGTTCTTGTTAATTGGACTTCCATGCTGCCATCCCAAGTAAAGTAGTTATCTAACCAAGCCCTGGAAGACCTCCAATGCTGCCTCCACTAAGTAGTTATCCGTGACCTGGAGACTTCAATGCTGCCGTCCACTAAGTAAGTATTTCTGTTCTTGGAGACTCCAATGCTGCAACCAGTAAGTGGTTATCTATATCCCTGGAGACTCCAATGCTGCCTCCACTAAGTAGTTATCTGTGACCTGGAAACTCCAATGCTGCATCCAGTAAGCAGTTATCTATATCCCTGGAGACTCCAATGCTGCCTCCAGTAAGTAGTTATTTATATCCCTGGAGACTCCAATGCTGCATCTAGTAAGTAGTTATCTATATCCCTGGAGACTCTAATGCTGCCTCCAGTAAGTAGTTATCTCTGTTCCTGGAGACTCCAATGCTGCATCCGGTAAGTAGTTATCTAGAGAAATGAAAGTGAAGAAAAGTACAATACTCTATCCTTTGTCTAACTTGCTGAAAATGTCAAAATAAAAACTTGGCATGACGTATACTCTAAATTACAGACTAAATCAGGTTGGGTTGGGGCACTTTTTTGGTTGCAAAAGTCAAATGGGAGCGTACGATTAGCACCCATCTCCAGTTGCATTTAAACATCATCTCAGAGCTCACCTTTTAGGAAAAGACAACTCACTTGTAAGCTCAAAGAGCAGCGTTTAAAGCTGCAACAGTGAACATGTAACATCCGCCTCATTTTCCCACGTCTCTGACAAGCAAGACGCATCATTCGAAGACGAAGGAAATTCCCTTCAGGAAGAACCCAGTATATCAGCAATTTTATTTTGCTTACCAGTATTTAATAGGGATGATCAAAGTGATGACTTCAAAGACCAGGAAGTTGAAGAACAAACATAGGAAGATGCCATATGTTGGCGGGTTCATTGCTCGCAAGTTTCCACAACTGGAACATTTAGGAGCAAAAATAACAAAGGAAGATGACACAAAGATTGGTGCCATAAGCTTTAGTGAAGGGCAACTAATGAAACCTGGTGTTTCTTGATCATTTGAAATGTATGGATAGGATGTTTGATTCTCACCATGGGAAGAAAATGTTTTAACAGCCCTAAAAGGAGCGATAATTAAATTAGCGGATATAATTAGCAGTTACATCCAAATAACTTCAGAAGTCGAAATATTTTGTTCCATGCCATACAGTTTTTAGAATTCGAAATTTGAACAGACACATTAGTAGTTCCAGAAAAGCGGTGCATATATTGAAAAAGTTACGACATAGCTATATTTGTGCAAAATATGTTTTTATGGAGATCTGTTAAATGTGTAATTTAGACATATATTTATATTACTGTTTAGAATGTTCTTTAGAACTCGCTCATGATTATTTAAAATATTATGATATAGTTTTCATTCTGACTATTATTTTCCTCCTAATACCGGATAAAAAGAAGAAAGCAAAGATAGGTTTTCTATAATTTCAATGTTATTTGGCGAAAATGTTCTAATGATCTCTATATGATTATTCTTCTTAACATAGTAGTACTTAGAAAAATAAAAAAAGAAAGTAAAGGCAGGATTGCTATAGGTTAAGGGGCCTGACTGCGGTTATTGTGACGTCACGCACCTAGCCGTTTAATCCTGTACCCAAGTTGAAGCTGCGCATGACAAGACCTTATATTCTCTAGACCTTTGCATCAACTAGACCCACTCGGCAGACCGAGCACTGGCTCAATTAAGACTTTTTTTTCCTTTTTTCTGTATTGCATTTGATTGTTTTCATATTTTTCATTACTTGCAATTTATTGTTTAATAACATTTTATTTTTTATGTGAATTGGTACCGCTTTTACGTAAATATTATTGTAAAGATTTTACTGCCTCTTCTTCTCTCCTCAACAATACCACGATGCACAATAACTTAAAATAATTCATTCATTATTCCTAAAAAATATAAACGCTACCTCCCTCTACCTCAAGTTGGCTGTGTATCACCGCAATGAGGAATGATTTTGTTAATCATTTGTGCTAAATTTTGATGTGAAAAGCTCTGTTCTTTCTTTTACTATTTTGTTAATATTGTTCAACCAGACCGTCTCATTCGGCGTTAAATTTATTGAGAAATTCCCTTTTTATTTGAATTGTTATTGCTTTTAATACATACAGTAATATTTTAACTCACTCCTCTCCTCTCCTCAACATATCAACGCTCCCTCGTTCAGTCTCAAGTTAGCTGGGCGTGACGTCACCGCGGTTACGTACGATTTTATACATCTTTTATGCTAAATGTTATATTGAAAGCTAAATTTTATATTAAATGCTTTATACTTAAATGTATTTTGTCGAATATTGTTATCATTAAACTATATATTGTAAATGAAAAAATAAATTAATACAGTTTAACTTGCAAGACCCAGTAAGCCGTCGAATACAAGTATAAACTAGATAATCAATCTGTTCGAAGTACGAGCATTTGTTCGGCAAACGATACAAAATTTTCTCGAAAATTTTGTTCGAAAAACGGAAAATTCGACATATGAAACGTTCGACAAACGAGGTACCACTGTATTAGAAAAATAGAGAAGACTATTTACAAGTTGAATGCGGCTGATGCAGCAATATCTTTCTATAAGAATTATTGCAGTCTTGGGATCTTTTCCTGGGCTTCAGGTTATACGTTCGGTAAGGTGCATATTACAAATGAGGAATAATATACTTAAGTATCGTTATCATGTGAAAGACATAGGAAGACGCGGACTGAAATATTATAAAGAATATTACACATCCTCACAGCTCAATCCTACGACTCAAATCCGCCATCCTAACCACCCCCTTCCCGCCTCCCGTAGGGGGATAGTGTCGTCAGTGCAAGGTTTCTTTGCAGCATGCCTTTGGCCCCTAGCTGCAACCCCTGTCATGCCTTTTACTGTACCTTCGTTCATATTCTCTTTCTTCTATCTGACTTTCCACCCTCTCCTAAAGTTGATTCATAGTGCAACTGCGAGGTTTTCCTCCTGTTACATCTTTCAGCCTTTTTGCTGTCAATTTCCATTTCAGTGCTAAATGACATCATAGGACCCAGTGCTTGGCCTTTGGCTTATATTCAACTCAACTCAACTAAATCTCTCCCTGGTTCTGAAAATAAGAAAACTTCTTATCCACTTGTAAGTTTTAAAATGAAGAAGTGTCTGATTTGTCTCGGAAATTCGTCAATTGGGACGCGAGGGCGTAGGCACATGGTGCTTGAAGACTCCAGCGATGAACTGTTTTACGACGCCTGGAGGGAGAAAGGAAGTTTTGTTTTTGGAGGGAGTTCGGGGGCTGTTTCGTGGTAAGAGAGCGAAGACGATGTCTACCGCGAAGGACGAAAGGAATGGTTTGTCTGGCTCAAAGGAAGCGACTGCTCAAAAGGGAGGGTTGTCAGCTTGACGGGACTGAATGCGCAATGGATTTTCCTGGTAATGAAATAAAATTGCTTGAATGATTGCATAATTCTTATGTGTTAATAATAATAATGATAATAATAATGATAAAATAATAATAATAATAATAATAATAATAATAATAATAATAATAATAATAATAATAATAATAATAATAATAATAATAATAATAATAATAATTACTTATTTCTTCGGAAAATGCCACTATACAGTTTGCGTACAATGTATTTCAAGAGTTCGCTAATTTCCGTAGAGTGAGGAATTTTGATCGTGAAAAACCGACACATTCACAAAATTTATCTTTTTATCAAGATGATTATTATGACGCGCAATAAAGTCCTCTCTCTTACTTCACAGAGCAGCTAAAGAAGTAGTCCACATGATACAAGCAAATTTAAACATCCCTACTAATGATTATATAAGATAAATAAAAACAGCAATTGTAGATAAATGGCAAAATATATGGAATGACGAGCCTGAAAATAATAAATTAAAACAAATAAAGCCGGTTGGTAATAAATGGAGTTCAGTATATCAGAGAGAGAGAGAGAGAGAGAGAGAGACGAGAGAGAGAGAGAGAGAGAGAGATGCATAAGTAATCCTGACGCGTCTCCATATAGGCCACACTCGTCTGACACAGGCACTTGATGAGCAACCCACGTGACCCTGCTCCCGATTGCTCAGAGTGCAAGGTGTTGATAACTGTCAGACATGTGTACATGTATTAGGGTTTGTGCCTGTATGATAAGGCGCCCTATGAGGTAATGTTAGACTTGCGATAATCTATACGCTAAGTCGGTTGGTATTGCACTTCCATCTTCAATGGAGTGTCTGGGGGTTTGTAGATCATTTACGAAGTCGGTATTATCTTGTTGGTTATTACGACGATGTGTTAAACTCATGGTGAGGAGGTTCTTGTAGAAAACACGAAATATAAAACTATATGTATTCTTCTGAAGTTTTACATGCTGAAGATCAGATATGATTGTACAAGTCTTCTAATAACGATAGCTTGATCGCTTCTGCCAATGATGATGGCTAATCCTATTCCTCTACATGATAAAGCTTAGGTAAAGAGGTACAGGTCTTCTAATGACGATAGCTAACTCTGTTCTGCTTGTCTACCATCTCTGTTACAAGTTATGAAGGAACAGACAGTAGTTCGAACATATGAACATACATACAAATGACATAGTTTCATACGAACACACAATCAAAATGAGACACGCTACAGATCACGTAGGCCGTTTGAATTATAGGTCGGGGTAGTTGTCTCAAGCAGGGAGCTTGGACTAATGTTTATAAACAATTGAATGACCACAGATGACGGCATGTTATCTTAGCCTACTTTTATTGTATACGTCATCTTTAGCGTCTCTAGTCTGATCACATTCCTGCAAGCAATCTTTTATATATATGGACTAACATTCCATATTTTTATTATGTAAACACTTACATCAGCTCGGTCAGCTACCAAAACCAACTACTGAATATTACTCAAACTTGACTTGCATTTGACTTATAGGAGTGTGATACAGACACTATGTGAATATATATATATAAGTAAATAAAAATTCATGGTATACATGAATTGATTCAAGTAGTAAAATATAAAACATGATATTTAGGTAGCAAATAATAGTGATCACGTGATATATAATGATAAACATTTTTTTTTCACTTCATCTCATTAAGATACATACGCTACAGAAAATACTAATGTACTCTGATAATTGCATAGAATGAAGATTAACATGATAAAAATCATATTTTAACTGATAAAAAATTTCATATATGAATTGATAAAATTATTAATGTTTATGCTGATTGATTCGTTGATTTTTATGCTAAATGTTATATATCTGATACATTAATCAATATACTAACTCATATAATGCAGATATTGGTAAGATAAAAGGTAACAGATTGATTATAGGCTACCTGATTTGTTTATACATATGTATATGGATTCATATAATTATGATTAATATATGTGCACTTTAAATAGATTCCTATTGCGTACACGCAAAGATATATTTCGATTCCGTTATTTATGATCATTTATATATAGATTCCTAGTGTGTACACGCAAAAAATATATTTCGATTCTGTTATTTATGATCATTTATATATAGGATACATGATACTTTATATATATTAGGATACATGACCGAGGTTATACTACTTCACTTTTAACTAACGTTCGAGAACAACTTTTCGACCATTACACAGTTCCAGAAACCAACCTATAGCCCAATGAAACGGCCTATTTTCACAGGGTTAAAACAAGGGGAAAATTTTGCCTGGGGCTGGGGGTGGGTCCAACGTTCTATTTTTGCGCTCCTACTTATTCTCTGCATCCTAAGCTACACGATTACGTTCGCGATGAATAAAAAAAACATCCCCAGCATGAGTCCTTCGCCAGCAAAGTAGAGTTGAATATCCTTCGGGTCGTAATTGTCGGAAGTATGTCCCTTTCGTAGTCGATTCCGACAGCCGCCGGAGCATTCCGCATTAAAACGAGATTAACGACGAGATACGGTGTCGGTCGAAGAAGTCCATGAAATTCCTTCCTTTCACATTGTTAGGCGGTTGTTACTTGACTGTAGTCGTCCGCTGCAACGAACGATTTTTTGAAGTTGCGAATGTGAAACTCTCGTACTGCAGGATACTGTAACCAGGTTCCATTAATCAGCCTGCAAGTGAAATTATACTTGTCACAAGGGCAGAGTAAATTCAGACGACATCCAAATACAGGGGAGGGGAGAGAGCCATTTAGACCAGACTTAACCCACATGAATTCGCTGATATTTTGGAATTCAAAAGAATCCGCTGTACAAACTTTTTTTATCCATGGCATTAACAATGAGTGAACCTATCCAGGTCTATGATGACTTGTAAAAATATCCATAATTATAAAAAATAAATAGATATCATTACGAATCTCAAAGAAAATTCGATATTACTGGTAGTAAGTTACTAGACAAAGAAGTGGGAAAACGGAGCTATTTGTAAGATTGCCAGGCAACATAAGAGTCAAAGAGAAGATTAATCATGATTCTGTATTTCTCTATGCTAACTGAAATTAAGTTGTGATAAAATCTGATCCTATGTGCCCTAACAAAAGTTTCATATTCAATTTTCTCGCGCGCATCCTCTGAGGTTAATTTTAAAAACTTTATTAATAGGTAGGAGATGCAACGAAAAAAACCCACTATGTAACTAATTTCTAAATAAACTTTGGGTTTTTCAAGAAAATGTGACATTTTCCCATGAATGTTTTACTTGAATTGTAATAGGCTAATGTTGCAAGTAAATATTTCACATATATATCTTGATACTTCTAAATGTCTATGAGGTTCAGAAAAATTAATTCATTTTGTTGTTATAGAAATTCTATTTGCTTATTTTGTTATTAATTTTAAAATGATTGCAACTCCTTAGCTAAAGTTGCATTGCGCACACCAGATAGACACTTGTACCTCCCTAAACGTCTGCCATGCCCATGAGAAGTTCGGGCTAGGCAGTCCTTTCTCCAGTCAATCTGCTTTTGCAAGCGCGAGATGAAGCCTGTGTAAGCAGATTATTGAGGTTAAAAGGAACAAATACTGATACGGCAATGATGACGTTGTCACTTGGCAGGAGATTGCTCTCAGCCAGCTAAGAGTTACGTTACTTGCTTTAATAAATACGACTTTAGGATAAATTTTTGTTTTTTAATACTCGACCCACATGAGAAGAATGTCTGTAAAAAAAAAACAGTACCAAAATTGAACAATATATTAGTTTCATGTTGGAAACTGCATGATTATGTTAAATTAAATATTCCTTATTGAAACTAATGAAAAAGGTTTCCATACAAATTTCTACTATATATTATTAGCCCTGTATAAGATATTCAGATAGGATTATTCCATAGATAAGATTTTAATTTTCACTTATAGACTTCCTGACTTTAAAATCTCTTTTATTTTATTTATTTTATTTATTTATTTATTATTTATTATTATTATTTTTTTTTTTTTTTTTCATTGACTACGAATATAAATTACCGGGACAGACAATATGTCAGTAGGTTTTGATATGTGTTTGAACTTTTAGCTTATTTGTCATTACTAAAGCGTTATTGATTTTATCGTGATTCCTTTTTTATTATAATTTGTAACCCTTCCGACTTCTTACGGAGGTATATATTATTGACCACTTGTATCCATATTTATTTTATTTTTTATATTTATTTATTTATAGAAATTTTTTATATATATTTGATAAATTAATGGTTGGGGCTGAATATGTGGAAAAAGGTTCTAGCGGCGTACCGTATAAGGCTACTTGCGGCATCAAGTTCTATAGATACAAGATATAAATGATAAAGGTATTTAAAACCGCGAGAACCGCTATAATCCAGTTCGGATCCAATATCACGAGTTGTAACTCGTAAGACATTGACACTTCCTATTTAATTATCCGTTATTCTACCAAACCGATTGACTGGGTGATAAAATATACTATTGTTTTCTTAATGGATAGGAATTCACACAACGTGTTAAGGAGATTATTATTGATTTACACCACCCGAGTCACATTATCATGTGTTGAATTCCATGTTACTGATTTAGCACTCATAAATATTCCTAACGCAATCAATGCGGTGTTTGTTTTTAGTGCTATTAATTCTATATAACGTGTCAAGGAAATATTGACACTAAGAAGTGTTTATTCCCTCTGTCAGACTCGTAATTCTGTTAATAATTAATTCTACGTATATTCTTTCAAGGATTGATTTGGCACAGGATAGGCTCCTAAACTGACAGGTGTCTTAGTGTATCCTTGTTTTCATGACACGGGTTACAATTAGTTATGTGCTTTTTATATCTGTAAGCATTGTAGGCCAGTAAAACAGTGATTTGGCTTTCTGTGACATAGTAGGGAACCCTGGATGACGGAATGCAACCAGTTTATGACGATTGGTATGAAAGAGATTATTATTACTACCTGGTCGTTAGTCATCTGCTGTGTTCTTCGGGTTTTCCTCGTCACGGTCCTACATATAATATTACATTTGATTACATTATTATGATACACATACTTTAAATATATTTTTGCTTTAGGGTTTCTGCTCGATTTGCTCCGAGTTTGTTTATTTTTGGTTTGCTTAGCGCTGACCTGTTTCCGTTCGATTCGAGTGTTAATGTTTATTTGGTGTTTATTGTTTTGATTATCACTGTTGACACTTGCTTTGTTCAGTTTGTAACAGTTCTGCGCTCCAACCCAGATATTCAATGGTCGCGATCTCTTGGGTTAAGGAATTTTCTTGTTTTAGATACGGTTTTAACAATAGGCACGGATGTTTCTATATCTTTTCTTAATCTAATTAATGGTTCTTTTTTTTTGATGTATGGGTGCGGGATTGCGTGGATTTAATGCGTCAGCTATGATATTTGCTTTCCCAGGTAGATATCTTATCTTGGCTCCAAAGACCTGAATGATCATTTGTCACCGAGTTCCTTTTGGACTGTGATTAAAGCCTTTGAAAAACTCGGTAAAGGACTCATGTTCAGTAAGGACTTTATCAGGATAGCCATAGATTATGAACTTAAAATGTAACTTAGTGTTAAAGATACCTAGCCCTTCCTTGCCTATTACTGCATATTTACTTTCAGAGGGCTTTAGTTTACGTGAATAAAAAGCTATAGGAAAGAACTGTTTATCATATTGCTGAAGTAGTATCCCCTCCCTTGAACCCCTTGGGTCTGAGGCGTCTGTTGCAATAAAAAAAATTCCTTATTTAAATCAGGGATTTTTAAGTTAGGTGAGCTGCATTATTCCGCTTTTAAGATATCGAACGCCTGTTGATGCTTTTTAGACCATAATAAATCTACGCTCTTCTTCGTAAGATCTGTTAAAGGAGCTGTCATGATTGAAGAGTTACATATTTGCATACGATTGTAATACCCACTACAGCGCAAAAAAGTGCTGTATCCCCTTTTTACGTTAATAGGTTCGGAAGTTATGAATAGCCGACACCTGACCATGGACTACTTTAAGACCTTGACTAGACACATAAAACCTAGATAAACATGTTCGGTTTTTAAAAACTCACATTTAGATATTTTACTCTGAGATTATTTGTCTTTGTCTCTGTAGCACTAGCTCTAGTTTATGTGAATGTACTTCTAAGGTATTAGAAAAGATTACAAGATCATCCATATAGGCATGTAGGTTATCCCCTAAAAGTCTCCAAACACTATATTGTAATTGGGGCGCAACGTAAGCCAGAGGCATACGTAAAAATTGATAATGTCCCCTGAGTGTGCTGAAAACGGTGTATGAGGTACAATCACTTAGGTAATGGTATCTGGTAAAAGCCTTTAAGTAAGTCCAAGTTGGTGAAAAAAAATTTATTCTAACCTAACAGAGATAAGATGTCGTCGCTACATGGCACTGGAAACTATCGGGAGTCGTTTCCTTGTTTAAGCGACAGAAATCTACGCAGATACGCCAAGTCCGATCTTTTATGGCATGACTTTTGAGGGAAAATTATATGGGCTATTTGATTTCCTAATGGCTCCTATTACTAACATATTTCAACTTCGTCATTTATCTCTATTTTGAAATTGCAGTGAGAGTCTATACGAAGGTACGTATATAGCTTTATGTTTGTCCTTAGACCGTATTTTGTGTTAAATTACATCCGTTTTTTCCAGAGATCACTCGCTAGTGGAGAAACTTCCTGGTATTCAGGTAAAAGATAAAAAAAAATTTCTGCTGAATCACCTCTGCTTGAATGACTTTACTGATATTACTTTAGATAGATTATCAGAGAGATTCATCCACGACTGGTTGGGCGGGATTAAAAGTTAGCAACAATAAAAGAAATGCGATATTTATATGTATAGGTTTTGTGGATTACTATATTAACTTGTTTGCAGCGAGTCAACCGTGTCTAGGGCTTTGTTCGCGGAAATCGTTATATTTCAGAGTGTCGGGAAGGATTAAAATTTCATTTCCCAGCAAAGTCTTTTTACACGCACTAAGACATTCGAGGGTGCATGCTTCTCGAGATTTTGCGTGCAAAGTGCGACTGCGGTTGTGGGAGAATTCTGTTGGGTCATTTGAACAATGTTACGGTTTATGAGACAAATGTATAGTTCCTTTATATAAGTTATTATTTGATTAACTGTCTCATTTTTGTTCAAACGGATTTAATATGTTTGAAGGTTTATAGGATTTCCCTTTGATAAACACGCCTTATTTTGCAGGATGTAAGTTAATATTTTGTATACCCCTAGATGAATCTTACAATTACACTAGATACAGATCAATGTTTTTTATAACTATAGAGGTATCTGTAAACGCTCGCTTATCCGGACTTCTCATTAGGGAAGTTCGAACAACAGACGGTGAGTCCGTAAATACAGGATATTACGTGTACTAAAGGAATAAACAAGATATTCTAATTTTTACGGCGCGTACAGTCGGGCTTTATCCACCACTACTTATAATAACTTACGTATTAAAAAAAAAACGAAAACCTGCTCTGATTACTTTATACGGTCGTGTGTTTCATAGGAAAAATCTTTTTAATTCAAAAAGATATCGGTATGTATGAACCAACATCGCTTTTCCCCACTCTGCTAGAGTCTCTTATTGTATGGAATTTGCTATGCTTTGAAAACTTCGGCAGTTTTTGACTGACCTTGACCGCTTGACTAGGTGACACAGTCACCGAGTTTGCTTGTTTGATTCTGAACGGGCTACTGTTTCTATTTTTTTTTTTTTTAATAATTAAGATCCTTCTCTTTATTACCATCGCAACGTATGTGTGTTTTTAGCATTATGTTGCTGGTTACGTATAAAGCAATGAATGACGAACTATTAGGAACTGAGCGATTACTAATAAGACAAGTTATCACTACTGCATTCAATATTAACTGTTTGTACTTCATTCTTTGCTAAAATTTGAAATAGTGAGGGATCCTGGTCAGCGCATTTAGCCTGATGAAAGTTTTTTACAGACATGTTATTCCTTGCAATCCAGCCATATTTTTAAAGTTAAGTTGAGTCATTGAGGTTCGATATTTTATATAACTCAAAAAACTCAAGGCTAAAACTGCGATCGGGACTTGCAAAGGAGCATTTATTGTCATGACCCGAAATAGTGTTACCTCTAATTTATATAGATTTGTACGGGTGTTCCACTTGTTTTTGTGTGTTTTCTAATCACTACGGTGCTTAACGACCCTATCCATGCATCTGTATAAATACAGACGTCCACTGCGTAAACGCATATTCACTGTTTAATATGATTTGTTACGTAAGGGATTAATAATCACCCAAAATGATAAAATTAACATAGTATATGATTATATTTCAGTAGAACTTCTGGAAACAGACACGCAAAGATAAAAACTCGCAGTAGCGAAATCTCAATGATGTTGATAATTTCTGTAAAAAAGTAAGATTAAGAATTTCTCGTAACTTCAGCCACAGGAATAACGAAATTCGACCTGCAAAGGAAACACTCAAAGTTACTCCAAATGAATAAAAATTGTACTTAGCTTGCTTTTGTGGGAAGTCACGGTGTTCCGATAACGACACACGGCCTTGGTCCTCCTTCTCTATTTAGCGGATGACCTGGTTTGGCTTCAGTTTCCCCCGTGCGTGTTGTTTCGATGATTCGAGCCCTTGAAAAGATCCGATGCTGCAGACGCGTTCGGTTTGTTTCTTGGAGTGCCGGAAACGCTCACTAACGATGTTTTCTTGAATGATTCTAATGAGAGACGAAGCTTGCGTTGCCGTAGGAAAAAGACACGTCGGTTTTGTTTCTTGAAGTTATTCACTAAACGATGATACTAAGTTGGTTGAAGAATCTGTTGCTTTCGTCGTCGTTGAAGAGTTCTTATTGTTTTCTGAAGTCGCTCACTAACGATGATACTAGGTTGCTTGAAGAATCTGCTGCTTCCGTCGTCGTTGACTTCTTATGATACATGATTTATTATTCTGGTTTTTCTTCGTAGGACGTTGTAGAGTTCGTCTGGTACGCTGCCACCAATATTAGGGTTTGTGCCTGTATGATAAGGCGCCCTATGAGGTAATGTTAGACTTGCGATAATCTATACGCTAAGTCGGTTGGTATTGCACTTCCATCTTCAATGGAGTGTCTGGGGGTTTGTAGATCATTAAGAAGTCGGTATTATCTTGTTGGTTATTTTTTCGACGATGTGTTTAAACTCATGGTGAGGAGGTTCTTGTAGAAAACACGAAATATAAAACTATATGTATTCTTCTGAAGTTTTTACTGCTGAAGATCAGATATAATGTAGTCTTCTAATAACGATAGCTTGATCGCTTCTGCCAATGATGATGGCTAATCCTATTCCTCTACATGATAAAGCTTAGGTAAAGAGGTACAGGTCTTCTAATGACGATAGCTAACTCTGTTCTGCTTGTCTACCATCTCTGTTACAAGTTATGAAGGAACAGACAGTAGTTCGAACATATGAACATACATACAAATGACATAGTTTCATACGAACACACAATCAAAATGAGACACGCTACAGATCACGTAGGCCGTTTGAATTATAGGTCGGGGTAGTTGTCTCAAGCAGGGAGCTTGGACTAATGTTTATAAACAATTGAATGACCACAGATGACGGCATGTTATCTTAGCCTACTTTTATTGTATACGTCATCTTTAGCGTCTCTAGTCTGATCACATTCCTGCAAGCAATCTTTTATATATATGGACTAACATTCCATATTTTTATTATGTAAACACTTACACATGTGTTGTGTGAGTCTAAAGTATGACCAGCAGACTGTTAACTTTTGGAAATAAGCCGATACAAATTTTTTTGTCAGAATATCTTACATTTTTAGTTAATCCTATTTTAACTTTTCTGAGGAACTGTGATTTAATTGATAAAATATGAAACCTTAAAGTATTTAATGAATTTTAAAACAAAATTTTAAAAAGTTACTTAACTAATTCTGAATTTTAATATACTTTTTCAGTATGTATGTATGGGGGAGATGAGTAATTGTATTTATTGGGTGTGTGTTCTAGTATGAAAGGACTTGCCTTGGTGCAGTTTTTTATTTATCCTGAATGACCTAATTGGTCCCAGTTCTTGCCCCTGTCATTTTATCTAATACTTCGGGCCAGCCCTAGGAGAGCTGAAAATCTCTCTCTCTCTCTCTCTCTCTCTCTCAAGACCCAGAAATTTGATGTCGGGATCTTTCTTTATGAATATTTTCTTAGTTTTTTGCAAATTTGGTACTTTTCAACATTTTCGTGTTTACATATTTTTACATTAACAGTTTTTTTGACATAATTTTGCATTCATAATTTGCTTGATTAACTTAGGTGTTTCCTAGTGATTTAACAATGCATACTTAATTTAACATTTGTGAATTAATTTGTAATTACTTAAAGAGTTCTTTTCTAATTTTAACTATTGATTAAGAGTTTGAATTTTGATTAAAGGATTTAACTTCTTGATTAATTAATTTTCTTGAGATTAATTTTATTTAATTTAGTTTAATAATGAATTTAAGATATAATTAAACTGTTTTTTCGAGTAATAGTAAATTTCCTAGATTGTGAATTTCGCTTATAAATTTTGAATTTCAAAATAAATATTTCGTATTTAAAATTTTTGTGTTTCATTTATTGGCCAACAGTGCTAGAATTTTAATTCAGTAGAGTTTCTGATCAGAGAGTTAATTGTGCTGTTTTCCTTCAATCTTATTGGATTGAGTTAGAACGAGGGAAATACTTAGACTTTTTTAAAGTTGTTGTAGGAGTGGTGCCCTTTAATTACTTTAATCTCATATAAGATTACCTCACACCTGTCTTAATGAACTTAGTCTGATTTCTTGCATGATTAATAAGTTTTTTAAGGGGTCACTGTTACCTTTAGAGTAATCAGTCGTATTTTATCTGTGATGAAGGTTCAGGTGTCTGGCTGTTGTGAGGTAACTATTTTTTTATTGGTAAATATGGTAACCTGATATTTGGGCACTTTGTCACAATGTGTGTGTATATAAATAATTATATACGCAGGTATTCCCTGGTTATCAGCGGACTCGGTTAATGGCGATCCGGTTTTATGGCGCTTGTGTAGTGTGATAAAATCGGCAATTTTTGGCACCGTTTTTGGTGTCGATAATAGAGTTATGGAGCCATAACATGCCTAACAGAGGTGCCATTAACCTGTTATTAGCACCATGAGCACCATAACTCGCACAAGTTTCACTTATCAGCATACCTATATATATATATATATATATATATATATATATATATATATATATATATATATATACATAGATATATATATATATATATATATATATATATATATATATATATATATATATATATATATATATATACATATATATATACATATATAATATATATATATATATATATATATATATATATATATATATATATTATATATATATATATATATATGTATATATATATGATATATATATATAATATATATATATATATATATATATATATATATATATATATATATGTATGTATATATTTTTGTAGGCATATGACACAGCTAATTTCGCATAAGTTTTTACGATGTTCATCCTGTTTTTATCAATTAAAGTATGACTGTAGCAATTACTGTAGCCCTGTTTCTTCTGTATACCTCCCTTTGCTGCAGGGATAATAAGTTTAATGTTGATTTTTGCTTTTACCTTGCAGTTTCCTTGTTAATTGTAGGAAATCCAGGCTGTGTGACTTACGAAATATGGTAGGTTTCAGTCTTTTATTTTAATTTTAATTTCTGTCATTTTTCTCTGTGGACAAAACTGATCATAAATTATAGGAAATATGCAACAAAAAGAATCTCCACAATTGCAAATGATGTTACCAGAAGATTTATGGGTTTCTTCAACAAGCGTTCATCACATACAGTCAGTGTTTTATGTGAATAAGACAAAAATATTGTACCACTTTATACAAATAGCTTTCCAGGGAGGAATTTTACAGTCTTGGTACATGTGCAATTTTAGGTAATGTAACAAATGGCAAATGCATTTCCAAAACTTTTTATTGGATGAGAATGAGATGAAACATTCATTCTTAAGTTTTATAACATGGAGATGTAATATATGCACTACTTGCTTTCACTGTAGAATTTATACTTTCACCGGGTTGCTCCTGAGGTTACCTATAAATGTTAAGTATACTTGCAGGTGACAATTCTTTGCACAAAAGGACACCAATACATCTGGCGAAGGCAACAAAAATCAAGTACTTAAAAATATATTTCTTATTCATCAGTTCTTTGACATTCATAGTGGCAAACAATCATTGGCTAAAGAGCAGTTCATGAGTGGCACCTACATTACCAGTCAAAGGATTCCTTAATAATTACTGTAACACATAATACTTCACTAATGTATAGGAAATTACCTTTAGATGCCAATAATACCTTTAAATGCTCTTGAAGCTTTCAGATCAGACCATAATAATTTAATACACAATGAAGATGATGAGTTTGAACAGTTTGAAAAAATATATCTATACAATGAAGATATAGAAAATTTTAATATTATAATAACAATCATGAATTAAATATTTAACAAAATGAAAAATAATGAATGATTAAAAATTTATATTTGTGTATACTTAGCTGGAAATTACCTAATGTATTATGATCTGTGTTTACCTAAACATAATAGGTATCAAAATTCACTCCAATTTAGCCTTGGCCAAAACTACCATGAATTCATGCCAGATTATTATAATTGGCCATGACCTGAATATGCAGACTAATTCATAATCTACAGACTTTAACCATATGGATATTACACTGACATTCAGATATCACAATATACTAAAAATAAAAAGCTTTAAAAACTTTAATGTACCGCACTTGATTCCTAATTCATAGCGTAAAATTCTGGTGAGGCTTTAATTGGATTGTCATGGACTGACTACAGGGATAAGCTTTCTATGATTTTAGGAGTTTTTATTATTCTTTGCTCTCCTTATCTTTTTCCTCAACACAATAAATTATTTATTTAGTACACAATGCAATGCAGTTACATGAGACACAGCAGTATAAATTTGCTCCACACACAGTTATAAATAAATAAAAAATCAATATTGTACTCATAATAAAACTAAAAAACTAGTCTCAAGGTGCATATAAGACACTTCACATGCCATAGGATATACTTTTCAGAACATTGGGTTTTGTTCCTGATTTTTTAATCAGTCAACCATGATGCAAAGGAATATTTGTGACGAGTTCCCCAACAATGCTTGACGATATACAGAATGGTAAGATTTCTCTGCAGTTTTAATTTTAAACAGCTTTACAGGTGACGGTATAAACAGGAAAATGCACAGTTATCACAAGGATCAAAAACTATTTATTCAGTAGCACAGGAAGTCTCTTTCATTCACTTATTATTTATATACTTGGTGAACAAAGCTCACCAACAGCATAAAAAGTTTAACGCACTGAGTTCTGATGCGCTTATACTAATCTGTACAAGTTTTGTTTAGAAATATTAGAATTACCCAGGCGAATGTTACAAAGTAGCACAATAGAGTGCACACAAGAAGGAAACACTAACAGCACAAACATGGAAAATATCTTTTACCAACACCAAAGTTGACAGCTGTCAACAACAGTGGCTGGCAATGAGTCCGCCATAGGGGTTTACTATACATGTTGTCTTGCAACACATTAATTGAATCCCACGTTACCTCTCTCGCGCGCTCTTTCACATCATTCACTTAGTAAGACATCACAGTGTCAGTGTAACAGTTAATTCTAAAGACTCGTTCCTATCATCTGGCACAAAAATAGAACTGTGAACATGTAAAAAGTCCAAAGGATACCTCCTTGTTCAGTAGGCAAAATGAACAAATGATTCAATTGTGTGTTTTGAGTTACAACATGCAACAGGTCTGCTACATTTTAGTTTCCATGCATATATGTATATATAGAATTATTATAAGCAAGTGTCATTCTTATAATTATGTAAGACACTATATATATATATATATAATCATATATATATAATATACCTATATATATATAGAATTATTATAAGCAATTGTCATTCTTATAATATGTAAGAGACTATATATATATATATATATATATACTACATAATATATATATATATATATATATATAGATATATATATATATATATATATATATATATATATATATATATATATATATAAATATATATATATATATATATAATGTATGTATATATTAATTATACTTTATATATTGTGTGTGTATATATATGTAGTATGTATTGTGTATGTGTCTATATATGTATGTATGTATGTATGTAGTATGTATGATATATATATATATATATATATATATATATAATATATATATATATATATATATATATATATATGTATATATCGAACTACATATGTCCTTTAATATCTAATTCACTCTACCTCGGAATTAATATATTTTCATATATGCTTAACCGAGGGGGAATTTATTAAGCGATAATAGAATTGGCCATCGACAGGCGTGAACCAACGAAGTCGCTGGTTCGCGCCTGTCGATGGCCAATTCTATTATCGTTTAATAAATTCCCCCTCGGTTAAGCATATATGAAAATATATTAATTCGAGGTAGAGCAAATTAGATATTAAAGGACATATGTAGTTCGATATATGTATATGAATCACGGTAATGTGATAGACATATATATATATATATATATATATATATATATATATATATATATATATATATATAATATAATATTAAAACCCTAATCCAAAATCTATGTGCATGTGTCTTTCCAAGTGCCCTTTCATTATTTTTTATAGAAAAAAAATTTTAAACATCAAATACCATATTTCTTTTATTCACATGCTTCAATTCATATCTGCTACACATACATCAGCCCCAATAATCTTCTACCAATAATTAAAAGCAATCTGTACAGCTTTTTAACTTTTATGAAGTGAACTGCATGTATGCAGTGAAGATAATACTGTTCATGAATTATGAATATGTATAGTGTATTACTGTAAAACTAATTTTTTATGAGAATTCAGAATATTTTTCTAAATTTTTGGTAAAAATCTCTAATTGGTTTCCATATGCATTAAGTGTAGATATAAATAAAATATTTGTCTAGTACTTCTACCTTTGTTTCCTTAAATAGCATAGCCTATCAATTTTTGTACATTCCACCAAAAATGCTCATATTTATTTTTTTTATTTTCCAAGTTGAGGTTCACATGAAATTTGGAAATATTACCAGGTACTATATACAGTGGACCCCCCGTATTCGCATTACCCGGATTCACGGATTTCTCTCGGGAACGTTTCCCCGCAATATTCGCGGCAAATTCGCGCATTCGCAGTATTTTTCTATGAGAAATATCCACAAATTCCTGGTTTTTTTTTTATGAATTTCATCATAAAATGCACTTTTTCTGATAAAACTATTAAAAAAACCAAGTATGAAAATTTTTAGTGGTTTTTCTTGAGTTTTAACTAACAAAATAGGCTGTTTTTAGCATTTTCATAGGGGTTCCAAATATTCGCGGGTTCTAACTATTCACAGGGGGTTCTGGTACGCATCCCCCGCGAATATGGGGGGACCACTGTGTATATATATATGTATGTATTTATTTCTAATTGCCACATTGATGTCTCAACTTATTGAATTCCTCACACTTTTACCTTCCATTGTAGGACTCGATCCCACAGAAGAGGGGTTCCAACAAGGCTGTACTAACACACTTTGCAACATGTATTTGCAGATCATCGCTTGAGCCTTGTGTGTGTCGGTTGAGTCCTGCCATGGAAGGTGAAATTCTCTTCATTTATTCCAGTTTGGATAATAGGCCTGTTGTGATAAGCATGTTCAGAGACAGAGTGAGGAAACCGAGTGCTATGTATGTGTATGTATGTAGTATAAAGAGCACATTGAATTCAATTTCTGTTATAAGTGTTTTATAACAAACACTGTCACACAACTTACTTGATTAAACACACACTGTTCTTCCCTTATGAAAATTTATGCCCTCAGTAGTCATATCAGTCCTACAATACACCTTCCTAAGTATACTCAGCAAAGTTATGCCTATATGCTTCTCAGCCCCATAGGGGAAGATAGTGCCGTCTCCGTGGTACAATGCAGGCACTATGTATGGTTCTTTGCAATATCTCTTCAGCTGCTAGCTGCAACATCTTTCATTCCTTTTACTGTACCTCCTTTCATGTTCTCTTTCTTCCATCTGCCCTTCACCTCTGACAATTGTTTCATAGTGTGACTGCGAAGTTTTCTTCCTGTTAGGCTACACCTTTCAAACCTCAATATGGTCAATTTACCTTTCAGCGTTGAGTGACCTCATAGGTCCCAGCACTTCGCCTTTGGCATAAAATCTATATTCTATTCTATGCACTTTGTACAGTCTTTTCTATCAACCTTACCCTTATAAAAAAAATATTCCTCTCACCCATCTGTGGAACCTTTCTCCATTCAGACATACTGTGCAGACCTTGGTCAGCCACTCGAATCACACTTTCACCACCATACTGCAGCATCTCGTTTATAATCCTATCAACTTCTGGAATTTTTCAGCCTCCTGGTTATCTTCCATATATCTTTAACAGCAACTTTCACAAGCATTCTTAAACTTGCCCTAATCCCTTTCCCCCTTGCATCATTAATCTCCCTCTTTCTCTTCCACTTTCAACAAATCCTCAAAATAATTACCCTGTTAACCCAGATCTGTATTTCCTTCACACAGCATCTTTCCATTTGCATCTTTTATTCTAGGATCCATATACTAAAACTTTCTCTCTGTATTTGCATTCTTACAAAGCAAGTTATTCTCTAAGCACACCTTATTCACTTCATCATTTTCTCTTGCGCTCCTTTGTAATTTGCAATTTCCCCTCAGATATTCGTTTTTTTCTCCTACACTATTATGTTTTTATTCCTTCGTCCTATTCTTCTAAAACCACAAAAAGTTCCTAGAATTTTACAAACACTTCACATACTTATTCAACTTATATGCCTTTAACCATAGCCTATTTTCTGCCTATTTTCTAGTATGCCTTCTTTACTGCCCCTTCATCGAAATCACGAGTCTTGCTCAACCTCTCAGTTACATTTTCACCAGATCTTCTTTACTTTAACTTCCCTCCATATTACCTTTCACTTCAACCAAATAAAGATCTGATATACCTGTGGCCTCTCTTCACCATTACATCCGTCAACTTGCTTCTCCAGCAACACTTAAAATACAGGATCAGCCAAACATTACTACCATCATATAGAATACCCAAGATGCAGTCTTCCTGGCACCAACTTTTGCATTCAAATAATGTAGCTAAGCCATCCTTTCTTGTTCTCCAAACTCAGCACTTTTACTTCTGCTGCGCTTAGTCTCATCCATGCAGTTCTCAAATAATGCACTGAACAGTTTTCATCTGTACTCAAAGTCTTCTTGATACCTCAGTCACTACAACTTCCCAAAATAAATTTACAGTTTTAAGCCACCATGCATAACAATTTTTCTATCATTCCCAATCACACAAAAATCACCACCTCACCTTTGTATCACTTGGGACTCAAAAGGCCCATCTTTCTCCCTTAACAGAATCTGTTACCTTGCATTATATATAACTAAAATATATACTGTCACACAACACACACAGCAGGACAGCAAGAATACTATTATGTATTTCTTGACATTTTAAAGGAGTTAAAAATACATATAATACATAAACACATTTATATTATATATATATATATATATATATATACGTATATATATATATATATATATAGATATATATAATATATATATCTGTATTTATTTATATTATATAGACATATAAATATTTATAGATATATACATACATATGTATACATATATATATTTATATTTGATACATATAGTATATATATATATATATATATATATATATTATAAGTAGATATCTAGATATGAGATATATATATATATATAGTATATATATATATATAGATATATAGGTATGTATATCATATATATATAGGATAGTATAGATACATAATATATATATAATATGTATATATATATATATATACATGACCATAGTATACATATATATAGATATATCTATATATATATATATATATACATAGATACTATATATATTGATATATATATATAGGTATAGATATATACATACATATATATATATATATCTATATATATATATATATATATACTATAATATATATATATATATATATATATATATTTATGTATATATATGATAGACTATATCTATATATATTTATATATATATATATATATATATTGTATATATCATATATATATTTTATGTGTATATATATATAGATATATATAATATAGTTATGTATATTCATATATATATATATATTTTTGATGTATATACATATATATATTTTATGTATGTACACACACATAGTATATATATATATATATATATATATATATATATATATATTTATTTTTTTTTATGTATATATAAATATAACATATATTATTTATATGTTATATCCATACCTATACATATATAGTATATATATATATTATTATATATGGATAATTAGACACCTACAAGTATATATATCATTATATATATATATATATATATATATAGATAATATATATATATAGGTATATATATATTTATTTATGATATATATATATATAGATTTATATGTATATATATGGATATATATATAGATATATATAGATATATATATATATATATATATATATATTTAGTATATAGATATATATAAGTATTATACATATATATAGATATATATAGAGATTTATGTATATATATTTGATAGTTATATATATATATATTTTATATATAGGCTATATATATATGTATATATATATATGATATATATTAATATATATATATATATAGGAATGATATATATCTATATATGCATATATATGTATATGTTATATTAGTAGATATATATATATATATATAGATATATATAGATTTATGGATAGTATATTATAAGGGCTATATATATGATATATAATATATATATATAGATATATATTATAGTATATATATATAGATATATAGTGTAGTATATTGTATATATATATATAGTGATAGTTATATATATATATATATAGTGTATATATTCTATATATGTATGATATATATATATATAATATATATATATACATATATATATATATATATAAGATATAATATATATATAGAATATAT